>NW_027185903.1:8986874-9004408 GCF_028583685.1 Petaurus breviceps papuanus
AGAGAGAGAGAGAGAGAGAGAGAGAGAGAGAGAGAGAGAGAGAGATTTGTGTCCAGTGGTAGCCATCTCTAGGGTGGGAAGGGAGAGAGAGAAGAAAAAAAGAAATTTACATGATAACTTTATTCTATATTTAAAAGGAATAGAAAGTTGTACTTGAGATTTATAGTCATGTGCAATCATCTTTTTTATCATATTATGTTATGCAATGCTTTTAAAAAATTCTATAAGTTAAAAATAAAATTAATTTTTCAAAAAAGAAAACATTAAACTCTGGAGAGGCATGGACCCCTACAGATCTAACTACTGGTTACTCACCCCTAGGTGGATACTGGCCCACTAAAAACCACTCACTGGATAGCCACCTAAAAGTCATGTGGTCAAGAACAGAAATAAGCAAGCATTTACATAGTTTATTGACCAATCTGTCAAACAGGACAAAATGAAAACTATGCTACAGTAAAAATATATGAAATCTACCACTTTCTTCTAACATCTATTTGTCCTGCTTACCCAAGATCAACCCTCAATTGAGCATATCTGGTATGGGAGAAGTACATAGAAATTTCAGAGTTAGGAGATGGGAAATATAATTTTTATTCCAGACAATCAACAAAATAATAAAGAATAAACAAAACAAGCTCTGATTTATAGCATTTGCTGATTTATGAGGTGTAAATGTTCAAAATGAATTAGAGCTAGCTTTAGCACACCACTAGGTAGAAATGTCCTAAGAGGTTATCTAGTTCAATTGTTTAATCTACAGATAAAGAATTTATGCCCAGAAAAATTAAATGACTTATCTGTGGTCACACAAGAAGTGCCAGAGACAGACTCAGGTCCTCTGAGTCAAAGGACAGTGTTCTTTTTGCTCTTCCACACATCAAGCAGCCACAAACCTCAGTCAAATCACTTCACCATTCTGGTCCTCAGTTTCCTTTTTTTATCTGTAAAAATGAATGGGTTGTAGATTTTATATAAGGACTAGTATAGTGCTGTGGAAAGACTCAGGGAGCCTGAGTTCAGATCTAAACCCTGTCACTCATTGCCTGTGTGACCTAGAACAAGTAATTTAAACTCTTTGGGACTTAGTTTCCTCATCTGGCAAATGAATAGGTTGCAACAGATGACCTATGAAATTGCGTGGCTCTAACTTAATGTTCTACTTGACCCTTCTAAAACTATGAGTCTAGGTCATGGGGAAATTTGATGTAATGCTTTCTCAGACTTTCTTGGGCAGCTAGGTGGTGCAGTACATGGAGTGCCAGGCCTCTATAGAATCTTCTCTCCAGGAATCAAGGAGACCTGAGTTCAACTCTGGCCTCCAGACACTTACTAGCTGTGTGACCTTGGGCAAGTCACTTAACCCTGTTTGCCTCCATTTCCTCATTTGTAAAATGAGCTTGGAAAGGCAATGTCAAAACACTCCAGTATTTTTTACCAAGAAAACCCCAAATGGAATCATAGTCAGACATAACTGAACAACAACAAAGACTTTCTTGCTTTCACTTAAATGTACAGAGTCAGCACACTAGGGAACCATAGAGACATTATACTTCTCAATAGTCAAACAACTATAAACACTAAGAATCAACATAGCACTTGATCCCTGAATGAAAGGAACTTGACAAGTTCCAATTGGTTATTATTATTACATTAACATGGGACATTAGACAATTTCCTTGAGTGGCATCACAATGGCATCAATTTGGAACTTATCTGGATACAGTAGTTGCCTTTGATAGGACAAGATCAAGTTACACTCCCTTTTCTTATGTCTCCCACGGTTTGTTTTGGCAAGTATAAAAGAAGGGACAAAATGTTAAGTTAAAATCTATTGACCACAGAAGTACAAACAAACGAAAACTGGGTAAACAGCATGCCATGAATGTATTTTCTATATTAAAAAGAGATTTTCAGTAATGGCACTAAAATTCTAATAGAAACAAAGGTAATTGCATAAACTATTATAAATCCTTGGAGATAATACTAAAGCTCATTTATCATTTTGTCAGTGGAAACTCTGATTTTTAGCTAATGTTGATGGCATGAATTAGCATTGTAGCCATGAGGATTTCTTTTTTTTTTTTTTTAAGCATTGGGGTTAAGTAACTTGCTCAAGGTTACACGGCCAGTTATTATTTCTGGGTGTGGTGCTGAGTATCTGAGCCCAGATTCGATCCAGGTCATCCCGACACTGGAGCCGGTGCTCCCACTCGCTGAGCCACCTGGCCGCCCCATGCCATGAGGATTTCAAAGAGATCTAAATATTATTCAGAGAAACTGGTTGAAGTGTTTTCTATTCAGAAAATTATGATTTCATTTCTGGGTATGGAATAGTGTAATGAATGGGGTACTGAACTTGGAGTCAAGAGGGCCTAGACTCAAATTCCACTTCTGGTACTTAATAGTTATATGACCAGGGGCAAGTCATTGAATGCCCTAAATCTCAGTTTCTTCTTCTGTGAAACGTGGAATAACAGCACCTATCTAAGACAGTTTCAAGGATCAAATGAGGTAATATATGCAAAAAATCTTTGCAAACCTTAAAGAAACATTATCAATGAGAGCCATTTTCATATCTCTTCCTCTTCCCCTATTTTAACCACTTGCAAGGTCTGTCCACTGGCTACCAGAAAAAGTAACCCAAACAAACCAGTTTCCTGAACCTATGAATTTCTTAGTTACTGAATGTTATGCATTCATCATTTATCTAGAATCATTTATCAATCCTTCTACAACTATACAAGAGAGGAAGGGTCACGAAGAAGGAAGTTAGGGGAGGACAGAGAGTCAGGGCATGTATTAATCTCCTTCCATTGTTAGCATTTTCTGCCATGGTCTGAATATGATAAATGTCCTGTTATCATATCAACTCCCCAGATAATGAAATGTAAAGTGAAAGAGGGTGGAAAACACCCTTGATACATGATCATACAAGTCGTGAAAGGATCTTACATATTTGAATGTTTACTTTGTAGTCAGATGACAAAACCTGGGGCATCCAGCTTTCAACATCGTTAGTCCAATTATCTTCCTAAATGAAGTGTATTTCATTAATTAGGCTTTGTTAGAAAGCGTGGGCAATAAAAAGCAAATCTAGTCACTACGTTTTGGGGAATTCATAGTTAAGTATTTAATGAGTTCCCTTTTTAGTAATTTTTCCAGTCCTCTGAAAACCATGTAGGAAGATTCTGGCTGAACTTAAAAGTTTTGTAAGGAATGACTTAAACTGTCGCTCAAGACATAGTTGCATAGTAGAAGCCAAGTATGTTCATGCACAAGGAATTAGTTAGCAAATATTTATCAAGGATCAGTACTATATGCACAGTTAGGAGGTAAAAAAGAATTAGAAGATGGGTTATCTACCCAAAAAGGGCCTTAAAATCAAATTAGACTAAGAGTAACCAAATGTGAAAGTATTAAATTAACAGAAAAAAGACTACGGGTACAAGTTTGTTGTGCTAATTATAAGAAGCTGAAGGAAAAAATGGTCTTAAGTATTGATGAGGTAGCTATTCTACCTATGACCTGTTTTTTTTTCCTTAAGCATATTACAATAATAAACCGTGTTTCATTAAAGAATATCTCATGTGCTTAGAAAGGGGAAGATAAGGGAAAACTGTCAGACCTGTTGGACATTTTTTGACGAGTGCTTCTTCTTAAACCAGCAGGGTGAGGTACCTCATCTAAATTTTTGGACTAAGTCAATAAAAAAGAAAATAAAAGACAAGTACTGCTTTTCTCTGGGATATTTTGAGAGATCCGTGTGACACCTGGCTCTGATCCTAGCCCTATAGTAAGCAACTTAAAGGCCCTGTAAGTTGCCAGCATTATCTCAATAACCTTTAGTAATCTCTAAAGCCACGTTCCCCTCCCATCACCCCTGATCCTCAACATATAAGCTAAAAACATCTAGTAAAAATATTTACTGTCCTTGCAGTTTTAGCTGAAAACAAATTTAATTTTTAGTTAAATATTTAATTTTTATTTGATATTTATTTAGTTTTAATTACTTAATGAGTTTTGATATTTAATTAAGATACTATTGGTTTATTGTTTCCTTCAGCTTATTTCTGAGACAGAAGTAATACCTTTTGCCTCCTCACGTTATCATTTACCCAACTTGAGATACAGGAATAGGAAGTTAGAAAAAGTGTTGGATTTTTGAGGAATTCTTTTAAAAGAACCTGGGCTCACATCCTGCCTCTGTAACTATATGACCAGTGGATAGAATGCTGGGTCTGTAGTGAGGAAGACCTGAGTTCAAATCCAACCTCAGACATTTACTGGTTGTGTGACCCTGAACAAGTCCCTTAACCTCTGTTTGCCTCAGTTTCATCATCTATAAAATGGGGATAATAATTAGCACCTACTTCTCAGGGTTGCTGTGAGGATCAAATAAGGTAACATTTGTAAAACATTTAGTTCAGTGCCTGACACATAGTAAATGCTATTTAAGTGTTGGGTTTAATGATGATGATGATGATGATGTCACTCAAACCCTTTGGGTCTCAATTTCTTAACAAATAAAGGTATTAGAATAGATGATCTCTAAAGTCCCTTCCATCTCAAATCCAATGATCCTATCTATGGCCTATTTTAGAGAAAAATCTCCCTTCTCACTTAGACTATCTTATGATCTGTCATAGTTCAGACATAGTATATTATTGATGGCACATACTTTTCAGTATCCTCTATGGTAGCACAGCTTATCTTCTGAGGTTGGATTTGAATTTTGAAAATAGCCAAAAGTCATCCAGAGCAAAGTCTGGTGAATAGCATAAGTCCAGTAATATGATTTTGGTTAAAAATTGAGATGTAACTATAAAGTAATAAAATGATTTTTCTAAAAGAATCAGATGGTTCTCACAAGCTATCATCCTATGTCTCTCTTCTCTTTCTTGGCTCAGCTCCTTGACAAATCCCTTTATATGTGGTGCCTATGATTCCCAGCCTCTCCTGAGACTTCCCAGGGAGTTCTGCGTCAGTCCCAATCCAGGCCATCTATCCTCACCTCCCGTGTTCCAGAAGCTTTTCTCGAATCAGTCCTACTTGGATTTTCAGATTCTACATCCTCTCTGAACTTCTGCAGGCCCTACCTTTGGCCTCTCCTGCCTGCTGTAAGTCAGGCCTTTTATACTTTATATGACAGAGCATCACCAACCTGTCGCAAGGCTGGACCTTAAGAGAGAGTCTTGATGAACTTAACCACATGCTACCCTCAGAGGATCTCTCTCCAGTCAATGTTACTCTGCCTGGGTTTAGCACACTCCCAACTTGATAAACTCTCCTTATCTCAGGGACTCTGAACCACTGTCAGCCATTGAATAAACACTATACACTTTTTCATACTGCCTGGCCCCTTTATGATCATACCCTTCTACTTTACCCAACAAACGTCTCATTACTGATCTACCTGCCCCTTGACTGTGCTCTCTGGATGTGTACTTCATAGTTAACAAACTTGCTCCCTAATCAATTCACTATCCCACTCACCATAGTGTCTATTCCAAACCTATTCATCCATTTCCCAGTTTCCCATAATACTCCCTTTCTGCATGAAGATGATGACTCATTTTTATTTGTGGTTCTTAGTGATCCCATTTGGGGTTTTCTTAGCAAATATTGGAGTGGTTTACTGTTTCCTTCTCCAGCTCATTTTATAGATGAAGAAACTGAAGTAAACAGGATTAAGTGACTTGTCCAGGGTCACACTGCTAGTAAGTGTCTGAGGCCACATTTTTACTCAGGAAGATGAACCTCCTTGAACCTAGGCCTGGCCCTCTATCCACTGTGCCACCAACTCCCCCATTATGGCTCATACATCACTGAAAAAAAAGCAGACAAAACCTGAGGCCATTCACTAAGAATTCCTTCTTTTCCTCTACTCCTTTCATGTCACGTGGATGTCTTTCTTCACTATTTCCTTTCCTTCTGTCTCATAGGAAGAAATGGGCTTCTTACCAAGACAGACCCCTCTACATGTAGGTTTGATCTCCAGAAGATTGCTGCTATCATTGCTACTCCCTCACTTATTTTCAATCTTTTCTTATTTAGTGGTTGCTTCCCTGCTGCCTACAAACACACGTTTAAAAACCTCTCACTCGATCCTACCATCCTCGCTTTCTATCATCCTGTGTCTCCTTCCCTTCATGGCGAGACTCCTTGAGGAAAGTATACTTGGTACCTCCACTTTCTCTCCTTTTACTCAAATCTAAACTCTTTTCCTGTCTGACCTTCAACCTTATTATTTCACTGAAACCGCCTTCTCCGAAGTTACCATTGATCTTGATGGCAAAATCCAATGACCTTTTCTCGGTCTTTGTATGTCTTGACTTCTCTGTGGCTTCTGACATCATTCTCGCTCTTTCCCGGACACTCTCTCCTCTTTAGTTTTTCACGACGCTGCTCTTTCCTTGTTCTCCTTCTACTTGTCTGGCTACTGCTCATTTCCTTTGATGGATCTTCGTCCAAGTCATGCCCACTAATTGCAGTCGTCCCCCAAGGCTCAGTCCTGGGTACTCTCTTTTCTTCCACTCTGTGATCTTACTTGGCAGCTCCCATGGGCTCAATTATTATCTCTATGTAGATGATTCTCAGGCAGCTAGGTGGGACAGTGGATAGAACACTGGACTAGAAATCAGAAAGATTCATCTTCAGAAGTTGAAATCTGGCCTCAAGACACTTACTAGCTATGTGACCCTGGGCAAGTCACTTAACCCATTTGCCTCAGTTTCCTCTTCTGTAAAATGAGCTGGAGAAGGAAATGGCAAACCACTCCAGTATCTTTGCCAAGAAAACCCCAAATGGGGTCACAAAGGATCGGACATGACTGAAACAATTCAGCAACAACAGAAAGATGATTATCAGATCTATGCATCCAGTCCTAGCTTCTCTCCTGACCTCTTATCTCATATCAACAACCAACTATGCGACGTTTTGAACTGGATATTCCATTGTTGTCTCACACTCATTATGTCCCAAACAGATTTTTGTTTTAAACTATTTTTTTTTTTTGCTGGGGGGGAGGGTAGGTTAAGTTCCCAAGATCACATGGCTAGTAAGTGTTAAGTGTCTGAGTCCGGATTTGAACTCAGGTCCTCCTGACTCCAGGAGGCTGGTGCTCTATTCACTGTACCACCCAGCCTCCCCTCTTTAAAACTTTCTTATTACTATCAGGGGTGCCAGCATCCTCCCAGTGACTCAAGCTTTCAACCTCATTGTCATCCTCATTCTCCCTCACATATTCAATCTGTTGCCAAATCTTGCTTGTGTTTTCTTTGCAACATCTCTTGAATGTGTTTCCTCTTTGCTCACATGGCCACCACCCTGGTGCTGGCCTTCAGTGCCTCTCACCTAGACACTTATAATAGCCTTCTTCTTTGGGTTTCTTTTTTTTTGGGGGGGGGGCTTTTTTGGAGAGGGGAAAGTAGGGCAATTGGATTTAAGTGACTTGCCCAAGGTCACACAGCTAGTTTTTGTGTTGCATCTGAGGCCAGATTTGAACTCAGGTCTTCCTGACTCCAGGGCCAGTGCTCTATTCACTGAGCCACCTAGCCGCCCCTATAATGGTCTTCTAATTAGTCTCCCTACCTCAAATCTCTCTGGCCAATCTATCCTCTACTCTGCTGCCAAAGTATCTTTCTGAAGTGCCTGCCTGATCATGTCACTCCCCTTACTCAATAAACTCTAGTGGCCATCTATTATGTTTAGGACCACATAGAAGCATCCTCTTTTTACCATTGAAGGCCCTTCACAACCTGGCTTTTTCTTACCTGCTTATTCTCCTTGTACTTTGCCCCCTTCCACACTCACTGTAGTTCAGAGACACTGGTTTATTTGTTATTCTTTGCAGATAATGCTATCTCCCACTTCTGTGAATTTGCACTGCCTGGCCCCCATACCTGTAATATTCTCCCTCTTTCCTTCCGTCTCCTTGTTTCCCTTACTATCTTCAACACTCAACTGAAATCCCTCCCTCTGTAGAAGGCATTCTCTGGGGCCCCTGCTGCTAACCCCCTCCCATTTGTACTGTATGGATCTTTTTTGTATACAGTTATTTCCATATTGTCTCATTAAAATGTGGGCTTATTCAGAACAAGGGTTATGTTGTATATTTGTTCTTTTTTAAAAAACTTTCTTTATATCTCCAGCTGTGACACAGTGTCTGATATGGAGTTAAGTACTTAATAAATGCTTGTCAATTGACTTACTGAAGGCAATTCCAAAATAGAAGTAATAGCAGCATTGTACTAATCATGCAGGCTCATAGATTTAGGGTTCAGGGGGACCTTTAGAGGTTGTCTAGGCCAACTACTTCATTTTACAATTGAGGAAACTGAAGTCTAAAGGGTTGAAGTGACTCACTCAAGGTCTCACAATCAATACACTAAGTAGCAAGGTGAGAATTTGAATTCAGGACCTCTGGCTTCATATCCAGTGCTCATTAGACAAGATTATGACTATATATAACAGTTAAAAGTGACAACTTTAAAGGATATACAAATTCTTGTAGGATTTTTAAAATCAATATCTTAAAAGTTTTGAGTTCTAAATTTTATCCCTCCTTCTATCATCCCTATCTCCTCCCTGTTCTGGTAAGCAATCAGATATAAGTTACACGTGTGCAATTATGTAAAACATTTCCATATTAATAATTTTGTACAAGCAGACTTGAATAAAAGAAAACAATGAAAGAAAGTGAAAAATAGCATGCTTCAGTCTGTATTCAATAAATATCAGTTCTTGCTCTGGAGGTGGAAAGGATGCTTTATCATTAGTCCTTCAGGATTGTCCCAGATCATTGTATTGTTGAGAAGAGTCAAGTCTTTCACAGCTCTTCATTAAACAATATTTCTATTACTATGTACAATGTAATCCTGGTTCTGTTCACTTCATTATGTATCAGTTCATGTTAGTCTTTCTAGGTTTTTCTGAAATCATCCTGATTGTCATTTCTCATAGAACAATAATATTCTTATTAGCTGTGATAATATTAGCCAGGCCCCAATTGATGAGCATCCCTTTGATTTCCAATTCTTAGCCACAACCAAAAGACCTGCAACAAATATTTTTGTACAGAGAGGCCCTTTCCCCTTTTTGTGATGTCTTTGGGATATAGAACTAGTAGTGGTATTGCTGAATCCAAGGATATGCACAGTATTTTAGCTCTTTGGACATAGTTCCAAGTTGCTCTCTAGAATGTTTGGTTCGGTTCACAACTCCACCAACAGTATATCCTCTGAGCATTTATCAATTGGGGAATGACTTGAATTTTTATAAATGTGACTTAGTTCTCTATATATGTGAGAAATGAGGCCTTTATCAGAGATACCTGTTGCAATATTTCCTCCCAGTTTTCTACTTTACTTATAATTTTGGTTGCATTGGTTTTATTTTACATTTTATACAATCAAAATTATCTATTTTATATTTTGTTATGCTCTCTATATCTGCTTTGGTCTTAAATTCTTCCCTTATCCATAAGTCTGACAGACAAACTATTCCATGCTCTCTTTTGCTTTTTTTTTGGAGGGGGTAAGGCAAGGCAATTGAGGTTAACTGACTTGCCCAAGGTCACACAGCTATTAAGTGTTAAGTGTCTGAGTCCTGATTTGAGCTCAGGTCCTCCTGACTCCAGGGCCGGTGCTCTATTCACTGTGCCACCTAGCTGCCCCTCCATGCTCTCTCTATTGGTTTATGGCATCACCCTTTATGTGTAAATCATGTGTCTATTTTGACCTTTTTGACTTTGTTTTGGTATATGGTGTGAGATATTGGTCTATATATATATATATATGTGTGTGTGTGTGTGTGTGTGTGTGTATCGTTTCTGCTATACCGTTTTCCAGTTTTTGTCAGATATTGAGTTTTTGTACTAAAACCTTGGATTTGGGGGTTCATTATATACTAGATTACTATGGTCACTTAATATAATGTAATTTGTACCTAATTTATCGCACTGATCCATCACTCTATTTCTTAGCCGGCACCAGATTGTTTTTGATAATTACTACTTTATAATACAATCTGAGATTTGGTACAGCTAGACCACTTTCTGATTTTTTTCATTGTTTCCCTTGATGTCCTAGAGCTTCTGTTCTTCCAGATGAATTTTGTTATTATTTTTTCTAGTTTTATAAAATGATATTTTGATAGTTTGATTGGGATGGCATTAAATAAAAATATTAATTTAGGTAGAATTATCACTTTTACTATATTGGCTTGGCCTACCCATGAGCAATTAATATTTGTCCAATTGTTTAGATATGATTTTATTTGTGTGAAAAGTGTTTTATAGTTGTGTTCATGTAGTTTCTGGGTTTATCTTGGAAGGTAATCTCCCACATATTTTATATTGCCTCCAGTTATTTTAAATGGGATTTCTCTTTCTATCTCTTGCTTCTGGACTTTGCTAGTATGTAGAAATACTGATAATTTCTGTGGGTTTATTTTGTATCTTGCAACTTTGCTAAAATTGTTAATAATTTCAAGTAGCTTTTTAGTTGATTGTCTAGGATGTTCTAAGTATAACACCATATCATCTGCAAAGAGTGGTAGTTTTGTTTCCTCGTTGCTTACTCTAATTCCTTTAATTTATTTTCTTCTCTTATTATTATAGCTAACATTTCTAGCACAATATTAAATAATAGAGGTGATAATGAGCATCCTTGCTTCACCTCTGATTGCATTGGAAAGGCTTCTCCCCATTACAGATAATGCTTTTTGATTGTTTCAGATAAATATTACTTATCATTTTAAGGTAAGCTACATTGATTCCTATGTTCTCTAATGTTTTTAAGAGAAATGGGTGCTGTATTTTTTTCAAAAGCTTTTTCTACATCTATTGAGATAATCATATGATTTCTGTAGGTTTTGCTATTGATATGGTCAATTATGCTGATAGTTTTCCTAATATTAAACCAGTCTTGCATTTGTAGTATAAATCCCACCTGGTCATAGTGTATGATCCTGGTGATATATTGCTGTAATCTATTTGCTAGTATTTAATTTATAATTTTTGCATCAATATTTTTTAGAGAAATTTATCTTTGATTTCTTTCTCTGTTTTGGCTTTTCCTGGTTTGGGTATCAGAACCATATTTAGGTTGTAAAAAGAATTTGGTAGGACTCCACCTATTTTTCCAAATAGTCTATATAGTATTGGGATTAATTGTTCTTTTAATGGTAGAATTCACTTGTGAATCCATCTGGTCCTGGGGATTTTTTCTTAGGAAGTACATTGATGCTTTGTTCAATGTATTTTTTTTTTAACTTTTGGAGGGCAATTGGGGTTAAGTAACTTGCCCAAGGTTACGTGGCCAGTTTTTTTTGTGTGGGTGTTAAGTGTCTGAGGCCCGAACCGAACTTGGGTTTGGCTGACTCCAGGGCCAGCACTTTACTCACTGCTCCACCTAGCCACCCCTAAATGTATTCTTTCTAAGATTGGGTTATTTAAGTATTTTATTTCTTCTTCTGTTAATCTGAGTTATTTATATTTTTGTAGATATTCATTCATTTCATTTAGATTGTCAAATTTATCAGCATATAATTGGGCAAAATAGCTCCTAACAATTGTCTTAATTTCCTCTTCATGGTTGCTGAATATACTCCTTTCATTTTTGATACTAGTAATTTGGTTTTCTTCTTTCCTTTTCCTAAATCAAACAGTGATTTATCTATTTTATTGGGTTTTCCATAAAACCAGCTTCTATTTTTACTTACTTTCAATTTTGTTAATCTGTCCTCTGATTTTCAGGATTTCCAATTTGGTGTTTAGTTGAGGATTTTTAATTTGTTCTTTTTCTAGTTGTATGCTCAATTCATTGATCTGCTTTTCCTCTATTTTATTGATGTAAGCAATTAGAGATATAACTTTTCTGTAAGTACCACTTTGGCTGCATACCATAAATTTTGATATGTTGTCTCATTCTTGTCATTTTCTTTAATGAAATTATCAATTGTTTCTATGATTTGTTCTTTGACCCACTTCTTTTTTAGGATTAAATTGTTTAATTTCCAATTAATTTTTAATGTCTCTTTCCATTGTCCATTATTGAATGTAATTTTTTATTGCAGTATGATCTGAAAATGAAGTGTTTACTATTTCTGCTTTTCTGAATTTGGTTGTGAGGTTTTACTATATGGTCAGTTTTTGTGTTGGTGCCTTGTACTGTTGAGAAAAAGGTATATTACTTTCTATTCCCATTCAGTTTTCTCTAGAGATCTATTGATAATATCTAACTTTTCGAGAACTTTATTCACTTCCTTAACGTCTTTCTTGTTTATTTTTTTGGTTAGATTTATCTAGCTCTAAGAGGGGAAAGTTGAGGGCCCCCCACTAGTATAGTTTTATTGTCTATTTTTTCCTGTAACGTTCAACTTCTTCAAAAATTTAGACACTATGCTATTTGGTGCATATGTGTCTAATATTGATATAACTTCATTGTCTATGGTACCTTTCAGCAAGATATAGATTCCTTCTTTATTTCCTTTAATTAGATCTATTTTTGCTTTTGCTTTGTCTGGGATCATGATTGCTACCTCTGCTTTCTTCACTTTAGCTGAAACATAACAGATTCTGTCCCACCCCCTTATCTTTTACCTTATGTGTATTTCTCTGCTTCAAATGTGTTTTTGTAAAACACATATTGTAGGATTCTGTTTTTTTAATCCACTCTGCTATCTGCTTCCATTTTGCAGGTGAGTTCATCCCATTCACATTTATAGTTATGATAACTATGTATTTCCCTTCATGCTATTTTTCACTTGTTTATCCCCCTCTCTCTCTTATTCCTCACCTTTCCCCTCATCACAAGTATTTTTTACTTCTGATCACTGCCTCTCCCTTTAATCAGTTTCTCCTCTCCCTTTCATTATCCCTGTTACCTTTTACTTCCTTATAGGGTAAGAGAGATTTCTATATCCAACTGAGTTTATATGTTATTCCTTCTTTGAGCCAATTTTGATGAGAGTAAGGGTTAAACTTTGTCCACCCATCCCCATTTAGCTCTTTTGTGCCTCTTTTATGGGGGATAATTTACTCTATTCAATCTACCCCCTCCTTCTTCCAGCACAGTTTTCTTTTTCACCCATTTATTTTGGGATTTTGGGGTATCATTCCATCAAAGTCACCTTGTTGTTCCACATTCTCTGTCTACATATCTCCCTTCTAATTGCTATTATGGTAATAAACTTGTTAGGAGTTACAAATATCAGCTTTCAATATAGAAATATAAATAGTTTAACCTTATTGAATTTCTTAGTTTTCTCTTTCTTGTTTCTTTTTTACTTTCCTATGCTTCCCTTGAGTCTTGTATTTGGAGATCAAATTTTTTATTCAACTCTGGTCTAAAAGAAATTCTTGAAAGTCTTCTATTTC
Organism: Petaurus breviceps papuanus; assembly: GCF_028583685.1. NCBI lineage: Eukaryota > Metazoa > Chordata > Mammalia > Diprotodontia > Petauridae > Petaurus > Petaurus breviceps. Next base: position 9,000,256 of record NW_027185903.1, read on the forward strand.
ATTAAATGTCCATTTCCCCCTGAAAGATTATATTCAGTTTTGCTGGGTAAGTAATTTTTTTATTGTAATCCTAACTCCTTTGCCTCTGGCATATCATATTCCAAGCTCTCTGGCTCTTTAATGTGGAAGTTTCCAAATCCTGTGTAATCCTGACTATAGCACCACAATATTAGAATTGTTTCTTTTTGGCTGTTTGCAATACTTTCTCCTTGATCTGTGAGTTCCAAAATTGTTGTTATGATGTTCCTGGGAGTTTTCATTTTGGCATCTCTTTCAGGTGGTGATTGGTGAATTTTTTCAATTTCTGTTTTGCCCCCTGGTATATCAGGGCAGTTTTCTTTGATAATTTCTTGAAAGATGTTGTCCAGGCTTTTTAAAAAAATAGTTTTCAAGTAGTCACATAATTCTCATATTATCTCTCCTGGATGTATTTTCTAGGTCAGTTGTTTTTCCAATGAGAAATTTCATATTTTCTTTTTCTTTTTTTTTTTTTTTATTTTTTTTGGATTTTATTTTATTGTTTTATTTGATTTGTTTTTATTTTAAGGAATTATTTTCTTCAGTGAGTTTTTGTACTTCCTTTCCCATTTGACCAATTCTGTTTTTTAGAGATTTTCCTCAGTAAAGTTTTTTGTATCTTTTCCCATACTATTGATTCTTTTTTGCATTATTCTTTTGCATCACTCTCATTTTTTCTCCTAATTTTTCTTCTTTTTCTCTAGTTTGATTTTTAAAATCCCTTTTAAGCTCTTCCTGGAATTTTTTTAGGGCCTGAAACCAAATTACATTTTTCTTTGAGGGTTTATATGTAGCCATTTTGACACTATTGTCCTCTTCTAAGCTTATGCCTTGATCCTCCATATCACCATTGTAATTTTCTACAGTCAAGCTCTTTTTTGTTTTTTGCTCATTTTCCTGCCTTTTTTGTGATTTGGTGTTTTTATGTGAGAGTTGGCCTCTGGTCCTACATTGTCCTAAGCATTTTGTGCTGGGGTCTTATTGCTGGCTTTCACTGGGCTTCAGGGCTTAGCTGCCTGCTTTCTCTAGAGGGTAGGCTTCCCTTCTAGCTTGTGCTGGGCCAGCAGGGTGAGGCTCTAGCCCCATTGCTGACTAGTAGGAAAGCACTGCTTGGGACTGGCCAACAGTGAGACCCCACTCCTGAGGCCTCACAGAGAAGCCCTGTTTCCATAGCAACCTAGCAGCAGGGCCCCACAACAGAGGTAGACCAGCCACAAGACCCCTCTTCCAGGACCAGCCACAAGAGAGATTCTGCTACCATAGCAACTCACCAGCAAGGCTCCACCCCTGGAGTAGGCCAGCAGCTAAACTCCACGCCCAGGGGAGACCAACAGGGAGGCCTCACCCTGCTGGCCCAGTACAAGCTAGAAGGGAAGCCTACCCTCTAGAGAAAGCAGGCAGCTAAGCTCCCCCTGGGACTTGTTATAATCAGCTCAATGTCATTCACAAACAGAAGCACCTTGAGAATTTTGCTCCTCATAGAGAATAGTTTCCATTTCGACTTATTCTTTGTAGATAGTCTCCATGACATTAGCAAGCACTGTTTTCCTGTTTGATGCCTCGCTTGGTTTTTACTCTCATAAAAATCTTTGAACAAAGTTGTCTCTATTGTATCTTTCAAAGAATGGTGTATAGGGGCAGCTAGATGGTGCAGTGAATAGAGCACTGGCCCTGGAGTCAGGAGGACCTGAGTTCAAATCCAACCTTAGACACTTAACACTTACTGTGTGACCTTGGGCAAGTCATTTAACCCCAATTGCCCTGCCTCCCCCCCTCCAAAAAGATCAAAAACAAACAAAGAATGGTGTATGGTTTTAAATGTGCATAGGAGATGCCTGCCTTGTTGGAGGAAAGCCTTTAAAGTGTCAATTTTCTTTACTTAATTATGGTGTTGTTGTTTTTTTAAAGCAATCGGGGTTAAGTAACTTGCTCAAGGTTACACGGCCAGTTATTTCTGGGTGTGGTGCTGAGTATCTGAGCCCGGATTTGATCCAGGTCATCCCAACACTGGAGCTGGTGCTCTTACTCGCTGAGCCACCTGGCCGCCCAATTATAGTGTTTTTTACAGTTTTTTTTGGTGTTTTTTACAGTCAATTAAAAACAAGTATAGTTGGAAATTTCTCATCTTTTTTAGTTAATTGTGTAATTATAAAGATGTGTTCTGTTACAGAATATTATTTGCAAAGGTAATACAAAACTGTCTGTTCTGTCCAGGGGTGGGGAACCTGTAGTCTTGAGACCACATATGGCCCTCTAGAGCCATAGTTCTCAAATGTGGCCCTTTGACTAAATCCAAACTTAACTGTGAGGGCCTGTACTTGGCTATGAATTTGGCCAGTGCATACTCCAGCTCCCTTTGAGGGCTACATACCAGAACTCAGCATGATCACAATAGTGCTTGTACAGTAGGGTCATATGTAGCCTTGAGGCTGCAGGTTACCCACCCCTAGATACCATCATCATGGATGCCCTTTCTACATATATAGATTATTTTCTCAAAGACATAAGAGTTACAGAAGTACATATTTGTGAATAGTAATAGATAACTTTCTGAATTGCCATTTTTAGTAGTAATAATATCCATTATTAGTTTCATCTGATCTCATCAGGTATTTTTTTTATCAATGACATATGAATTTATTGATTAATTTTTTTTAAAGCAATTGGGGTTAAGTAACTTGCTCAAGGTTACACGGCCACTTATTTCTGGGTGTGGTGCTGAGTATCTGAGCCCGGATTTGATCCAGGTCATCCCGACACTGGAGCCGGTGCTCTTATTCGCTGAGCCACCTGGCCTCCCCTAATTTATTGATTAATTAATAAATACCTCATTTACAAATGGCATGAAGCTAAGAGGGATAGGTAATATAAAGAAAATCTTACTAACAGAGACATATTTCCATAGGCAGCATATGTTTAAGTCTGCCACTATCTGCACAGCGTTGTGCTGGATATTAGGGGATACAGAAAGTTTAGAAACTATATGACTTTTGTCCCTACAGTCTAGAAAGGGTATAAGGCACACAAGCAAACAGTTATAACACATAATATTACTCAAGCATATTAGACTATTACGAAACAGTTTAGGGGAAGTTTTATATAGGATGTTGCACTGGAGTAGAATTTTAAAGAATGAAATAACTAAATCTAAGAAAGTAAACTCTGATAAGGATATAGGTTTATAAATCATAAATTTGAATTAAAAACCTGAGTTACACAAGTATAGGATAAGGGAAATGTAACCAAAAAGCCACTCTTTTGACAAAGAACTAGGGATTCTAGTGAGCCATAAGCTTAATATAGTTAATATTATATGGCAGCCAAAATAGCTATGAAAATCTTAGACCGTATTAGTAGAAAATGGAATTAAGAACAAGGGATGTGATTGGTGTGTTTGTCCTTCATTCTTGAAGAAGACCATGATATCAGAGAAATGATGACATGATTTATCTTGAAGTTGACTTTCATTTGAGTGAGAGAAGGCTGTGCAAGGTCACCAGCCTCACTTTCTCCTCCAGAACCATCTAGGTCCAGTGGCTATATATTCATCAGGATCACTGGAGATGGCTCAGAATGCAATGGGAGACCCTGGCCCTTTCTAGGCTAAGCCCTTTTCAGGTACTCACTTACAGTGAGGTAGCGCCCATTCAGTGAATAAGCCTCTTTAAGAAGGGAGTCAAGGGATGGCCTCTTTAATTTAAAAAAAAAAAAAATATATATATATATACACACACATATATGTGTATATATACATATATGTGTGTATTTATATACGTGTGTGTGTGTGTGTGTGTGTAAAAACTGGGAGGGAAATACCCTCAGGGTTCCTGGCCAAAAGAGAAACAGTTGCTATTTATATTCACTCTGTGCTAGGAGGGTAGGGACCTGTTGTTGTCCAATCTATGAACTCCAGAGTGAATAGGGAACATGAAAAAAGATAGAAGGGATAGTCCTTTGCACCCTGCCCTTCTCCAACCACATCTAGAGTACAGTGTTCAATTCTAGTGGCACAATTTAAATGGGAAATTGATAGACTGGATCCATCTAAAGGAGCTTAGTCCAAATGAGGACATTTGGAGAAAATGTTCCTCTCTCTCTCTCTCTCTCTCTCTCTCTCTCTCTCTCTCTCTCTCTC
>NW_027185903.1:9004418-9025796 GCF_028583685.1 Petaurus breviceps papuanus
TCTCTCTCTCTCTCTCTCTCTCTCTCTCTCTCTCTCTCTCTCTCTCTTTCTCTCTTTCCATATAGATAGATAGATAACACACACATATATGTGCATATATACATATATAAGATACTGTATGTAGAATATATACATACATATAAATTTATGTATAGCTCTATATATGTATGGCCATATGTATATTGATGTATATATATTTATCTATCTGGTTATTTATTCTGGACTTAGGGCAGGCATCATAGCTGTGTGAAGATATTTGAAAAGTTGTCATGAGGAACACTTATTCAGCTTGGCTTTTATGGGCAGAACTCAGAATAGAGGGTAGCAATTATAGGAAGCTAGATTTAAGGGTCAATATAAAGAAGAGTTTCCTAATAATTAAAGCTGACCCAGGCTAAAATGGACTGCCTTGAAAGTGAAGTGGATAACATATGTACAGTGCTTTGCATAATTTAAAGTTCTATATAAATGCCAAGTATTAGTATTATTACTACTGGAGGGTTAAAAGCTTTCTATCACTGGAAGTTTTGGTAAAATGAGTACATTTGACCAGATAGATATTCTTTGAGGTCTCACATAGATCTAGATCTGCTTTCCTAAGAAACTGAAATGCAGACTGCATGATCACTTGCTGTGGATATTTTGGGCAAGATTTATGATTTGGGAAGGGATTGGATTAGATGACCTCATCTCTAAGATGTTGTGATTCTATGTTGAAGACAACTCTCTCTCTACCCATTCACTTTCCCTTTCCCCCAAATCTATCCAATTACCACCAGCACAGAGGAAGGGAAGGAATGTATACAAGTCTGTGCTGATAGATAGTAGAGAGAATCTTTCAGTGCATAAGTGGTATAGTTTTGTCTGGGCACTATCTTAATCATGCTGAGCTCTGGTATGTAGCCCTCAAAGGGAGCTGGAGCATGCACTGGGCCAAACTCGTAGCCAAACACAGCCAGTGATTCTCGTCCTGCTGGAACAGTTGCTTAGCCATTTTTTAAAGGGTCCCAGACAATTTTCCTGCTGGTAGATTCAAAGACTGAGTGGGTGAATAACTTTCCCTTTCGTTTCTATCCAGGTGAAGAGGAAAATTAAAAGGAGTGGTATAAAGAAAAAACTACTAGTCCATGCTCAGTAAATGAATGCTCCCTGAGCCAAAGGAAAAATGAAAGAGCTTATCAACATTCTTATTTCCTCTTTAGACTATATCTACACATTAGCAGTAAAGGTTTCAGAAGAGAAGTGAGTTTTGAACAGAGACATGATAATTCTTTAATATGGAAACAGATTTTATCCTATAAATGTTTTATCAAAATCTTTGCATTCAAAGTAACACAAATCACTGAGGGAGATTGATATTACTTGACTACAGTCTGATTTCCCACCTCGCCTAATCTTTTTGCAATTTTTATAGATCAAAAATGTGAGTGTGTGTGTGTGAGGGGGGGGGTTGAAAGGAATTTTAGAGGTCATATTTTCCATTATCTAACTTATAACTTCCCTATGCCACATCCCTAAGATGAGGTCATTTATTTATGCAATTTGAAATACTTTCAGCATATAGATATTTCCATAGTGCCTTGATGTATGTTTACATTGCAATATTCTAAATTATTTATAGCATTGAAAAAACTTCAGCATGACTGACCTGGTTTGTGCTATTTGATGGTATGTATTTTACTTTAAGTTAGATCACATGTATCTTGACCACTGTTTTTATTTGAAACATCTGACATTGTGGGACTTGGTGGCACAGTGGATAGAGTGCCAGGCCTGGAGTTAGGAAGACTCATCTTGAGTTTGAATCTGGCCTCATATATTTACTAACTGTGTGACCCTGGGCATTTAAGTGTTAAATCACTTAATCCTGTGTGCCTCATTTTCCTCATCTGTAAAATAAACTGAAGAAGGAAATGGCAAACCACTCCAACATCTCTGCCAAGAAAACCCCAAATCAAATGGGGTCACGAGTAGTACACAACTGAAAATGACTAAACAACAACATGATATTTAACTAATACTCATAGAACCCTCTTTCTATATTAAGGTATTTGCAGTAGGAAAGTCTTTGGAAGGAATTTTATTCATAGAGTGGAAAAGGCCATTGAAGAATCACTTCAAATCCTTTTTTTCTCTTACATAAGAGGAAACTTATATAGTGCATAGAGAGGCAGCCTCCTGGTTAAGAAGTCATGAGGTCAAGTGCCACCATTAACACTCTTACTGTGAGATCCTGGACAAGTCATTTATCCTCTCAATGCCTCTGAAAACTTTCTATAAGTTGCAAACATGTGAAGATCTGCATTGACATAAGGAGTTTCATCATCTGAGAGAACCTCAAAGTAATGAAATCACAGGTCGAAACAAAAAAAATTGCAAACAAAGCAAGACTAGAAGTCTTACTCAAAAACAGAAACTTAACTGATAAAAAGGGAATTCAAATTATGTACTGAACATAAAAACAACAAAATATTAATTTTACCAGATGTTCTATAAAGGAAAGAGTCCAAGTGGAAATTACATCTATTTAATTAGCTTAAGAATGAAGTTCTTGATTTTAGTAAGCCCAACACAATGTGTTATGTAAGAGTTTATAAGCCTTAGAAAAAGAGAAAGAGAGGGCGAGAGAGGTTGTAATTAAAGTAAGTCTTCCCAGAACCCTGGATTGCACCAGGAACATGGCCAGAATAAGCAAGGCTACTGACTCTTTTTGCCAGGGTCATGTTTTTAAGGTTACTTTATCATAGCCTTTGGTTGAGAAACATAATTTGAGGAAAAGAGTGCTCCCAATGTTCAGTGATCTCCATGTGCTTCCCATTAGGGTCACAAGAAGAAATGCTGTGGTGATTTCTGCAAATGGGATAGAAGAGGATATTCCAGATCTGTTTCCAACTTGGCAAAAAAGGTATTGTGCCAGTCTAGATGCCAGCAAAGCCAACCGAGATGTTTCTAAACAAGAAAAAGAATACAGTCACTTTTATATTCTAACAGGGAGGACCCACAAGAAATTAACCAGTATGTCCCTCAGCCTCTAAGCAGTTGTGCACTACTCTTAACCCTTCCCAGAAGAACTGCTGAGACACTTCCTCGAAATTTCCAAAGAGGAAGAACTGATGACTCTTTCTTATTAGTCACCAAAATCTGATCCAGTGGATTTTACTGTTCTCCTGAAATACTATGGATTTACTCTGAGCTAGCAGCTGGCTAAAGGTGGTAAGCCAGGTCTGTTTATTTACTCTTCCCCATCAAAAGGCTGCACTCTTCTCAGATAACTATCTCCTTCTCCAGAAACCATTGCAGTATGAGGCAGACTTGCACTATCAGTCAAATGTACAATTGAGGAAAGCCAGGACAATGTTTTCCTCAAGTTGATAAGGTAAATGGAGCAATGGAGAAACAATGGTGACATAAACAGACTGTCATATTGTCTCAATGATGGTGTATGTGAAAGAAGCAACATTAAATTTATTCAGGGAAATTATGATTAGAAAAGGTAGTGGATTGACAAGCAACTAAAGAAAGGGATAACATATAGATAACCCAAGTGTAGAAATGATAACCACAAATGTTAGAGGAAGGTATCTAGTGTCTACCTATGTGCATGGCTTCCAACCCTTCCCCTGCCTCACAGCATCAACTGTTATTCTCAGGGCCAGCCTACCATTTTTCTTTCTGCCATTAGAACTTTAGTTCTTGAAGACTTCACTCCAAGTCCATTAAAAAACAAACAAACAAACAAACTTGAATGCCTCTGAGAAAGGTTACTGCATAGATCACAATCACCTTATTATCAGTTGACATTTTTTTCAGGTATTGGTTGATAGCAAGAAGAACAATAATAGAATACAGGATTAAAGTCTGGTTGGGGGAAGGGGAGAGGCAGAAGGATGGTACAAATGGGAACAGGTGGGGGAGGAAGATCTAAAGACAAAACTTGCTACAGACATTGAGTACTCTGATGTACTATTTTACATTTGATACAGAGCAAAGCATTTGACAGACTTTATCAGGACATCTTGTTGATAGGGTGGAGAGTGTGGATTGTATAATAGCACAGTTAGATGAAATAAAAACTCATTGTTAACAGTGATCTCTAGTGTAATGCTACAAGGCTCTGTGCTTGGTCCTGTTTTTTTTTTCAATGTTTTTATCGATTATTTGGATGAATACATAGTTGGAATGCACATAAAAATTGTCAATGCTACAGATTTGGACATAATACTAAGGTCATTCTATGACATAGGCTGCAAAAAAAAAAGATTCAGCAGGTTAGAACACTGGGCTAAAACAAATCAAATGAAATGTCATGGGGATTAGTAAAGTCCTACATGGGTTTTAAAAATATGACAAAAACATTGAACTTAAGTGGGTTATAATAGACAAACCTCGACAATGATATGCATGGAAAGGTTTGGGAGTTTCAGTGGATGCAAACTCACTATATGTCAACAATGTAACATGGAAGCCAAAAAAGAAATAATCTGATCTCATATGTTAATACTTCAGAAGGTCTATATTCTTATCAATATCACCAGCTATGAAACAGATCTAAAACACCTAACTGAGATTTCATGATTCTGTAATTGCCTAGCTCACAATTTTACTCAGGACTCCCATAAATCCCCTATGGTGGACTTACTGGAGACCTTCCTCTAACATGGGTATCAGTGCTACACTTCAGCCATCTATATGCTATCCCTTTCTTTAGCTGCCTGGTCAGTCTACCATCTTTTCCAATAGTAATTCTTTAAAAATATTTTTAATACAACTTCTTGCATATACATCATATCATCATTAGAACATTGCTACAGTCTTCTTCTGCCATCATGCATTTCTCCATTGTTCTCTGGCTCATGGATCCATAGTTTTGATTCTTTAGAATTTATGGTGATCCATGATTCAGATCCAAATGGTAGAAGTTGTAGAGAGTCAAATTTGGGCTTGATGAAAGGGAAAAGGAACTAATGAGTAGATGGGCTGACATTCAGGAAGCAATAGTTCCCATTTACCTGAGGTCTTTAAGCAAAGACTAGATAACCATTTATTCGGAATTCTGTAGAGAAAATTCTCCAGATATAAGGCTGAACTGGATGGACTTTGAGTTCCCTTCCAATTCTGTAATTTTGTGGTTTTGCATTGGAGAGGAGCTTATGAATTACACAATTTCCCTAATGCAATCCTGACTACTCTATTCCTTCTATTCAATTCGAGGCCCAATCCAACAGCAGTGCCTGTACAAATTAGATTAACTAATGAACCAGCTCAATGGATTGACCTTCCAGCTGTATGTCATAGTTTAAGTATTAGGAATCCTTCATTCATCTTTTTCCCCATATAGAATGTATGTTCATGAATTTCAATGAAGAGGTCCTATAATTTTCTGGGGATTAGCCAGCACAATATCATCTGGAGAAAAAAAAAGGAGCATCAAAGGATCACACCACTTATAAGGAATCTTACTTTGGCTCTGTGTAGGTTATCCTCCATGATAGAGGTGAACACCTTCAGCAAGCATGCATCTTGTTTTATGTCCTGCCTGATAAATGAAATTCTTAGGATCACTGAATGAAATTAACTCTGACATTTCATTTAATCCCAACATTTTCAGGGCCATTATGTGAAAGGATTGAGATAATCATAGATATAGAACTGGAAGAGACCTCTGGGGCCGTCTAGTCTAACCCTCTTGTTTTTCAGGTGAGGAAACCATGGCCCCCAAAGGTATAGTGATTTGTCTAAGATTGTGTAACTATTAAGCTACATGGCTGGTATTCTAACTCAGATCCTCTGATTTTGAATCTAGCACAATTTTTAGTACCATTTTCTATCTCAGTTTTAGGGCGCGGTATTCTTGGCCTTGGAAAAAAGGCCTTGTAGCACTTTGAAATGTTGAAGATCTATAATTTCACCAGTAAGGTAACTCCCCCAGCAATACAGATCATATCCCTCTCTAAGTCAATGGATAAACTTTGAAAGTTGCTGCGACCCCAAAATTCTTCACACCGAGACCAAATTTTGGTGAGTCTCTCTGAATATAGCTCAGCTTAGCCGTGGTCAATTGACATAATCCACCATTAGTCTCATACTTCATTAACTTTGACTTGGTAAAGCCTGTCAGGCTTCCTTGGACTAGCCACCAAAAATCCAGGGTCACCTCCATGCCACGATGAGTTAGAGGACTTTAATGGAGGAAAACTGGGTATAAAGGATGGAAATTCCAGAGAGGCAGATTACTGCTCTTCTGGACAATTGAAATTTTGCAAAAGTAGAATGACCTACCTTAGAAGGTAATAAGTCCCCCATACAGGAGATTTTCAACTATAGGTTGGATGGCTTTGTAGAAATATTGCAAATAAGGTTCCTACTTAAGCATGGGTTGGTCAAGATAAGCTTTAAGATCTCTTCCAACTATTTCTTTTGAGATTATGTGATCCTATGATTTCCTACTTCACAATTTCACCCTGACTTTGCCACTAAAAATAATTTTGCATATCACCATATACTACCAAAGCTTTTAATATACTAAGCAGCTCAATAGTGAGAGATAAGCCTTAATAATGTAACCTAAAGAGGTCAAATAAAAAAAAAAGATTCCTTTTTCTTAAACTAGTTTTCCTATGATCTTGTGTTATACAAATTTTATTGTAATCTATCAATTATCATCAAAGAATGAAAACTATATTAGGTAGTTATTGGCACCAGTTCTCTCCTTATAATAAAATAATAGGTAAGGTAGACAGGCATACCATTTCCAAAAGTGCCTCAAGAGCATTTTTCAGAAGTGGTTAAAACTTTGAGAGACCTGGTAACTAAGCCTCCAGAACAGAGACAAACAAAACCAGATGTGATTGCATTTCTGGAACCTTCTGCATGCCCTTGTTCTCATCATGGAATCTTGGGTTAAAAAAATTCCCTTTTCAGGTGCTTACATTCCTTATTAAGCATGCTTCTGAACAAGAGTTTCATGCAGATTTGGGAACAACATTTCTGGGCAGTTGGTTCTGAGCTGGAGATGTAATCCACAGATTAGAATGATATATTTTTACATGACATTGACTACAGTTGTCTTCCAAGTACTGACATGTAAGGTACCTTTAGGCATATATCATATTTCTCTTTTTAAAAATGCCCTCCAAACTTAGTAACATCTACATGATGGGCTGAGTTATGGATGCTATTTGGAACACTTCCATCCACAAGCCACATACAAACATGCAATTATACTAGATTTATCTCAGATCAAAGGATTTCTGTGTTCTGATTTCACTTTCAAGTTTGGCACTTTGCTTCGTATCTTTTTGCTTTAAATTGTTAGTTGTAGGCAGAGCAACTGGTTACAAAGGACATATTCTATGTCTTATTCTTTCTTAATTCTACCCTTTGAAAATCAACCACCAAACAAAAACAGAGATGAAACTAATTTATAACATGAATATCTCTTTTCTTATGAATTTGCTGAACGAAGCTGCAGTTTATCAGCTTTCCTAGATAATATATCATATTGCTTGTCAGATCCATAAAATATTCTTCACACTGTCTCCTTTATATGGCTACAGTTAACGTCTGAATTTTCATCCTGACCCCATTTACCCAAGAATTCTAGTGAGTCTTCATTGTGACCTGTACTGACATTGATCAAAATAAGGAGGGTTGGGTTCAAGAACAATCAATTTGGCTGATGTGCAGTGCAAAGCCAATTTCTCCCACTAACATAATTCAGAGAGACATAGAGACTCTTGCAGATAACAGGAACTTGTTTTTGACTTGCTGGGCAGATACCCTAGTATAATGCCACGTGCAGTAGGGCACTTAAAAATATGGATAGTTCCAATGTACACTACAATTTGAGAAATCCCCAAACATCAATTAAAAACCAAATATCCTGTTCACTAGACCCATAGATTCTTTGCCTTTTCCAAAGGTGGAAAGTCCCCCAGAAGGCACCCAACTATGGAAAGGAAGTGAGAATTTCCTATTGTCACCAAAGCCTTCTCATATCCAGTCACATTTTCCCCTTTAATCCTTCTAAAGCTAAATGCTGCATTTGGTTGGGATTCTTCCCAGTACATCAGATTTTTTTCTCAACATATAAGTAAATCATATTTTAAAAAATTTAAATAGTACATTTTCTCAGAATGTTCATGTTGGGTTTTTATTTTTGATAAATCTCCATCAAGGCAGCAAAGATTACCCATTTCCTTCTACTCATCAACTCCTCACTCAGCCACCCATGACCCTTAATACAACAAAGAGTGTACTTACTGAACTTTTAGCATTCTATCTATTTGAACATCTGTTTGACTCTTTCCCATAACACTTGAGATCATGAACTTTGTGAAATTCTCTAAGCTTTTGCTTAAAAGTGTAGAGTCAATAGTTTCATTTGCCAATGCTTCCATCCATAGATAAGTACTGCTTTTATATATACTATCTATCAGGCAACCAGAGCAAGAAAACCAACAATTTTACTTATAGAGAACAGTCCAGCTGAACAGTATTAGTTTCCCAAGTAATAATAATTTTATTTTTTTGCTTTTTGGAAGGAGGGAGGGCAGGGCAATTGGGGTTAATTGACTTGTCCAAAGTCACATGACTAGTAAGTGTTAAGTGTCTGAGTTCAGATTTGAACTCAGGCCCTCCTAACTCCAGGGTCAATGCTCTATTCACTGTGCCACTTAGCCACCCCCAGGGGAATATATTCCTGTTAAATCCTGTGTGACTCAAAACTATAGCTAGAAACTGAGGGGTAAGAGTCTGTGAGTAAGAATTTATAATGGTGGGGCAGCTAGATGGTGCAGTGAATAGAGCACTGGCCCTGAAGTCAGGAGGTCTTGAGTTCTAATCAAGCCTCAGACACTTAAAACTTACTAGCCATGTGACCTTGGGCAAGTCACTTAACCCCAATTACCCTGCTTTCCCCCCTCCAAAAAGAAAAAAAAAAAGAATTTATAATGGCAGTCCTATTAAAACTATTGCAACTAAACAAAACTATTATTGACAGAAAAATTGACTTGGAACCAGGAGAACCTGGGTTTCAGTCCCACCTCTGACATATAGTGGCTGTGTGACCCTGGGGAAGTCACTGAAATTCACATGTGTTCTAGTGTTAAGACTACAAATCGCAAATATAATATTTCTCTACATCATAAAGGGATTTTCCTTATCAAGGAGTTTCTTTTATCAATGAACTCATGGGTCCAGTCCCTGTCTCTACATTCAGATAAGAGAAAGGTACCAAGAAGTATAAGACAGAAGAACTAAGAATGGGAGATGAGAGGATGGCAAAGACAAACTTTGTCTATTTTGCAATTCTGCCGTTCTTCCTTTTGGAAAAAAGGGCCTGAAGAAGAGAGGAGTGCTGTTGTTTTTCACCAGTCCCACTGTTTAATTCTGAAGATCCTGGAGTGGGAGAGTTAACTGGGAGGTGTCAGATCACTTCCCTTCATATTGCACCAATTAGTGAGTTATTTAGGTTAATGTTTGTCTTTAAAAAAAATCATCCTCTTGGGAGGTCTGAAGAAGTGGGAGGTGGAATTAATTCTCATCTTGCTATAAATTGTTTTAAGGGGTATAACTGTTATCTATGCATTGTCCTCTCATCTCTTGTTATCCATTTTACTGTTTCACTGGGAAAATAAGGCCAATTTATAAAAAGTGACTAGTAACCTTGTTGCTGAAGATTTCCTCAGCAACTCATTGAGAGCCTAGCCTCTGACTGTCACCACTTTTTCACTGTGGGACTTCCCACAGAGTGTACACACACATGCTGGGGTAGGAATAACTGAAACATGGACCTCATGAATTAGTGGTGCACCCCTTTTTCATGGTTTCCTTTGAGAATTTCCTTCCTCTCCATTTGGTAGAGCAGAGGTTCCCAAGTGAAGCCAGCACAGGTAAATAAGGTGTTTTTGCAGCAACTGATTTTGGGAGAATCAAGACTGACTATAGGGGGTATTTCCAGTCTGCCAATTGGTTCATGTGCCAGGAGCATGAGGGTGGGCAGCAAATGACTCAAGACTCTCCGCTCACCAGGAGGCCAAGCCTGAGACCTGAAGTTTTGGGAAATAAAATTCTTGGGTTGCCAAAAGCATCCTCTAGTTGCTATGGGAAACCTGAGGTCCAAACCTGAAGGGAAGATCCAGGCTGCTGGCAGAAGTGACAGGAACAGTGTTATGGAGACCAATTCCAGAACACCAGAGACTTCCAGCTGCTAGGGCCCAGAACTAAAAGAGTGATGAGCAGAGGGGAGAGAAACAGACCTTTGTACCTTACTGTTTGAACCAGCAGGTCCTAGCCCCTAACTTCTTCATCAAATAATTTTTCCAGATTTGGACTATGAAAGAAGATGTTATCCACCTTCAGAGAAATAGGTGATCAGTGAAAATAAGCATAGTATGGTCTTACACATATGTGTATGAATATGTATATATGTGTATGTTTATAGATATCTATGTGCATATATATATATAAGCACACACACACTTAATTATAGCCTTCTTTAGGGTGGGAAAGAGGGGAAAATAAAGTAAATAGTGCACAGCAGAGAACAAAAGAAAACCAACAAGGAAGCAAAGTTGGGCAGCTTTGAAAACAATGTGTAGTATTTATTATATAGGTTTTCTTGAAATTGAAATTTATTGTTTTATATTAATCCTCTCTTATGGTCTACTGTACACATAGAATTTTTTTCTTTTCTCATTTTGTATTTAAGTATAAAATTTAAAATTTTTTTTATAAAAACAAACAAACCCCAAACCATTTTTCCAATCCTGGAAAGCCAAGAGAATTCTGTGGAGTTAGTTCAAATTTTGGAGACAATTGAGTAAAGGCTCCCCAGAGGGGTGTGCTTGACACTTTCTATGCAATTTTATTATGTTTAATAAAGCATGTGGTTATACAAATCTTTATTTGCCTGAATCTTATGAAAATGGTTGGTCAACAGAAAACAGAAAATTTCCCAGATGCAGGGTAGGAAGTGAGTCAAAGAGCCTTCTATTGTTTAATAGTCCAGAGCTTTATTTCACATCGTTTTACTCCTAAACCAAATGAGTGAAGGTTTCCTTTTCCCCAGTCATCTGAAGCAGCATGGCTTGGGTGGGTGGGTCACTGACATAGTCACAGTAAAGTTCTTCAGTACAGGTGCATGGAGAAGACCTCTCTCATTGGTTAGTTAATCAACAGCTTTATTCGCTGTAGACTTACAGAAAGCAGGGTATGAGCCAGATGTGGCTGCACTGCTAATGCAGTCCCTCAAGGGTTACTTGGGATACCCAGCCAGTGCATACTCAATCTACATCAAATCTCTCGCCAAATAACCAAATTCCATTTGATTTGAGGTAGGAATGGGTAAAGAGGTGGGAGGGAGTCACTCTGAATCATGTAGTACCCATATTAAAATCAGTGTAGGTGACCAAGAGACATCATGAAAATACCTGACCCCTGGGTTTGTTTGTTTGTTTGTTTGTTTTAATTAAAGGGAAGAGTTCATAGGAAAAGTAAGGATAGACAAAGGGAGTTGGGAAAAGCACAAAAGATTAACCATCTGTATCGCAATATTACTTAAGGATCTTAGGGGCTTATATCCACTAAAAATCAGTGCAGTAACACCTTTAATGTGCTGCCTGGTGTGGCAGTTCCTGGCATTCAGAATAAACAGAGTGCCACATAAATGGAAATATTGACCACAAGATGTACAAGTGCCTTATGTGAATCTGTTAGTAAAGTCCTCTTTTAATTCCTCAGTGTGGTCATTCATGAAGGCTATGGCAGGGGTACATGAGCTCCGTCTGTGTCTACCAAAGAGAAAAGTTTCAATTCTATCATCCAAGGAGGTTTACTACCAGGAAGTTGAATACTAGGTGATGATTTTTATTTTCCATCACAAAAACTCATGAAGCTGCTTACTAAGGGCTCTGCATTGATAGCAAGAGCAGAGAGGTACTGTGGCACAGTGGAAAGAAGGGAAGGAAAAAGAAAATAAGCAAGCATATATTAAGT
This sequence comes from Petaurus breviceps papuanus, assembly GCF_028583685.1. Classification (NCBI taxonomy): domain Eukaryota; kingdom Metazoa; phylum Chordata; class Mammalia; order Diprotodontia; family Petauridae; genus Petaurus; species Petaurus breviceps. The sequence goes on from NW_027185903.1 coordinate 9,016,416, forward strand.
GCCTACTATATTCCAGGCACTGTGCTAAGCACTTTACAAATATTATCTCATATGATCATCACAACAAGCTTGGGAGATAGGTGCTATTTTTATCCTTATTTTATAGTTGAGGAAACTGAGGCAAAAAGAGGTTAAGTGACTCACTGAATGTCATACAGGTAGTAAGAATGTGAGGTTGGGGGGCATCTAGGTGGTACAGAGAATAGATCACCAGCCCTGGAGTCAGGAAGACCTGAGTTAAAATCTGGCCTCAGACACTTGACAACTCTTACTAGCTGTGTGACCTTGGGCAAGTCACTTAACCCCAATTTCCTTGCCTTCCCCCCTCAAAAAAAAAAGAATCTGAGACTGTATTTTAGCTCAGGTCTTCCTGGCACTAGGCCCTGAACTCTACTGCATTGCTTAGCTGCCTCTGATATGGAGTCAGAGGATCTGAATTGGAATCCTAGCTTTGACATTTACCTATGTGACTTTGGATAAACAAATCAATTAACTTCTATAGGCTTTAGTTTCCTCATCTGGAAGATGAAGGGGTTAGATTAGATGACCTTTATGGTCCCCTCCAGTTCTAAATCTATAATCGTTCCCACAGTGATGAAATCACAGAGGAACTCAGTTCAAATCCCACCCCATTGCTTACTATCTGTATGACTTTGGTCAAGTAATTTAAGTTCCCTGGGTCTCATTTTCTTCATTTGTGAAATGAAGCAGTTGTCTGCTAAGGTCTCTTCCACATAATGATCTTTATTCCTGTGATCTTATGTGAATCCGTAGTTGACTACACAAATGTTAAATATTCTTTCAATCTCAAATTCAGAGAGAAAAGGAAAATACTTTCTCTGAATGAAAGCAGCTGCTCAGAAGACATTAGTCTGAAGAAAATTTACTCATAACTTCTCAATCCAAGCTGTGGATCAATTGCTCACTGTGCTATATGGGACTTCTAGATGCCATTAGCAAATCTTTGAGGTTTGGAAGCATAAGTAGTAATTACATGTATATTGGGAATAGTTAGGTAACACTGATTTTCCTTCAATGCAATGCAGTTCTTATATTCAGAAGTAAACAGCTGCATTATTCTGGTTTCTTCTGTCTTAGGAAAGCACATTCTAAAGATTCCCTGACTGCATTAGTAAGAGGTATGCAACCAAGGAGTTAATGCTTACACTTTAACTTTTCATCTGTCCTGTGGAATGTAGAATTTGGTTTAACCTCTGTGTTTATTTCCATTCCAACCAATGGAAATGAAAGGTTTGAGCAGATGCTTTAAGGATACCATATAGGCTATTCACAAACTTTTGTGGTCAGTTTAGCTGCACTAGTTGGGTCCAATGACTCACTCTAAATTGGTCTTGTGTTCTTAAAATATTGTTTTGGTCTGGTCTTAAACCAAGTTAGCTTGCCCATCAGTAACATTACTAGACTAGAGGAGATATCTCAAATGGTCTACCCTAGAGAACTTTATTTTTTCCTAGATTATTTCAGTATATATCCTCAAGGAAAGAGTATGCCTTGACTAAAAAATCACTTGCCTGCAAGTCATAGTTCATCTGGAATGAGAAGGATTTCATTGAAATTAGTGTCATGAGACCCAAGTTAAAATCTTACTTCTGCAACTTGTACAACCTGTGGCTCCAAGAAGCTGTAGCATTTGAAGTGGCCATCCCCCAGTAAACTGTCTTGGCAGGCAGGGCCAAACCATGTTGAGGATAGTCTATGGGCCTAAAGCCCATTAGTGAATCAGGGGGATGTCTACCACAAGGGGACTTCCCCCAGAAGAACAGGCAGATGAGAACAGTTTGTTCCAATGGCCATGAGGGCAGCTGAAGCGGGTGCTCTGGAGAGCTTGATCAGGCATCAAAGATGCCAGGGTCATCCACTGCACCCCAGACCATCACCAGTCATCTTGATTTTTGTCTTAACACTGGACTTTGATGACTCTGGGAGAGAGAATGACGCTAATGACTTTGTGCAACCCTGCCTCATTTAAATACAATTTATACACAAGTTAAGACATCACCTCATGTTGTCATTGGTTTTCTTTGAAACAACAAAAGACAAACAATAACATCTTCACCCCTCTCACCTTAATTTCTTATCAAAAAAAAAAGGGAGGTTGGGCTAAATGAGAACTAGGATGTTTTTTCCCCCAGCTCTCAATCTATGATTATATGATGGATGCATTAGCTCCTATTTGAAGTAGAGCAGTTTCATTTTGTTAGAGAATTGCAGAATCTCATCTCACAGTTTTCAGATAATCTCAGTTAGTAATGGACAAGGTTATTCTGGGCTTAAGCAATCAATATATGAAATCAATATTCTGCAGGAATGTTCTACAGATGAGCCTCAAAATAATTTTTCTTTTACTAATTTCTCCTCAATTTATAGTGCAGTTTAAACACTGATTTATGGGATTGGAATATTTTTTGTCGAAATATATGATTTTTATCAATGTAGTCAATTCCACAAATAGAGAATTCCTTCAGATATCAGATGCAGAGAGTCTAGTGGCAGAGTCAGGGTCTGAACTTGATGTGGGGGTGGGGGGTGGGCTCTGCAGTAGGACTTAAGGTAAGAAGGCTAGACAACTGAATGAGATGTGAATCATAGCCTGGACAGTATGGTCTGGGGCCAGATAGAGTGGGCAGCTACTACTACTCCTACTACCACCACCACCACCATTACCACCACCACAATAATACCTAGCAATTATGCAGTGATTATTTTTTGGAGGGGAGAAGATAGGGCATTTGGTGTTAAGTGACTTGCCCAAGGTCACATGGCTAGGTGGTTTTTTTTTGGGGGGGGTATGGTGTTAAGTGTCTGAGGCTGGATTTGAACTCAGGTCCTCCTGACTCCAGGGCTGGTGATCTATTCAGTGTACCACCTAGCCGCCCCCAATTATGCAGTGATTTAAGGCTTGCAAAGTGATTTCCAAATATTTTCACAACAACCCTGTGATATAGTTGATATTATCATGCTCATTTTACAGATGAGGAAAGTAAGGCAGACAGAGATTAAATGATTTTACCAGAGTTACACAGCTATTAAGTATCTGAGGCTTCACCTCAGGTCTCTCTGACTCCAAGTCCAATGTTCTATCCACTGTACCACCTACATATTTTTGTTATTTTTTGTCTTTCATTCTCAAAGAGAAACAATGATGTCACAAAGGCAATGTCTTAACTTGCACACAAATTGGATATAAGTGAGGCAGGGCTGCACAAAGTTGTTAGCCTCATTGTCTCCTCCTGACTCAATGAGGTCCAGTGGCAGGAAAAAGATCAAGACCACTAGTGATGGCCCAGAATGAAGTTGGTGACCTTGGTCTTTATAAATCAAGGTCTCAGTTTGTCTGAGGCCATACCCATTCAATGACTAAGGTCTAGGTAAGAGTTGAGACAAAAGATGGCTCGATTTACCATCGCAAAGATGTCAGTCTGGGAGGGGGGACCCTCAGAGTTTCTGATCAGAAGTGTAGTGAGGTAGAATTGGCAAAATTTGGTACCTGCTTGGTTAAGAGGTGGAGTCAGGGCAAGGTGAGAGTCAAAGATGACTGAAGTTTTGAGTCTCGTGACTGGGAAGAGGATTAAGAGAAGTGAGGAGTTTGTAAGAAGGGGCAAACCTTTCCATCTTTGTAGAATCTGGTCCTCAGTCTCCTCATCTGTGAAAGGAGGAGGTTGGACTTAATCACCTCCAAGGTCGCTTCCAACTCTAAATCTCTGATCCTTTGATCCTAGGGTAAAGTATCTCTAATACTGAAAATTTCTCAAGAAATCCCTATTCAAGCCACAGGGCATCCTGCATTTTACAGAACACACAGTTTGGGATAAGCTAATGCTCTGAAAGGGCTTAAAGAAAAGGCTTAGTTAGGGGCAGCTAGGTGGCACAGTAAGTAAAGTGCTGGCTCTGGAGTCAGGAGGATCCGAGTTCGGTTCCAGCCTGAGACACTGAATACCCACACAAAAATACTAGCCGTGTAACCTTGGGCAAGTTACTTAACCCCAAATTGCCCTCCAAAAGGAAAAAAAAAGGCTTAGTTTATCAAAATCTACCTGCAACCACTGTGGATCTCTGGCTCCAAAATGGAGCTATCAACCCCAAGAGAGGTAGCATTATGGAGTGTAGAGGGAGGTGGCCTCAGAGGCAAGCAGACTTGGGTTCAAGCCCGGCCGCTGACACAAATTGGGCTGGTCACATTGGTTGTCACTGAGCTCCTGTGTCCTGGGTCACTCTGTAAGACTGGAAAGTTGGCAATCTGCCCTGTGAGGGAGTTCCCTCTGCCAATGAAATCATAAGACCTGTCCAGGAAAACAAATAAACCCTTAAAATGTGACAGACAAAGAAGACTGCTTCTGTAGTGGTCTTAAGGAGAGATTGAAGAAAAAGAATGTAAATGGACAGGAGATGACAATAAACAAAGCTAGTTAACTGATTAGTTAACTGAGAGAACAGTGCCAACTTTTATTTAGCTAGCTCTTTACTAAGCATTTCCACATTCAGTGTTTCATTTTCTCCTCTTCATGAGAACTCTGGAAATGAGGGAGTGCAAACATTCTTGTTGTGCCCAACTTTGCAACAACTTAAAGCACGTGCCTAGGTCATACAACTTAGAAGTGGTGAAGCCAAGACTTGAAACTGAACTCTGGTCTCCTGACATCAGGCCTGACCACCCACTGCCACGTCGCTTCTCAAGACCAAGCTGGAGCCACTTTATAGACAGAAAACAATCAAGGACTGAACCCGTGGGGAAAGTTCAGGATGGTCTGGCAGAGCTGTGCATACAGATGGCATCTCTTCCCTGAGATCAGATGGCATGGCAAGCTGCAGGCATTTATTAAGTGCTTACTATGTGTCAGGCATTTCCCTAAGCAGGAGCATACAAATACAAGCAAAAGAAAGATTCTTTTTGCCCTTAAGGAGCTTGGGAAAGACAATACACAAATGGGAGAGACAGAAACTGAGAGAGAAGAAAGAGAAGGGGGGAGGGAGGGGAGAGAAATGGAAGAGAAAGAGAAGAGAGACAGAAAGGAGAGAGAAAAGAGAAAGAACTAGAATAAGGAGAGAGGGAAGGGAGGAAGGGAGAGAAAGAGACAGAGACAGAGAGACAGAGACAGACAGAGAGAGACAGAGAGAGAGAAGAGGGAGAAAGAGAAATGGAAGTGAGAGGAAGGAGAGAGAAAAAAAAGGAGAGAAAAGAAATAGAGGAGGGAGAGAGGAGAAAGAGAGGAGGGAGAGAGAGAGGAGAGAAAAATACAGGAGAGAGAGACAGAGAGAGAGAGGGAGAGAGACCAGGTGCCTTCCCTTGGCATGGTGAAATTCAGGGGCATAAGCACAGTTGGGAGAGGAACGAAAGATGACTGACTTGAGCCTGCAGGTGGTGAAGGGACAATCTACTCACTAAAAAAATGTTTCAGAGTGAGAAAGGAGTTGAGTTATACTGGTGAAGGCCAGGTGGAAGCAGAAATGACCCAGAGAGTGTTACACTTAATAGAAAAAAAATGAATTGTAAAGGTAAGGATTTCGGGCACTCTCAGATGAGTGGGGATGAGATAATGAAAAGCCTTGACAGAGAGCCTGTTGAAAAGGTGAAAAGGCAGAATGCAGTTAAGTAGGGTATCATGAGATGTAAAGCCAGACAAGGTATTCAGAATAATTAGGATGCAGTAAATGACCTGTGGTTGCGCCTAGTTGGAGAAAGCTTGGGGTCAAATACTTCCTCTGACACACATTGGTATGTTACCCTGAAGAGAAGGGGCCAACTCAAATACCCAGGAGTTTCCTTATCTAGGAGTTCTTTAGATGAATGAAATGACAGTTCCAGTCTCTATCCTTATTTGGAAATCAGCACAGATTCAACTCAATTCAACAAACATTTACTAAGTTTGTGATGAGCACTGTACTAGGCCATGGGGGACACCGAAACAAAAATGAAACAGTCCCTGACCCTTGTACACAAAAAAAGTAAATACTAAATATTTCAAATTAAATACAAAGTTACTTTGGAGCGTAGAAGCCAACAACTGCAGGAATAAGGAAAGGTCTCTTGTATGACACAGTATTTGAACTAAGTTTTGAAAGAAAATCAGAATTCTAGGAAGTGCATGGGGAGAAAGGGGTGCATTCCAGGCATAAGGAACTGCCCGTGCAAAAACTCAGAGATGGGAGATAGAGTCAGGCTAACTACAATATCTATAAAATAAAGGAGACAGAAGCTGGACTGGAAAATATCTTGAGAGCTGGCTTTAATGAAGTTTAGGCCAAGAAACTCTGGAGCATATTCCAAGTGTTAAGAGAGAAAAAGAGAAGAAAAATGGCAAGGTAAATGGTGGTTCAACTGACTTTTTGTTAGTATCTTGAAAAGTCTTTTGATCGAGGTGTGAGGGAAAGGAACTGCTGCTGAGGGGGAAAAAAACCAAAAAGCAGCCCAGTGAAGTAATTAGAAATGAAGGCAAGAAAGTGTAAGAGAAGGAGTCATCAATTGTAATGAGAGGAAAAGAATGGGATCCCAGTTGGAACAGCACCAAAGTCTATTAATCAACAAGATGTCAGTAATTGTGATAAGTTGTGGGACTAAAGTGAAAACAGTTGAATTGGGGAGAGGTGTGCATAGATATATACAAGATACCTACAGAGTGAATACAAGATAACTTCAGAAAGAGGAGTAGGGCTATGTAAAGAGTTCTAACAACTCTAAGGATTAGAAGGGGGGAAAAAGCCTCTTGTAAGAGGTGGCATTTGATCTGAGCCTTGAAGGAATCTGGGGATTCCAGGATGCAGAAGTGAGGAGGAAGAGCCTTTCTTCCAGGCATGATGTGCAGGGGTGGGGAACCTGGGGACTCAAGGCCACATGTGGCCCTCTAGGTTCTCAAGTGAGGCCCTTTCACCGAATCCAAAACATAACAGATCTGCTTATTAAGAGGATTTGTTCTGTAAAACTTGGACTCAGTTAAAAGGTCGCACCAAGGACCTAGAAGGCCACATGTGGCCTCGAGGCTACAGGTTCCCCACCCCTGAAGTTGCAAGGGGTTGCTGCAGGTGAAGTTATCAGACTTTCCTCTTTCTGTCTTCTCCACTATTTCAGTTTCTCAGGTTTTCGATTTTAGCATTATCCTGAACTCTTACTCTCTTCTTCTAAATCATTTACCTAATCTAGTTATTTTTATACACAAGGGATAATTTCTCTTGTATCTGACTCCTTCTCTCCTCTCGCATAACTACCACCTCACCTTGGTCCAAGCCCTCATTGCCTCTCCCCTAGATTATTGCAAAAGTCGTCTAATTGATGCCCAATCCAGTCTTGCTAATCCAGTCTATCTTCTAAATGCTACTATCAGAATCATTTTCCTTAAGCACTATTTTCCTTAAGATCTATTCACTGTGTCACCTAGCCTCGCCCTGCCCGCCCAAGCCATCTTCCTAGATTGTTGGAACTCACTCTCCCTCCTGCACTCTGCTCTCCATTAAAATTGTCCTTTGCTCCTCACATAAGGCATGCCATCTGCACCCCCATGGTTTTTCAATAGCCATCCCCACATGCTGGGAATATGCTCTCTCCTCCCCTCTGTTTTGTAGAACCTTTCTCTCTGTCTTTCTGCCTTTGTCCTTCTCTCTGTCTCTGTCTTTCTTTCTCTCTTTCTTTCTGTCTTTGTCTCTCTGTCTCTGTCTTTCTGTCTCTCCCTCATCTCTCCTCCCTCTCTCTCTCTTAGAAAAATCCAAGCACTTTCTTCTACATGTAGCTTTTCCTGATCCTCACCCCCCCCCCAGTTGCTAGCACCCTCTCTCCTAAACTGCTTTTTATTTAACTACTTTGGTACATATTTGCATTTATCATCTTTATATTGATGATATATGTATACATATATACACATATACATATATGTGCAACTGTTGCTTCTTCCATTAGAGTATAAGCTCTTTGCAAAAAGTGATTGTTTCATTCTTTATACTTATTTCCCTAGCATCTAATGCAGTGCCTGTCCCATTGGAAATGATTATTGCTTGATTAATGATGATTAAGGAACATTTTAGTGAAGGTGGTCCAGGTAGGTATTGCAGCCTAAAAGAGTGATATTGATGGCCACAATGAAATAGACTTTTCCTAAAGCCCTTTATTTTATTCTGAATTCATTCTGATTTTCCCTGTTATTTTTCAGAATATTTAGTTACTCCTTCAATGAATATCCCAGATCACACACAAAGGCCTCCCAGAGAAGAACTGGGTCTTAATTAAAAAACATGTCTGAGAAATGAGCATTCCAACAATGAATGGAATGCACCAGCTGTGCACAACTTGAAACTCCTGGGAAAACAAAGATATGTCCTGTAATGTAAGGCTCAAGGAACTCGTAATGGGAACCTTTCACTTCCAGGTCAGTGATTTAAATCCCACACAAATCAGAAGTTAGAGACCAATGGGCAAGGAAATTATAATATCAGTCCCAAACCTCTGATATGAGAGTGGTTCTGAGTAGAACTTGGCAGTACTTAGGTGGTTCACTGGACCCACAGTTAAGAAGTCAGGAAGACCCAAACTCAAATCTAGCCTCAGACACTTATGAGATGTGTGACCCTGGGCAAGTAACTTACACTCTATTTGCTCTGATCCACTGGAGGAAGAAATAGCAAACTACTCTAGTATCTTTGCCAAGAAAACTGCATGGACGGTGTGGTCCATGGGGTCAGGAAGAGTTGGACATGACTGAACAACAACAATAATAAAATCTGAGTAGTACCACATGCTCCCCATGCTCATACTAGCAGATGGTTAAGGAATGAACGAAAGAGGGATCTAACTCTATTGCCTACTGTTGGAGGCAGCTGGCAATTGGACAGTACCATAGCAAAGTAAAACAACCTCTTTTGTTAGAATGGAAGCTCCTCAAGGTTAGGAATTTTTTCATTTGTTGTATTTGTATTGCTGGTTCCTAGCACAATGCCTGGTATATAGTGGGCACTTAATACTTGCTTGTTGATTTACCATCTGATTGTTGCTTCAGTCTATGTTGTTCAATTGTTTCAGTGCGTAGGAGTCTTCATGACCCCATTTGGGTTTTCTTGGCAAAGATATTGGAGTGGTTTGCAATTTTCTTCTCCAGCTCATTTAACAGATAAGGAAACTGAGGCAAACAGGGTTAAGTGACTTGCCTGGGGTCACACAGCTAGTAAGTATCTGAGCTCAGATTTGAATTTAGGGCTTCTCATTCCAGGCCCTATGCTCTGTGCACTATGATGCCACCTACCTGATGGGTATGTCACTCTTCTACTAAAAATTCATACTTGCCTCCCTATTGCCTATCGGGTAAAATCCAAACTCTTTAGCCTAGTATCCAAGGCCATCTGCACCCCCATGGTTTTTCAATAGCCATCCCCACATGCTGG
>NW_027185903.1:9025806-9057941 GCF_028583685.1 Petaurus breviceps papuanus
CTCTCCTCCCTCTCTCTCTCTTAGAAAAATCCAAGCACTTTCTTCTAGTGTATGTCATCTTACTCTATTCCACAAAGCCAAGCTAGACGATTTTTGTGTTTGTAAATTCAGTATTTAGAACAGTACATTATACACAGCTGATGCTTAATAAATGTTTACGGGATTGAATTAACTGCTCTCTGTCCTATCAAAGTCAAATTTGTTGTTTCCTATGCCTGGAATAATCTCTTTGCTCTTTTCCATCTGGTGAATTTACCACTCAAATTGTAAAACCCAACTTAAAATTCCACCATTTTTAGGAAACCTATGATTCCCTTTCTCCTCAGACTTTCTGTAACATTGTGTATTGAAAAGGGTATCTTCTATACCAGGATTGTAAACTCCTAGAGGGCAGGAACAGTTTTAGCTAAACTTTATATATCCCTTAACACTTAAGAAAATGATCGGTAGATTATGATTGCTTAATAGATGTGTGTTGAATGCATGAATGAACCATACTCCTCCAAGCATTTAAGCCTAAAAAACAAGATCTGCAAAATTCTTTCTTTTCAACTATGTAATTGTCAAAGTTTTTTATGCCTTGCTAGAAGAGGACTAATAAGTCATGCCCCTTTTTTATTTCTAAAGATACTATTAAAACGAATATTCCTAGTAAATAAGGAGATGTTGCTAGTACATACATAATCTTGCATATTGCACACTCTCCAAATGTTTATCTCACCATCACACCCAGGATTTTGTTTGTGTGGTAATAATCTGGTACAGAAAGGTTCTACTTTGCAATACTTTATGCTACAGAGAGAAATTCTTTCCTCTTCCCCTTTGTTACAAAAACCCAGTTTAAAATTTTAAAAGCAAAAAAAATTACAATGAAATAAAAAAAAACCCTTAAAATATTCAGGAGCTTGAAAAATGTTATTTTGGGGAGGCTATCTGGAACAGGATGTAACCATCATCAGCCAGAGGAAACTCAGTGGAGAGAAATTTTTGATAAATATTTTGTGTGCCGTACAGATCAAAGGAAACCATTTATTGAAGGAAGGGATGGAAGTATTTGATGAGGTCCTTCTGCAGAATCCCCAGTAAACAGGATAAGCCCTATCAATGAAGGCTTCAGTGCAGTCAGGCCAGCAGGCCAAGGGAACAATGGAGAAACAAGAAGAGGGGGTGGTGAGGAAAGAGAATAGGGCTTGACAAGATTTTCTGCCAAGAGAATGGCCGGTAAACAGGATTACTTGTAATGAGATTATCAACCTAGGAACTTGAGGTTCAGGCTAGAGATTTAAATGTTGCATAAGGGAAAGACACAGGAGCATTTTATAGAGTGAGAGAATTACTTAGCAAAGGCATTTGAGACACAGTTGCCCTAACATCCTTTTTAGCCCCCTTTTCTGTCCCCCACCCATGGGGGGCAGGGGAGAAAGCTTGTTTAATCTCTTCTGTGACTGAAGATTTATTCATCATTGAACCCTTTAAACCTGATTCAAAATGTAATTTTAGGTAACTCAGTTCATCTATCACCTGCTTGATTTATTTAATAGTAATAAAGCAGGAGTTTCTGAAATTCAATTCATAAGATCATTGGCCATCTAGTCCAATCCTCTTCTTTTACAGATGAGGAAACTGAGGCCCAGGGAGACTAAGTCAGTCAACTAAGATTTATTAAGTGTGCCAGGCATTGTACTAGTGCTGTTGATGGAAAGAAAGACAAAAACAAAAAGAAAACCTTGGGCTGACTGGTCCAAGGTCACATCTGGTGGGAGGACATCTTCAGGGATGGGCCACCAACTCAATTTTATAAAATCTATTAAATTACCCCTATTTTTAATATACTCTGCTTGGCCTTGTCAATAACAAATATACTTCTTGTCTTTAAGGGACTTAAATTATAATGGAGGATAAAACATGCACACAAATAAGTGTAAATAATACAAAGTAATTTGAGGATGCAGGTCACCTCGGACAGCTGGGTGGTACAGTGGGTAGTGCACTGAACCTTAAGTCAGGAAGACTCATTTTCCTGATTTTGTATCTGGCCTCAGACACCAGCAATGTGACCCCATGTGCCTTAGTTTCCTCATCTGTAAAAGGAGCTGGAGGAAGAAATGGCAAAGTACTCCAATGTCTTTGCCAAGAAGACCCCAAATAGGGTCACAATGAGTTGGCCACGATTGAAATAACATGCCAACAATAATAGTAGATCAGAGAAGTCTTTAGGGGAGTAACATCTGAGCTGAGCCCTAAAGAAAAATAAGATTGCTAAAAGGTAAGGAGGGAGGTGTAAATTCCAGGCATCCCCCACCTCCATCCTAATCTGGGATTCTGCCTCTAGGTTCTCTGGTTCTAATAAGTAAGCTTTCTCTTTAGGCAGCCAGGAACCAGGCCTCTAGGCCATGTCCTCACCATATCCACACCTTGAGCTATCACTTGGGTACTCTCCCTGATGTTTCCTAGCTCACCTATACAAGGTGCCTTTTCCTCTTACAATGTAAGCTCTTTGGAGGAAAGAAAGAGGGAAACAATGTCTCAACTATGAGACAAATAACATCCTCACAACAACCCTGGGGAGGAGTTGCTATTATTATCCCATTTTACAGTTGAGAAAACTGAGGCAGATGGAGGATAAGTGACTTGCCCAGGGTCACACAGCTTGTTAAGTATCTAAGGCAGGATCTGAACTCATGTCTTCTGACTCCAGGCCTAGCACTCTGGTAATGTTAATAGAATAGGAAGATCTTCCCCATCCATTAATAGGCCTATGTGATTACATGTCCCCTTTTCCCTTGAAACAAGAGTGTATTCCCAGTTCTAAAGGTACACAGTTATTTCAGTCATGGATGTCTTGCTGCTTTCACAGCTGTGATACATCCTGAGTCATACAGAGCCCATTGGAGGCAGAACTTGCCCAAGGAGGAGCTTGCTTACAGGGAGGCTTGCTTGTAGGAAGACTTTCACACCTTTTGGTACTGAGCTAATTAGGCACTGAGTCATGAGGGTTGTGGTGCATTCTGGCTCTAAGCCTATTAGCTGAAAGTGTTTGTCTGTATACACACACATACATACACATACACATTCTGAGGTGAGATTTTGGTTTGGGGGCTTGCTCATGAGAAGGACCTCTTGATTCCTTGGACCAGATTCTGAGCAGCCATTTGTTAAGAGTACCACCCTCCCCTCCCCAACGCCCCCCCCCCCAACCTATACAGATGTTGTGTTTCTTCTAGTTTGATGGTGTATGTAGATGGCAGTACTACTTTGTTCAGACAGTTGGAGCCCTGTCTGTTGAATCTCTGTGCTAATTTCTCTGCTTGTATTTTCTACTTATCTATAATTAAAATAAGATTGTTGATCCCCTTTAAAGTTATCTTTCCTTTAAAAAAGCAGATCAGACTAGTGAACAATACAGTTACACACTAGAGATGGTTAAAGATGACCCAAAGAAACCAAAAGGCAAAATGTCTGCTTATGCAAAATGCTTCCCTGGACCTAAAAGGTCTCCAATGCCTCTTAACAGGATTTATGTTGAGGGGGGATAGAAGGGAGAACAGTTTGGGTGGGGCAAGGCAGAGTTGGGAATGAGCTGCTTCCCTGCTGCTATGCCTTCCTGGAGATGTCTTTGCCTTCTCCATCCCAGGAACTCTTCTTTAATAGAAAACTTTGCTCTCCCAAGATGGTCAAACTTGCTAGAGGGTTTGGGGGTGAAGGGGTGAATTTGGGACTATGTGACTGAAAGGACCAAGGATATTCCCTGATTAGCTTTTAGTCCTGAGTCATGAGATTGGGAATGTTCTCTCTGAAAAGGTCTTCCTCCTCTCCCACCTCCCCTGCCCCCATTATCCTTTGAGAGGACAAATTTCAGTAACCTGGTTTACAAAAAGCTGGACTGGCAGTTTGGATAAATGTAATCTACACTGCTCAAGACAATGACCAATCTTGACTTCAAAAGACTAGTGGTGAATCATGCCTCCCTTCTCTTAGAAGAGACTAGGGAACATTAGAAGGGAACATTATCAGACATAGTTAATGGGTTGGTTTATTTCAATTAACTATTTTCCTTTATTACAATAAAGGGTTCTGTGGGCATGGGAGGGCATTAAAAAGTTACAGCAATGTTTTTTAAAAGTATCAATAAAATGTTTTTTTTTTAATTAAGTTCCTTTTAAAAATAATTATTTTTGTGTTTATGTGACCTAGATTGCCCTTGTATTGCCATGCTTATCCCCTTCCAGAGAGTCATCCTTTGTAAAAAAAAAAAAAAACCCAACAAATTTATATAGTTAGGAAGAGGAAAAATATTAGCAAAACTAACTGACAAATTTTTTTAAAAAAGATTTGATGCCATACGCAATATGTGAGCCTACCTCTCTATAAAGGAGAAGGATGATTTTCTCCTCATAGATCTTCTTGGGGACAAGTTTGGTTGTTATAATTTTGCAAAAATGAAGTCTATTTCCTGCTCTAAAATGCACTCCGAGGGTCCATTTTCTTCCCTGTACAAAGAAGGGGCCAGACAACGTCCCTGTGAGGGAACTGTGTTTTACTGTATTGTAGAGTAATAATAGCCTGTGTTTGGGATTTTGGTTCCATTTGATGCTACTCCAGCTCAGTTTAAGTTTCACAATGAGTTGAATGAGCTTTCTTTTATGACCTTGAGCTAGCCAATTCTCTTTTTGGGACCTCAGTTGTCTTTTCTGTAAAACCAAAGAGTTTTGCTTTATAACCCCTGAAGCCCTTTCCAGATCCTCCCCTGATACTTTTGAGGATAGATTGGGAGTGACTGAAGATTAAACAACAAATGATCGTTGGGGCAACCTCCTAGAAGAGATTGAGGGAATCAAATAGGTGCTTCATTCTTTTACCTGTATAAAAATATTGGGGGTTTGCAGAGGACAGCTCAAGAAGGATCAAAGTGGGGGTGCATGGTAACTAAGAAGAGGACTGACAGGGTGACAGAGGACAATAAGACCATATCCTGTGGAAGGTGGAGGGTGGGAGAAGACATGGTGGCCCAGAGGCCTTTGTACCTTGATCTGTTGCAGAACTATATTGTGAAGAGCTGGGATGGTATTCCCTGCAATACATGTAATAGGAAAATGGAAGCAACTTCAGGAAAAACGGGTTCATCTTGAGAATATTGGTGGCCTGGGGCAAAGTCTTGTTTTCCTCACATTCATTCCTTTGGGATCAAGGGTGAAAGTAGAGGACTTAGCCTTGCAAGGAAAAAAGCCAAGAGAGATCAGAGCAAAATAGAGCCTGGTTAAACACATACAGAGGTACGGATTAGGAGAGATGAGGGAGCTTATGATAGATGATTGTTTTCCCTCTAAAGCAGGAGGCAAATCTTTGAAGTGTCTGCAGTTAGATAGCAAGGTGAGAAGAATCATATTGGGAGCCTGAATAGCAATTGCAGGAAACTTCAGCATCAATCAGTGCAATAAAATTATTGCCATGCTCTAGTAAGGGACAAATGAAAATTAGTTAGGATGAATTTGATTTGGTTCCAATGAACATAGCAATAGCATAGAAAGCTGTGGTGGGGATGACATTGAATAACATTGGCAGGGCTTAAAAGTCAGTGAGTTGTGAGAGAAAGGGAAAAAGGGTGGGAAATAATACATGGTTAAACAAAATCATTGCTGGGAAGTTAAAATGGTGAGGTGAATCAAAGTGATGAAGAAACAAAGAACTTAAGAGGTTAAGGAATTTGTCCATGGTCACACAGTAGGTGGCAGAGTAAAGATTTGAACCCAGGTCCTTTGACCCTAAATCTTCTGCTCTTTCTATTGCCCCATGCTTCTTTTCTCCATTGCCTTTTATGTGATCTCTGGAGCATATTCAATTCTTTGAAGCCATACAACGATTATTGCTTGAACTTATCTTTCCAGCTTTGTTACTATGCATATACATTCCTCCCCTTTATATACTCTATAACACAGTAAAACTTCTCACTCTTCCTCACACAGACACTGTATCTCGAATCTGTTTGAATGAGTCCCTGTCATGCCTGGAATGTATTTTCTTTTCACCTCTACCTCTTAGAATCTCTAGTTTCTTTCAAAGTTCATCTCCTTCTTCAACTACTTCTAAATGAGACATTTTCCATCACCTTAAATGCTAGTGTTCTCCTACCCAAATAACTACCTTGTTTTTATGTTTTATATGCTTATGTATGTATCTATTATCATCCTATAGAATGTAAGCACCTTGAGGGTAGGGACTGTTTCATTAATGCCTTTGTATTCCTAGAGTCTATAGGGTATTGAATGGCAAATAGCAATTGCTAAATAAATTTGTATCGATTGATCACCCAAAAAATACCAGGGTAAAAATGATGGGCTTGGGGTGGCTAGGTGGCACAGTGAGGAAAGAGCTGGCCCCAGAGTTGGGAGGACCCTAGTTCAATTCCAGTCTCAGACACTTAACACCCACACAAAAATACTAGCTGTGTAACTTTGGGCAAGTTACTTAACCACAATTGACCTCCAAAAGGCAAAAAAAAAAAAAAAATGATGGGCTTTTAAGCCATTCCCAAATAGACAAGTGGTCAAAGAAAATAAAGAATTCTTAGAACTCCAAGATATTAACAACCCCTTGAAAGAATGCTTCAAATCATGAAGAAGAGAAATGCAAATAATAACAACCTTGAGGCTTTATCTGCCTCTCAGCATATTGGCGAAGATGACAAAAGACAGGAGATAGTCAATATTGGAGGGATTTTGGAAACACAAGAACAGTAATGAATTGTGGGGTCATGAATTGATCCAATTAATCTGGAATTTTGTTAAGAAAGTGAATAATGAAAATGACACAGATTCAACTGCTAGGAATATACCCTGTAGAGGTCAATGAGAAAAAGAAAGCTGCCATTTACAACAAAATATTTGTAATATTTGTGGTGGTAACAAAAAACTAGAAACATAATAGATGGATATCTACTAGAGAATGACTAAATAAATTATGATATATTATGGTGTGAAATGGAACATTACTGTGCTTTAAGAAATGAAGAATATGATGAATACAGAGAGGTATGGGAAGATGCATGTGAACTGATACAGAGTGAAGCAAGCAGAACCACGAAAGCTATATACACAACAGAATTCATTATCTTTACCCCAAATGCTCCCAATTTTTAAACTTCTTTATTACTGTCAAGGGTACCACCATTTAGCTCCGTTGCTGAATAAAGTCCTAAGTGGGGAGATACATCACAGTCCTACTTTTAATCCACTTGAATAATAAGACTGAATATATTGACTTTATCACTTTATAGAACACCCTCCCCACCTCACCTTCCCCATAACATTAGAAGTATGGTAGAGTTATGCAGTGAAATCTGTGAACTATGAACTTTTCCTTTAATCAATTAATTAATTGCATCAAAACATTCTTTACTTTTTACACTTTGTGCTCTAGATTCTTTCCTTCCCTCCCATCCTTCCGCTACTCATTGAGAAGTCAGTCAATCAATATGATATCAATTATATATGTGAAATCATGCAAAACATATTTCCACATTAACTGTATCAGAAAACAAAGCAGAAGATGAAAGAAAATGAAAAAATTACACTCCAATTTGCACTCAGAGTTCATCGGTTCTCTCCCTGGAGGTGGATAGAGTTTTTTTTATCATGAGCCCTTTTGGAATTATCTTGGATTATTGTATAGATCAGAGCAGCCAAGTCTTTTTCAATTAATCATCATTACGACATTACTGTTACTGTGTACAATGATCTTATTCTTCTTATTTCTTCTTATTTCCCTTTGCATCAGTTGATATAGGTCTAACATGTTTTTCTGAAACCACCCTCCTTATCATTTCTTATAGCACAATAGTACTCCATCCCAATCATATGTCCTTGATCTAGGTGTTCTGGAATTTGGCTATAATATTCCTGGAAGTTTTCATTTTGGGATCTCTTTTAGGAAGTGATTGGTGATTCTTTCATTGCTATTTTACCCTCTGGATTTAATATATCAAAGGTGCTTTTCCTTGTAATTTCTTCAAATATGATATCTAGACTCTTCTTCTGATGAGAGTTTTCAAGTAGTCCAATAATACTTAAATTATCTTCCCTTGGTCTATTTTCCAGGTCAGTTGTTTTTCTAATAAGATATTTAACATTTTCTTCTATTTTTTAATTCTTTTAATTCTGTTGTATTCTTTGTTGAAGTCTCATGGAGTCATTAGCTTTCATTTGCCCAATTTTAACTTTTATGGAATTATTTTGTTCAATTAGTCTTTTCCCATTTGGCCAATTCTGTTTTTTAAAGAGTTCTTTTAATCAGTGAATTTTTGTGCCTCTTTTACCAAGCTGTTAATTCTTTTTTCACAATTTTCTTTCATTACTCTCATTTCTTTTCTTAATTTTTTTCTCTACAACTTTTATCTCTTTAAGTCTTCCAGAAATTCTTGTTTATCTTGGGTCCAATTAGCACTTTTCTTTGAGGTTTTGCTTATGGCTGTATTCACATTGTTGTCAACTTCTAAATTAATGTCGTAATGATGATCAATTGAAAAAGACTTAGCTGCTCTGATCTATACAATGATCCAAGATAATTCCAAAAGGGCTCATGATGAAAAAACTCTATCCACCTCCAGAGAGAGAACTGATGAACTGATGGAGTATAATTTTTTCATTTTCTTTCATCTTCTGCTTTGTCTTCTGATACAGATAATGTGGAAATATGTTTGCATGATTTCACATATATAATTGATATCATATTGATCTTCCCTGCCAGCATAATTACTTTTTTTCCTTTGCTTTCTTTTTGGAGGGGGGAAGGCAGGGCAATTGGGGTTAAGTGACTTGCCCGAGGTCACATGGCTAGTAAGTGTTAAGTATCTTGAGGCTGGATTTGAACTCAGGTCCTCCTGACTCCAGTGTTGGTGCACCATTCACTGTGCCACCTAGCTGCCCCCATAATTACTTTTTTTATGGTAAAGTTCTTTCTTGTTTAGTTGTTCATTTTCCCAGCCTATTTCTTCATTTTCAGAACTACTTCTGGAAGTCTGCAAGTTTTCAGTTCTTCCAGGGTGGTGTAAACCTAGAAGAGGTGTGGTCACTACTCTCCTGTCTTGTGCTCTGGCTTTTACTCAGGAAGGGCCCCTGTTCCCCTACAGCTGTAAGTATTAGTGTTCCTCTTGACTCTAGAATTCTAAACAAGTCACTTGCTCTCTTGGAGCCATAAGTGGTGACACTCCTCTTCACCCTGGAACTGTGACTCAGAACTGTTTATAGGCAATAAAGTTGCTGATCAGCAGCTGCTGTAGCCAGTGCCAAACTAGGGTCTACTGGAATCTCTTTGTGGCTGGTTATCTGACGCCCTCCCACCCCCACTCTCTCTGAATGAAGAGCTGCTGCTGCCATCAAGGTCACCTACAAGGTCCATGGTTGGTGCGCCTCCATGCTCTGGCCTTGCACTCACCCTGGTGTTACAAACCTCTCCTATTGACCTCCTAAGTTATCTTGGGTGGGATAAATGTCTTCCTCTGACTTTTTGTTGGCTCTAGCACTTTACAATTTTATTGTAAGACATTATATTGAAGTTGTTTGCAGGGGAATGTTGGGAGAGTTCAGCTGGGTCAGGACCTGTGCTCCACCATCTTGGCTCTTCCTCAGACCACTTACTTCGGGGGGGAAAAAAAGGTTTGATCATTGTATTTCAATATAATTTATTTCCTTCGTAATTCTATGTGTTTTATTTTATGCACTTAAAAACATGATTCTGAGAAGGATTTCATAGGCTTCCCTAGATTGCTAAAGGGGTCTGTGACCCCAAGAAGTTTAAGAACTCCTGGTATAATGGGCAGGGAGGGCACTGAACTAAGAGTCAGGAAGACCACAGTTCAAATATCATGTCAGAAACCCCCTATGTGACCCTGAGTCAAATCTACTTAACCTCTCTCTCTCTCTCTCTCTCTCTTTATTTCTTTTGCTTTTTTTTGGAGGGCAATTGGGGTTAAGTGACTTGCCCAAGGTCACACTGCTAGGTTTTGTGTGTGTGTGTGTGTGTGTGTGTGTGTGTGTGTGTGTTAAGTGTCTGAGGCCGGATTTAAACTCAGGTCCTCCTGACTCCAGTGCTGGTGCTCTATTCACTGCGCCACCTAGCTGTCCCTTTCTCTCTCTCTCTTTCAATGTCCATTTCCTCACCTGCAAAAGGAAAAGCCAGGACTCCATGGCCTCTGAGATTCCTTCCGCTCTAAAGTCTTTGATCTTAAATATCTTAAGATCCTGGTAACCTCTCCTCAATATAAAAAAAAGGCATCTAGAGAGAGAGATTCATTGGCAATTTCAGGCCATCAGAGTAAGCCTCAGCAGTTTCTGGTATCATCGAAATGATTGTGAAAATAATTTGATTATCTAAATGAACTGATTTCCTATGATGGAAGGAAAGGCTTGAGGGTGTGGTGATGGTTGTGGTGGTGGTGGTAGGCTGATTTTGTTTTTTCTTTTTTTTTGTGTTTCTTTACCTCCATTGAAGGTTTACTTTGGGAACTCATTATGGAGTCAAAGTGACCTTCGATACTTGATTGCTGTACAAGTGGAACTCAAGTTCTGGCTGGTCCTATTAGACTGGAAATGTTTAGAATGCAACTTGGAGAAAATTTTCATGTCTGCCATGGAAGGATGAAAATAGCTAAGTCCAGAAAAGCTGTAACAGGGTTTGATAGACTCTGGCTACCATAATTCATATGTCTACTTTGTGACTGACCTGGATGGCCTTTTTTCATCAGCTAGTGTCTTATTTGGATGGTGGTGCTTCCTCCTCCTGATGTAAAGTACTACTAATAGATGAATTTCTACATGTAGATGTGAGACTATCATGCATCAAACCAGTTATATTATTGTTGTTATTACTACTGCTGCTTATTGTTATTATTTATTGTTATCATTATTTTTATTGTTACTTATTGTATTGTGAATTTGCAAGTGAGCATCTACTTTGTTTACAATTCTCTACTACCACAAAAGAATTAATGTGCATCTTTTAGGTCCAGATGGGAATTTTCTTTCTGTCTCTGACCTCTTTGGGTATATGATTAGTAGTGTCTCTGGGCCAAAATCTATAAGCATTTTATTCACTTCTTCAAATATAATTTCAAATTATTTTTATGATGTTTGAACCACTTTCAAAGTTTGAACCACTTGCGCCTTTTTTTTTAGAAGACCATCAAATGTCAACTCTTTCTATTTTTGTCATCTTTGCTTATTTGTTGGCTACCAGGTGAAACTTCAGAGTTCTGATTTCTATTTCTCTAGTCAGTAGTTTGGAGTAATATTTCAAATGGTTGTTAATAGTTTGCAATTTTTCATTTGAGAACTATTTGTTTAATTTTTTGACTTCTTATTAATTAGAGAATGATTCTAGTTTGGCATATTTTTGTTAATTTTTATATATCAGAAAGAAGACCCTTATCAGAGATATTTGAGGCAAATATTTTTCCAATCAACAACTGAGCTTCTCTTATCCTAATGCATTGATTTTGTTTGTGCAAATATTCTCAATTTCATATAATTGAAATGATCTATTTTATGTTTTCTGATCACTTGCATCTCTTGTTTGTTTAAGAGTTTCCCTCTAGTTATAATTATGAAAAATTCTTTCTCTCTTCTTTTAAAAAAATGTTGTGAACATCCTTATTTAAGTTACATGCCCATTGTGAGCTTATTTTGGACAATAACATAAAATGTTGGTCTAAAACTAAATTTTACCAAACCATTTTCCTTTTTTTATCCAGGAGTTCGTATCAAATAGGAACTTAATTAAGTTATTTATAAGTGATTAATTTCTTAAATTTATCCAGGACTAACTTGGGTATTAACTTTGTGTCTGATTTTTCCTTCTCTTGTTTGTTCTTCTGATTGACTTTTCTATTTTTTAACCCATACCAGTTAGTTTTGGTGCTTATTGTTTTATCACATAATGTGAGGTTTGAAAGTACAATGTTTCCTTCCCAATCTTTTTTCCCCCATTATTTCTCTTCAGATTCTAAGCTTTTTGTTCTTTCAAATACATTTCCTTCCTATTATTTTTTCTAGCTCTATAAAGTGACCCTTGATAAGTTTGCTATTTAGGATGTTTTTAACTGCAAGTGCCATCTTTCCTTTGTCAATGTAAATGAGCTGACTTTGATTGATAGTATATGCTTTCATACACACATCAGCAACTTCTGACTGGCTTATCTCATAGATACAAAACCCCTAACAAGACATTCCACAGAAAAGGTCTTGATGGAATGTTTTTCTGTTTACTGTATTCAGTATGATTAAAAGCAAGATGTCTTAACCTTTTTTTTCTGTCATTGATTCCATTGGCATTCTAGTGAAACCTATGGAGTTTTGTCTCGGAATAATGTTTTTATATGTATAAAATAAAATATAAAGAAAACAAATCTTATTGAAATACAATGATTAAAAAAAATTAAGTTTCCAAACCATAGTTTAAGGATCTGCTTTAGAGTCCATAGACAGAATCAGCTATGAATTAAATTTTAAAATACAGAAAAGAAATAGACTCAGGCAAAACAGATTTCATTTTGCCTCATAACCCCTTATGCACTCAGAAGAGCAGAGGATTGAAAATTTCTGGCAAAGCTTCTTAGAGTATAGCTAAGGCTAATATCACAAGTCCTCACCTCATTGAGAATGGATTCGTCAGCCTTATGGTGAGTCAAATTCTTTCTCCTCTTTCTTTTCTCCCTCTTTGCCCCCTAAACCAATTACATTGCTCAAATCTTCCAATGCATAGATATTGGAGTGAAGGTAAGAAATGACTCCTGGCTTGCCCACCAATCACTTCTCTAGAACCCTAAGAAGTGAGGAAAACTACCTGATAGAACCTTTTCTGTACACTTGACAAAGGAAAACTGGGAAGCCTTTTTTGCTGCTGTGCTCACATCAGCTCACAAGAAATATATCCTAAGGTGTACTAAGTGATACTGTCCATGTAAACAAGATCCCAGATCCTTGAAATGCCAAAGAAGCTATGCCATTGTCAGGTCATTTTGGCGATAAGGTGACCTAATGGACTGAAACAGTTAAAGTAACTCCCTAAATAAATGCTTTACAGTCAGGGAGTGACTTATCACTGGAAGAAATACAGTTCACCATCTAATTTATAAGCACAAGGGTTTTATAAACCTCAAAATACACTTGATGGGCACTCATAGTCACACCCACCTCTTTTGAATGGAAGTGTATCAAGTAGACGAAAGCTTTAAAAATTTCAAACAAAATAATGGTAGGAACACTAATCTGTACAGTATTTTCCTCCTAAAGAACTCAATAATACATTATCCAGACATTGAGCCCACGGCTACCATTAGGATAATAGAATCATAGAATCTTAGAGTTGTAGAACATCAGTAAAAAAAAAAAAAAACAAACAAACAGAAAACCTTGCCATTTCACTGATGAGGAAACTGCCTTCCCATGGGCTCTCCAACATCTTATTCTTTCTGTCTTTTATTATCTTTGCCCCTTTGGGAGGTGTGAAAGCATCTTAGTTGTTTTAGTTTGCATTTCTCTTATTGTTAGTGATTTGTAGCAATCTTTCACATAGTTCTTAATAGTTTTATTCTTCTCTTGAAAACTGTTCATATAGTTTGACCGCTCATCTATTGGGAAATATCTCTATATCTTGTGTCAATTCTTTATATACCTTTTATATCAGACAAAAAAAAAACACCTGATAGCTTTTTTTCTAGTCAATTGTTTCTTTCCTTATTCTAGTTACATTGATTATTTTGCACTAAAGTTTTTAAATTTCATGCAATTGAAATTGTCTATTATAACCATTATTTGTTTAACACACTATTGATAGAGTTGTAAATTCAACTAACCATTTTGGAAAATCATTTGGGACAATGTTATAAAAGTCACTAAACTGTTCATACCCTTTTATCCAGCAATCTATGGTTATATACCAAGGAGATCAATGGCAAAAAGAAAAATTCCATATATAACAACTATTCATAAGAGTATTTTTTTGTGTTAGAAAAAAAATGGATAGAAAAGTTGTGGTTAATGATTCAAAAATGGCTGAATAAATTGTGGAATGTGAATGCAATGAGAACTTTCTATAAGTTTTATAGAGGACTATAGTCCTCTATAAGTTTTATAAGGACTTTTATATAAACCTCTATAAGTTTTATAAGGACTTTAAGAAAGACAGAGATGAAGAATTCAGAGAACTGGGAAAGATTTGTATGGATTGATACAGAATACAATCAATACACAGAACCAAGAAAACATATACCACCACAACCATAATCATGTAAAGGAAGGTAACAATGAAAGATAATTAAAGAAATTAGAACTGAAATCAATGGAATGACCAATCCTGATTCTAGAAAAAACATAATGAAGCATTCTTTCCAACTTGATGTTAAAAAAGTCAGTGCAAAATGGTGTGTATGTTGTCAGTCATGGTCATTGTGTCTATTTCGTTTACTCTAAGGAAGCTAGTTGGTGCAGTGGATAGAACTCTGGGTCTAGAATCAGAAGACTTAAGTTCAAATCTGGCCTCAGGCATGTATTAGCAGTATGACCTTGGGCAAGTCACAACCTTTGTCTGTCTCAGTTTCATTAATTGAAAAATTGGGATTATAATAGCTTTTTCTTCCCAGAGTTGTTGTGAAAGTCAAATCAAATAATATTTATAAAGCACATAACATAGTTCCTGACACATAGGAGATGCTTAATAAATACTTGTTTCCCTCCTTCCTTAGTTGTACATCTTTATTACAAGAGAGAATTCTTCCAGGGTGGAATGGGGAGGGAAAGAGAGAGACAGACAGACAGACAGACAGACAGAGAAACAGAGACAGATAGAGAGAGACAGAGACAGAGAGACAGAGAGAGAGAAAAATAATTGGAAAATAACAACATTGTTAAGAAAAGTGCCAATAAAACACTTTCTAGAATGAAACTTCATTAAAAATGAATATATTCTCCTCTGTGTTCTTCATTTGATTTTATTTTCTTTCCAGCAGTTGCTGCTTTAAATATTAATGCTTGAAAATTTAACATTTGATTTCTCAAGGTATGGGTTAATTCCAAAGTTATCATTAATGAAATGCTACTGTTCTATAATAAATTAAGAATATTAGGGATCCAGAGAAATTTGGGAAGATGTATGAGGTGATGTAGGCCAAAATAATCAGAACCTGGAGAACAATAATGACAACATCTAGCACTTATATAAGAGTTTTAAGGTTTTCAAAGACCTTTAATATGTTATTTCATTTCATCCTTACAACAACCCAGTGAGCTAAGTGCCATTATTATCCCCATTTTACAGATAAGGAAATGGAGACACAGAGAGGAAGTGATTTGCCCGGTCATTTGCCCAGTGTCTGAGGTCACATTTGAACTCAGCTCTTCCTAGGTCTTTCTATCCATTACATCACCACGACTTACAATAATGTAAAGAAAAGCAACACTAAGTTGAGTTCTAATTAATTGTAGTGATGAATCTCAACTTTGGCCTCAGAGAACTAACTGATGATGAAACACAGATTCCTTCTCTCAGAAGAAAGGTGAGGAACTAAGGGTGTGGGATGTGTTAGCTACCTGTGTCTATCTATTATTTTGCTTATATGTTTTTTTCCTTAACTGTATTGGATTCAGTTTGTTTGTATGAGTACACATTGGTTAGGGGAAATGTAAAGTGTGAGAACAAAAGGTATCAATAAATGAACAAATGAAAAGGCATTTATGAAGCACTTGTGTGCCAGAGCCGCAAATAGAAAAGCTCTCAAGAAGCTTGCACTCTAATGTGAGGGGAAGACAACACATATAAGGGAACTTGGTTGCAGGGAGGATAGAAAGCCCCTAAAGTCCCAAGGGTTCATCAGAACTGTGGATGGCAAGGCCCAGAAATCCTTGGGGTGTAATGGCAGGTAAGATGGCAGTGCCCTGGGGGATCTGGGTAGAGAAACCAGGCATACTGTAAAGATCAATAAGCTTTCTGCCATCTGGCACAAATGATGCTAGGATCTGGTGGTCCACTGTCTCACTTGAGACATTATAGTTGGTGACTCCCAGCCCAGCCAGATGGCATGAACAACTCTATTCCTCTTTGCAGCATCTTAGGCAGCTAGGGTCTTGGGCGAGGCAAAGGGAAGAAAGGGTCCCTCCTTTGGATGCTCTTCCCATCTATCTACAGGATGGTTCTCTAATCCTGTCCACATTTCCCTAAGAAGCAGAGCACATTATATCCCCACTTTATAGATGAGAAAACGGAGGCTTAAACAGAGTGACTCAGCAGCTGAACAAAGAAGGCTACTCCAGTCAGCACCTGGATCCCAGCCTGAGGTTCTGCCAGCCAGACAATGCTGTCTGTGTCAAGGCCCCAATATGAAAGACATATTCTTCATGCTTATCTCTAAGCTTAAAAAAAAAGGTTTTTTTTCTGTTTGCTTTTTTAACCTTCAGTTTAACAGCCTTAAAAAAAGAAAGTAAGTAAATGAAAACTGGGCTGTTCTAAAAAGCAGTCTGGTTGCAACCTGATATTTATACTGGAAAGTAACCAGCTCAACTTTGGTGTGTGGTTCTGTAAACAAATTTCAGCAATTTTCCTAATGACAACTAGTTTATTCCCTTTCAGTACCTGAAGCTGTCTAATTATCAGTACATTTCCTAGATTAATGCAAGGAAGCTAATAAAATAGAGTAGCTACATATGTCAGCAAAAGGGCAAGAATGTCTCCTTTATGTAGTTTTTCGAAGTCAAGAGGATTTAGAGTTGGATAAGACATTAGTGTCTAATAGAACCCTTTCATCCTTTTATACTTGAGAAACATACATTTTACAATTGAAGTTATGTTCCCAGAAATATTTTCTTAGGTTAATATTAAGTAATTGCATGAATCATATAGCCCAAAGATTTTAATGAGGCTTTTTCTAGCAGTCATTGAGCTAAAAAAAAAAATCCCTGCGTGGTTTCACAGGTCTAGATCAGGAAAGGACCTCAGGGGCTATCTAGTCTAAACTTCATTTTACAGATGAGGAAACTGAGACCTAGAGAGGTCAAGTGACTCTCCAAATGTCACACAGGTACTAAGTGACAAAGATGGGATTATGAACTCAGTTCCCATGACTCCAAGTTCAGGGCTCTTTATACTATAAGGGGCTGTCTCCCTTCCAAATCAAAGACTCTAGACTAAAGTCTACTTGCCAAAATGCTGAAAAACTGTGTTCTGTACACCTGAACAGTGAACTATTTGCAGCAACTTTGGGAAACATGCCAGTATTTTTTACCCAATGAATCCACTCTACTTATATAAAAAAACATTATGTAACCCTTCTCCTCCTGGCTGGCCAGGTTCTATGCTGCCACAGGGACATGGAGAGGGGTGGGGGAGGGCGTTTGTGTCTGCTAAGCAGACTTTTTTTGCCCAGAGGTCACTAAAACTGTGACGTTTGACCTTGATGTTGAGAATTCTGGGTAAGAGATAGAATTTTTATTACTGGTCGGCTTCAGGGTAGAGGGAGGTAAGGCAGTGTTAAGAGAGATGTGTCCTGTTTCTCTCCCAGCCTACTGAACCCCTCCTCCACCCCCAGGCCTGTGCTGGCAGGCTGCCGATGCAGACATTGAAGAGCTGCCACCAAAGGGATGGCCCGAAGACTACCAGCAGCTGATTGGGCAGGCTGGTGAGACAAAACACATGCTGCTGGCAACTTTCTTTTCCCTTCTCCCTTCCAGGTGAAAAAAGAACCCTCCTCGTGGGCCCCCTTCCCCTCCACCTTTTCACTACCCTCTCTGTCTTTTTTCCCAACTCAGGAAGGAAATATTTAAGAGAAAGAAGCTCTTCCTTTCCCAGCTACGGTGCCCAGGAAGCCTAGCTGCAGACAAACTGCCTCCTTCCCATGGTCCCCCTCATTGCACACTGTCTTTTTCCCTGCTACCAATGTATTCCCTTTGAACTAAATGAAAATGTGGTAGCCATAAAATACTGACTGGCATGAATTAATGACCGGGATTTGGGGAAAACTTTCCTTTAAAGAGACAGGAAGCACTATTCCTTTTCAGGGAGAACTGAAAGGAGATGTGGGGAGAAAGGCCCCTGATATCCCACAAGACTGAGAACAAAAGTAGAGCATGCCCATCCTCTTAACCAGGGCTTCTTAACCTGGGGCTCCATGGACAGAATTCACAAGATCTGTGAACTTGGATAGGAAAAAAAAAATACATTTTAATTTTTATTACCCTTTGGTTTTCTTTGTACCCTATTTATTTTATATACTTAAAAATTTAATTCTGAGAAGGGGTCATTAGGCTCCCCTAGATTACCAAAGGGTTCATGACACAAAGAAGGTTAGGAAGCTTTGTCCTAGACCAATATATATATATATATATATATATATATATATATATATATATATAGGAAGCCCTCAGAGTAGATGTGAACCACACAAAGAAAAGCCTTCCTCCAAGAGAGGGCTGGGTATAATGGCATTGTCGCTGCTGGGGCTGCAGCTGACCATCAGTGCAGTTTACACTAGCTGGTCACTAGCCAAGAGTTCTCTGAAAACCAAATCTCTTTCTAAACACATGTAGGATTTTACAGCTAGGAGTCCCTTTACAAATACACCCTTGTTCAGTATTCTTCTAAATTTTAACAAGATTGTAGTTCTTTTTGTCTGAAGAAGTATCCTTTGCTTGCAGCCAGGTGGCTCAGTGAGTAAGAGCACCGGCCCCTGAATTGGGAGACCTGGGATCGAATCCGGGCTCTGATACTTAGCACCCACCCAGAAATAACTGGCCGTGTAACCTTGAGCAAGTTAGTTAACCCCGATTGCTTTAAAAAAAAAAAAAGAAGTATCCTTTGCCTTTCTAGCACTCAGTTCACCACAACAAATTGTAGAAGGACACAATAATTTCATAGAATTATATAATTGATTATAACTGATAAACCCCCCTCTACTTTTGCCCTCTATTTTCAAGAATTGAAGAGAATCCCGGAATCATGGA
Organism: Petaurus breviceps papuanus; assembly: GCF_028583685.1. Lineage (NCBI taxonomy): Eukaryota > Metazoa > Chordata > Mammalia > Diprotodontia > Petauridae > Petaurus > Petaurus breviceps. Next base: position 9,044,787 of record NW_027185903.1, read on the forward strand.
ATTGCAGAGTTCGTTCAAAAAAGACTGATTGATCACATCTATTATGTCCCAGGCCCTGGAAACACAAAGACAAAAAGCAAAACAATGCTTGCCTCCAAGATGGTTATAATCAGCTGAGGAAAGAGAGAGCATCAAGTGTGTAGAAAATTACTTATAAAATATATACAATTTCCAGGAACCCAGGTGGAGTCATCGTGCAGCAGATTGTCATGCCCTTCACAGTAGCAAAAGTTACCATGAAGTAGCTACTGTTGATGTGATTTTTAATCTTTAAGGAAGAATTGGAGATGACCTCAGAGGTCCACTGGTCCAATTATTACTCAGAGTATAAATCCAATGTCATTCTCTAAAAATTATATAAACCATATGGTTTGGGAATTAGAAAGGATGAGAAGATTTATAATCAAGAGGAATCATTTAAATACAATTTAATACAACACTTGTTCATTTATCCAACATCTTCATGACCCCATTTGGGGTTTTCTTGGCAAAGATACTGGAGTGGTTTGCCCTTTTCTTCTCCAGCTCATTTTACAGATGAGGAAACTGAGGCAAACAGGAGTAAGTGACTTGCCCAGGGATACAGTGTCTGAGGTCAGATTTGAACTTGGGAAGACTCATTTTCCTGACTTCATGCCCTGTCACTCCACCTACTTTACCACAGATCTGGCCTAATCCAACACTCTTATTACAGACAAGGGAATGGAAGCTTAGGAGAGAAAAACTGACTATGCAAGGTCACGGTACTAATCAATAATGCCACTGGAATAAGAACTCAGAAATCAGGGTTTTGGTTCAGTGATCTTTCCACAATTCCTCACTGTCTTCTTTAAGGTTCCTTTGGCTCTCAAGCATAAATAATTTCTAAAATAAATCATTAGAAAGGAGAGAGAGAAGATCAAAAACTAAAAATCTTCCTTATATCTAAATGTTCTGGTTATACTATTTATTTATAAGCAAGAAATTTGGCATCTTCCCCTAAAGAAAGAGAAATATTGCCAAAGTAAATTTTTTTAGGCAGCTGTGGTTCCTGAAAGCAATACATATATTATCATAAATCATAAACATCATATCAAATTCTACCTGGCTGTGCCTAGATCTTTCCTCTTACTTCAATACAATGGAACTTTCACAAACATTAATCTCCCATTAACCTTAGAATCATTACCTGGCTTTTATCAACAAAACTGATCAAATTTCTCTTGAATTCTCAAAGATTTGAAGGAACACAAATGAACAGTACAGGAAGCCATGGATTGCCTTGAGAAGGGATAAGATCCAGACCAGGGTTAGTGGCTAAGGCAAGTAGGAGGGCCCAGTGGTCATAAGTTTTGGATCCCTAACTCTGGGAGTACTGGAACAGAGAGATAGGTGGGGAAAGGCCAGTATTAAAAGAATGAGAGGAGACAGACAGGGGTGTGCTGATAAATGTTTAACAATGAGGGTGGGGGGGGGATACAAGGGAACAATAAATCAAGCCCTGATTTGTGACAACTGTTGATTTCTTTTTTTTTTCTGCTTTTTTTTTTGGCGGGGGAGGGGAAGGTAGGGCAATTGGGGTTAAGTGACTTTCCCAAGGTTACACAGTTAGTTTTGTGTTAAGTGTCTGCGGTTTGAACTCAGGTCCATCTGACTCCAGGGTGGGTGCTCTATTCACTGTGCTACCTAGCCTCCCTGAACTGTTGATTTCTGAAGTGTAAATGCTCACACTGAAAATTTAGCAATTCACTCTCAGAAGCTCTAGCACCCCTACAGAGCTTCTCTAGGTACTTTATATGCCTATAATCCCAAGATACCTTATAGCTGTGTGTCTGTGTGTATTTTATTTTGTTTTATTTTTTCAGTTACAGAGAAAGGCATTTTTTTTTAAAGCAATCGGGGTTAAGTAACTTACTCAAGGTTACACGGCCAGTTATTTCTGGGTGTGGTGCTAAGTATCTGAGTCCAGATTTGATCCCCAGGTCATCCTGACACTGGAGCCGGTGCTCTTACTCACTGTGCTACCTGGCCGCCCCTGAAAGGCAATTTTTAACATTCATTTTTTAAATAAAAATTTGAGTTCCAAATTTTCTCCCTTCCCCCTTTTCCTCCCTCTTCCCTAATATGGTAAGCAATTTGATATAGTTTATGTATATGTAATCATGTAAAACATATTTCCATATTAGTAATGTTTTATAAGAAGAAACAGAACTAAAGGGGAAAAAAACTATGAAAAAAAGTAAAGTAAAAATGGTATGCTTCAATCTGCATTCAGACTCCTTCAGTCCTTTCTTTGGATCTGGAGAGCATTTTCCATCATGAATCTTTTGGAACTATATTTGATCATTGTATTACTGAGAAGACCTAAGTCATTGATAGTTGATCATCTCACAATGTTGCTGTCACTGTGTAGAATGTTCTCCTGGCTCTGCTCACTTCACTTTGCATCAGTTCATGTGAGTCTTCCCAGGTTTTTTCTGAAAACATCCTGCTTGTCATTTCTTAAAGCTTGATAGTACTCCATCACAATCATATGACATAATTTATTCAACCATTCCCCCAATTGATGGGTATCCCCACAATTTCTAAATTTTTGCCACCACAAAAAAGAGCTACAATAAATATTTTTGTACATGTGGGTCCTTTTCTCTTTTTTATGATCTCTTTAGGATACAGACCTAACTGTGATATTGCTAGATCAAAGAGTATACACAGTTTGATTGCTCTTTGGGCATAGTTCCAAAATATATCTGGGTTTTTAATATGCATTTATAGATGTTAATCTGAGAAGCTATCCGCAGGCTTGACCAGGCTGTCAGAGGGGTCTTTAGCACCCCCAAAGAAGTTTTAAAACTCCTGGCTTAGAGTAACTAAAGTAGGTTTTCACTTAGGACCAACCTTAGGCTCAAGTGATATCAATGGCAGAAATGGATTCCACATTGCCTTCTATTGCTTTCTATTCAAGTATTCAAAAGAAAAGGTTTAACATATTAATTAAATACTTAGAAGAGGTAGCATTTGTCTCCAGCATAATTGTTGATTGATTGATTTAGTCAGTCATAAGCATTTTTTAATCCCTTACTATGTGCCAGGCACTGTGCCAAGCACTGGGAATACAGAATGAGGCAAGAGACAATCCCTGCCCTCAAGGAGCTCACAATATAATGGGGGGAGACAAGTAACCAAGCTATGTGTTATTCAGTTTCAGTCCTGTCCAACTCTCTGGGACCTCATCTTAATGTTTTCTTGGCAAAAACACTGGAGTGACTTGCCATTTTCTTCTCCAGTTCATTTTATAGATGAAGAACTAAGGCAAACAAGGTTAAGTGACAACTAGTAAGTGTGTGAGGCTGGATTTGAACTCATGAAGATGAGTCTTCCTGACTCCATGCTCCAGCACTTCATACTCTGTGCCACCTAGCTGTCCCAAACTATGTACAGCATAACTTGGAAATAATTAAAAGAAGCAAGTCCCTAGAATTAAGAAGGGTTGTAAAAGGCTTTCTGTACAAAATGTGATTTTAGTTGGGACTGGAAGGAACCCAGGGAAGCCAGTATGAACTTGGTATGAGTTTTAGGCAAAGTACAATTGATGGCAGCTAATCCTTTCTTATTTTGAATTTTAAAGACAGGAGAGCATAGAATTTATAGTAAGGGGGGGAGAGAGAGAGGGAGAGAGGGAGAGAGAGAGAGAGAGAGAGAGAGAGAGAGAGGAGATAAGAGGAAAAAAGAAACAGGACAGTAACTGCGCTAAGGCATTTATTTAGGACCCTTGAGCTCCAGCTAAATCCCTCTGCACCTGCCTTCCCCCAATCAGTTACTTGTATTTAATTTACCCCATAACCACTTCAAGGGTCAAACCCTACCTCTGATGCCTCCTACCTGTGTGACCTTGGGCAACTCACTCAAACTCCCTGGGTCTCAGTTTCTCCATCTGTATAATTAAAGAACTGGACCAAGTGAACTATGACTACCCTCCCAGATCTAGATCTATGATAATACAGGCAGTCCTGTAAAGGAGTCAGATTTCCCCCTTTTTTTTTTTATCTGTCACAAGATAGGGTTGAACTAAATAACCTCTAAGGTCATTCTGTTTCTGAAACCTAAAATCCATAGCTTTGCTTGGGGGCTAGTTCTGTTTTTTTTTTTTGCCCAGACATAACAGAAAGAAGAATGTTTCTTGATCAGTATCAGGGATTCTTGGAGATCTGTGAATAGATTTCAGGGATCTATGAATTTGGATGAATAAAAAAAATTGCATCTTTACTCCCATTGTCTAACTGAAATTTAGCATTCCCTTCAATTATTAAAAAAAAAAACCAACCCCACAATATTATTCTGAGTAAGTCCATAGACTTCTTCAGGCTACCAAAGGGATCATGATACCAAAATGTTTAAAAATTCCTGTCTTATGTCATGACCGCAGGAATTGTAGTGCCATCATTAGGGGATGCTGAAGGGTTTGGGTTGTTTGTTTATTTCTTTGGCTAACAGTTCCCCTTCCCCCACAACACAGAGAACTGTCTGGATCACTCCCAGAGAGACTTGTCCCATCTCCTGGACTAGCATGCCTGAATAGATGGCAGGTTAGTGTGACCCTGCAATTCTGTAAGGGGGCTGAGGGTGGTAAGAGGATAAGGGGAGGGGCAACAACAAGAAACTACTGATCAAAGACTAGTAGGGAGAAATTTGGTGTGTCTACCACCAACTTATATTCCTGAGGCCATCTAACAACAGTGAATTAAAAGACATGGATTCCATCTGTGGTGGGGCTTAGGTCTGGGGCAAGGTTACCTGGGAGTCACAAAGGAGGCATGACTAGGCATAGGAAATCAGGATCACCATTGTCCCTTAACATTCCCTTGAACCATTCAGCCTTGTGCTAGTGAACTGAGGTTGGCATTCTAATAAAAGGAGCCCCCTTCTGAAGCTTCTAGTGTTTCATGTTTTGCATTCAGCCGCTCTGGTTGGCACAGGGTTAAGAGACACACAGTTATTATTGCTTTGTTTGTCATTCATTTATATTAGGAGTGAAATGTCAAGTTCACACAGGGTAAAAGAAAGAAGTCTTTATAAACATGCAAACAAATACAGTTGCTTGTAGCCAAAACTACCCAAGCTAATCAAACATGCAAAAAATAATCTTCTCAGTCTAAACTTGGCAGTTCTTTCAGCTGGCATCTCTAACTGGATAATACTATCAATGATTTAAAGTTGGAAGGGACCTAAAAAGACATGCAGTCTAACCCCCTCATTTTATAGATACAGAAATGGAAGTTCATAAAGGTTAAGTGACTTGCCCAAAGTCATTCAGGCAGTAAAAGGTAGAGTTGGGATTATAACCTTATCCTCTGAATCCAAATCCAAAGTTCTGGCCAGTGTACAATACAGGAAATTCATATCAGATCCAGTGAAACATAATTAATTAGAGCTATGTTGTCAAGGGCAAGAAGGAAAGTAGAGGCATTACTGGGTTAACTTAATTGGCTTAATGTAGAGTCACACTGTAAAATATGGCCCCATTCCCCTTGCCCCTCATTCCATCTGGGCACTTAAATTTTCTGGTGTTTTGGTTCTCATTGAAATTAGGCCAGCCAAAACACTAACAGATCTCTACTTTGTTTTTAGTGCTATGTAGGAACAGCTAAAAAGGTCTTTAATAATCCTTTCAATTCAAAAGCTAATTTCTTTTTTTACCTGAGTAGACATATTTCAGGAAGGGGGAAAAATGCTTCAAGTACAGTTTCCAGCAACTCCTAGTCCTTGTGAAGCTTTCTTGCGGGGGTCAACTACAATTTGTCACACACCCAAATCACAGCAGATGACGGATATGAGTAGGCCTTCTAAAGTGTATTTGGTCTGCTTTTGTCTGGGGAGTGGGAGGCGGGCAGTGGAAACCTGGCATAACTGATGATCACTAAGGAGGCGTAGACCCACATCAAGACAAAAAACTGGAGCTCAGCCTGGTACAGTCGTGTCCCAACACAGTGGGCCTTGAAACTGGCCCAACAGGTTTGGTGCTCACTTTGATCTGCAGGCATAAAACTCAGGACTGCCATTGTGAGAGGATCTCCTAAGAATACTAGGTCTTGGCCATTTTTTGGCATGGAAATTCACCCATTGCTGGCATCAGGGGGTATGGAGCTGGGCATCTTGTATTGCAACCATTGGACCTTGCCTAAAGCTAACATTGGAACCTCCAGAGCACATAAATGATAACATTTATATAGTGCTTTTGTCTCAGGCCCTACAATAAGCTCTTTACAATTGTTATCTCCCTTAATCCTCATGACAACCTTGGCAGGTGGGTGCTATATCTCCATTTTACAGATGAAGAAACTGAGGCTAACTGAAGTTATGTGACTTGCCTAGCATCACCTAGTTAGTAAGTATCCGAGGCTAGATTTAGACTCCATTCTTCCTGACTCTAGATCCAGTGCTCTATACTTTTAATAAATGTTTGTTGAACTGAATTGACTTGAAGTAGACACAGGTAAAAATGTTTATAAGGGTGAGGTGAAATCCCTTAGGTGAATGGGATGAGCTCTCTAGTAAAACAAAAGATAGCAGAATGGGAAGAACAATTAAAAAATGTGTTGTTTACAAGGGATATTCTTGAAACTTATTCATTTTGGAAAACATGTGAGATCCATTCCGGCTATTTTTTTTTAAAAATACTAGAAAATGTAGGAATAAATGGACTTTTCTTTAATGTGATAAATATTATCTATCTAAAACCAAGAATCATCATCATATATAATGGGAATAAGCTAGAGGTCTTTCTAGTAAGATCAGGGGTAAAGTAAAGATGTCTATTATTACTATTACTATTTTATATAATATTAGGAAAGTTATAGATAGCAAAAAGACTAGAAAAGGAAATTAAGGGAATAAGCATAGGCAAAGAAGAAACAAGATTCTTGGTTTTTGCAGATGATATGATGGTTTACATGGAGAACCATAATGTCAACTAAAAATCAATTGAAACAATAACTTCTAGAAAGTTACGGGGCATAAAATAAACCTACATACATTACCAGTATTTCTCTATATTACCAGTAGAACCTAGCAGGAAATGATAGAAATAATATTTTAAATAAATATCAAATATATAAAATACTTGGGAATATTCCTGCTAATGTAGCCTAGCAGAATTATATCAATAAAACTATAAAACACTCAATAGAAATAAAGAAAAACTTTTAAAATTGGAGAAATGTTAATTATTTGTGGGTAGAACAACAGTATTATAAAAAAATGACAATAGGGCCTAAATTAATTTATTTATTCAGTGACAGACTGATCAGACTATCAAAGGACTACTTGATAGCGATAGGAAAAATATAACAAAATTTATCTGTAGGGACGAAAGGTCAAGATTCTCAAGTGAAACAATGAAGAGTGAGAAGGAAGGGGGTCTAGCAACACCATATTTCAAAGTGTATTTACAAAGCAGTAATCATTAAAATAATTTCTTATGGTTAAGAAATAAAGAGTGGATCAGTGGAACAGATTGGGCACACAAAAAGAGAACCAAATGAACACACTAGCTCAGTGTTAGAAAAACCCAAAGATCCCAGGTCCAGGGGTAAGAATTCAATATTCTATTAAAACTGCCAGAAAAACTTATAGAATCCAGGCATAGATCAACAACTCATAGCACATACCAAGATGAGCACAAAATGGATACATGACTTAGATATAAAGGGTGACATTAGAAACAAATTAGAGGAGCAGCCTTAACCCCAGACCAAGCCCTATTTAGTCACTGTTTGGGTCCTGATTTGCTCAGAATGAAAGTAAATAACAATTATTTCTGTTTTGGTCAGAAAACCTAAGGGTCTTCCCCTCCCAGATCTTTATTATTTTTTTAAAAGGCCATTCTTTGCCTCATTTTTATTAAGTCTTAATCAATGAATGGGGGCTGCCTCAGTCAAACTGAGATCTTTTAAAGACCTTAGCTTGAAAAGGCCAAGGTCCCACACTGCATCCTGGGCTGTCTCCAGCTGTCCTGATCCATATCTGGTCATTTGACTCCTATGGCTCTGGAGAAGAAACTGAGGCTCATGACTTTGCACAGCCTTAGCTCACTTAAATTCAATTCCCTTGCATGTCATGGAATCACCTCCCTTATGTCATGGTCCTCTTTGAATGAAGGATGAACAGCAGCAAGAGGAGCAAGGAATTTTAGATCTATGGATAGGAAAAACCTAACACGACTAAAATATAGGATAGAAAAGATCATGGAAGATAAAACAGACAATTTTGGTAACATAAAATGTAAAATGTTTTGCACAAATAAAGTCAACATAACTAAACTTAGAAAGGAAAAATAACTCTGTGTGTGTGTGAAAATCTTTGCATCAAGTTTCTCTGATAAGAATCTTTCCAAGATACATAAAGAACTGACTAAAATTTATTAGAAGGGTTATTCCAAAACTGATAAATCATTAAAGGACATGGATAGGTAGTTCTAAGTAAAGAAATTCAAGCTAAAGCCACATTTTGAAAAATGTTCCAAATCACTTCTAAGTATAGCAATGCAAACTAAAGTAACTCTGAGGTTCTACCTCATACCCATCAGCTTGGCTAAACTGACAAAAAAAAAGAAAATGATAAACACTGGAGGGATTATGGAAAAGCATGCACAATAATGTACTACTGGTAGAACTATGAATTGGTATAGCCATTCTGGAAAACTATTTGGAAGTATGACAAAAAAGTTACTGAACTATGTATACCTTTGGTCCAACAATACCATTAATAGACCTATACCTGAAGGAGTTCAGAGAAAAGCACAAAAAGGTGATGGTCTCAGGGTGCAGAAAGCGATTTTTTTTCTATGTCCAATGTGAGAATTTGTTTTGCTTAGGCTGGTATATTTGTTACAAGGATTTTGTTTTCTTATTTTTTTTTGGTTTGTAGAGGGGAAGTAGGAAAGAGAGAAAATAGGTCTCTTAATTAAAAAAAATTAAATTTAGTCTTTTTTTTTTAAGCAATCAGGGTTAAGTAACTTGCTCAAGGTTACACGGCCAGTTATTTCTGGGTGTGGTGCTGAGTATCCTAGCCCAGATTTGATCCAGGTCATCCCGACACTGGAGCCGGTGCTCTTACTCGCTGTGCTACCTGGCTACCCCCTTAAATTTAGTCTTAAGCAAAGATTCATCTAAGTCAAAATAAGAGGCTGAAGAAAAATCTCCTATGTTATAATTGAACAACAACCTTTCCCCCACCCCCAACAGATTTTACCTGTGTGAGAGGGCAGGATGAAGAGAATTAATTTTGCTTTCTTCCTCCTCACATTGGCCAAGCTAATTTTCCAGCAGAAAATATTGTAGTCAGTAGGGCTCTGACATAGTCAATGTAGGCAACTCACAGAAATGTGACCCCTGACAGCATAGAAGAGAGCCAGCTATGAATTCAAGAAATAATTAGCCATGATAATTGGCACAAAGATATTGGCCCAAGGAGCCCTCTTTGTACTTATTGTTCTTATTATACTATCTTAGCTAATGCCTTTATTTTATTCTAATTGTGTATATTGGCTGACCATTAAAAGTAAGTACAACAGTAGGGTTCATGAGTGGTAGTTTTATTAAACTGGACTCACAACATACCTTCAAGTTGGGGTAATCACTCCTTTGGGGCACAATCGATAAGTGCAGATTGAGGAGTAACCATGGGGGAGGGGGGGCTACTTACATATGGAAGATTAAACTGGCAACTATATTAAGAAAGGATTAATGGGCAGAGAGAATAGAGAGGAATATGTGTATGTATGTATATATATAAGTATGTGTATATATTTATATGTATGCCAAATTCTATGCTCACAACAACTCTGAAAGGTAGGTTCTATTATTATTACCATTTTACAGTCAAGAAAACTCAGTTAAACAGAGGTTAAGTGACTTTCCCAGGGTCACATAGCTATTAAGTGTCTGGGACAGGATTAGTACCCAAGTCTTCCTGATTTTAGGCCCAGTTTTCTATCCACTGCACCACAAGCTACCTCTAATATCATAGAAAAAAGGAAAACAATTAGGAATCTGCTTCAATAACCCAAGTAGGTGACTATAGTAAGAACAAAAAAGAAATGATGAGACATTTAACCAAGTTAGAATCAATAGGACTTTGTAAGTAATTGAACTAGAGTAAAGGAAGAGAGAAGAGACAAAGATAACATGAAAGTGTTACTGAAAGACGATGAAAATAAGAAGAGCTAGTTAAATTGGGAAAACAGCAAGTTCAATCTGCGTTTGAAATGATGGTGAGATACACAGGAAGACTTGCTTTTAGTATTTGTGAGTTGAATGGGATATCAGCTGCCATCTACTCTATCTTATACATTAGAGACATGGGATTGAAGCTCAGAAAAGCTGTGAGACTTCTTTGTTAGATGTAGTCATTGAAGTGATGGGAGAGAATTCAATTGTCAATAAACAGAGTATAAAGAGAAAAGAGAAGGTTAAAAACAGGGCATTGAATAAAGCCCACCTTAAAGAGCTGGAAAGATGATGAGGCAGCAAGGGAAGGAGAGCAGCAGTAACAGAAGAACCAAGAGTGTATGGTCTCTAAATCAAGGAATGCTCAAAACAGTTCTCTCTACACTCTGTCTCTTGCTTCTACCCTCTGATCTCCCATTCTCTTAGCTTTCATGGTACTTAATGCCCTTATCACCTCTTTCCTGGATTTCTATAATAACCTACTAATTGGTCTCCTTTCTTCTATTCCTTCCCTTTCCAATCCATCTTCCATAAAACTGCCAAAATAATCACAGATCACAGATTTCACTATAAGAAGAAGAAAACTCAGTTAAACAGAGTTTAAGTGACTTTCCCAGGGTCACATAGCTATTAAGTGTCTGAGACAGGATTGTACCCAAGTCTTCCTGATTTTAGGCCCAGTTTTCCATCCACTGCGCCACAAGCTACCTCTAATATCATAGAAAAAAGGAAAACATTTTCAATAGTCTTCAGTGGCTTTCAGTAGCCCAAAAACAGAACCAAAGAATCTTTGAATTAGAAAAGAACTGCGAGGTCATCTAGTCCAACCCATGCCAACTCCCTATTGTCTCCAAGATAAAATACAATCTCCTCATCTTGAAGTTAGAGGCCTTTTATAATCTGACTCCAGTCTGTTTTTCCAGATGTAGTTCACTTTGTTCCTTGACAGGCATGCTACGTTCCAGCCAAGCTAGACTATTAACTATTTCCTAAATTTAAAATTCCATCTACCCACTTTGTACATTTATTTAGACTATTTCCCATGCCTGGATTACTTTGGGTCATTATTTCTACTTCTCTGAATCTTTTTCTTTTCTCAATGCTCAGCTCAGACACTGTCTCCTCCATGAAACCTTCTCCATTCCCCAGTTACCAATGTTCTCTCCTCCCTCAAATGACTTTATATTGTACTAATTGTCTGTATGTGTGATATACCCTTGGTAGAATCTGAGCTTCCTGAGGGCAAAAACTGCTTTATTTTTGTCTTTGTACCCCCCAGGATCTAGCACCAGTACCTTTATGCATCAAAGGAGCTTGAGAAATGTTGATTCAAATCAAATCTACAAAATTAAAGCTCTAAGGTAAGAAGGTAGCAAGTCTTAGAATCACAGTGTCCAAGAATTAGCTGGAACAGACATTAAAGATGATAGAATCACCAGGTCAAGGAGAAAATATTATAAGCAGTTAGGAAGAAATAATTTGAGTATTGTGGAAACATAATCAGGATAACATAAGATCTGGCAGTTTCTACATTAAGGGATTGAAGGGCTTGGAATATGATATTCTGGAGGTCAAAGGAAGAAGGATTAAAACCAAGAATCTCCTACACAGCAAAACTAAGTATAATACTTCAGGGGGAAAAACAGACATTCAATGAAACAGAGGACTTTCAAGCATTCTTGATGAAAAGACCAGAGCTGAACAGAAAATTTGACTTTCAAATACAAAAATCAAGAGAAGCATGAAAAGGCAAACAGGAAAGAGAAATCATAAGGAACTTATTAAAGTTGAACTGTTTACATTCCTACATGGAAAGACAATATTTGTAACTCATGAGACTTTTCTTAGAATTAGGATAGTAGAAGGGAATATATGTGTGTGTATGTGTATGTATATATGTGTATATATATATGTATGTATACTTGTATGTACGTGTATATCTGTGTATATGTATACATAGACAGAGGGCACAGGGTGAGTTGAATATGAAGGGATGATATCTAAAAAATAAAATTAAAAGGTGAGAAAGGAATATATTGGGAGAAGGAGAAAGGGAGAGATAGAATAGGGCAAATTATCTCACATAGAAGAGGAAAGAGAAAGCTGTTACAATGGAGAGGAAGAACAGGGAGGTGAAAGGCAATGAGTCAATCTTACTCTCATTGGATTTGGCTTAAGGAGGAAATAACAAACACACTAAATTGGGTATCTTATCCTACAAGAAAATAGGGGAGAACAGGATGAGAGGGGAGGATAATAGAAGAGAGGGCAGATTGGGGGTGGGAGTAGTCAGGAGCAAACACTTTTGAAAAGGGACAGGGTCAAAGGAGAAAATAAAATAAATGGGGGGCAGGATAGGATGGAGGGAATATAGTTAGTCTTTCACAATATGACACCTATGGTAATGCTTTACATAACTACTTATGTATTACCTATATTGAATTGCTTGTCTTCTCAATGGGGGTAGGTGAGGAGGGAAGAAGAGAAAGAATCTGGAACTCAAAGTTTTAAAAACAAATGTTAAAAAAAATGTTTTTACATGTAACTGGGAAATAAGACATACAGGCACTGACTGGGGTATAGAAATCTATCTTGCCCTGGCCCTGGTAAGGGTGGGATGAAGAGGATAGAAGAGAGGGCAGATTGGGGGAAGGGGTAATCAGTATGCTTGTCATCTTGAGGTGGGAGTAGGGAGAGATGGGGAGAAAATTTGGAACTCAAAATTTTGTGGAAATGAATGTTGGAAACTAAAAATAAATAAATAAATTTTTTGGGGGGAGATGATAGAATTATAAACTTAGAACTGGAAAGGGCCATGGAAGTCATCTAGTTTAATTTTACAGACTAGGGAAGTCGAGGAAGTAGTAAGGGTAAGAAGAGGCAAATCCAGGTCCCCTGACTCCAAATACAAGGCTCTCGTTCTCTCTCTCTCTCTCTCTCTCTCTCTCTC
>NW_027185903.1:9058041-9100695 GCF_028583685.1 Petaurus breviceps papuanus
CTTTAGTGGTAATGTGGGATGATTGAAGGAATAGAGAACTAGACATCCCCACCCCCATCATTTTACAGAGGAGGAAAATGAGTACCAGACAGATTAAATAAATGTCCTAAAGTCACATGTCTAGCTAAGGGTAAAGCAGTTTTTCTGATGTCTAGTTCTCTATTCCTTCAATCATCCCACATTACCACTAAAGAATTATTCGTTCATATATAAAATGAGAAAGATGAAATAAGTGACTTCTAAGGTCTCTTCCAGATGGAAAAGCTTAGACTCTTATAATCCTTAATCTTCTTTGGCTACAAATCAAGCCTCCGGCTTCTTGCTGGGGAGATGAGAATTCTCTCACAGAACCACCAGTGGTATCCGTTCATTTCCTTCCTCTCAATGGAAAAGAGTGCTGAGGGTATATGACAAGGAGGAAGCCCAACTAGTTCGGGAAAGCTTATCAACAGAGTCAGGGTAGGAGATACCCTGGGGAAATGTTCCTCTGAACCTCAGATTCCAGGAAGACAGGAGTGAGAAAGAATAGTCAGGAATAGTGAGAAGGGATCATTTCTTGAAAAGACAGCTACACACACTGCTTTCCCGAATATGTACCTTGTGACATCAGAAAGCATCTCATAATTTACCTTTGTCATACGTGTCATCAGTTGCTACCCTTAGCTTAACAGATCCATAGATACCCAGTACTCTCTAGACTTTAACCTTGGTATTTACTGCCAAGTCAATTTATAATCTATCTACAAAAGTCCCAGGTGATTTTTTGGCTTTTCTGATGCTGTGTTCAACTGCCAGGGTCCTGTTTATATGTGGTTAAACAATCAGGCTGGTTTGCCTACGTGTGACTGGACAAAACCAGTCAATCTGGTTTTCTGCTGGGCATCTCGTAGCTGACATAAACCAGCACACAAGCAGTATGGTGTTGGTCTATCTTCTTTAATGAGGTGGCTCCATAAATGACACTGACTGGTTTGGCTATACCTGACTCTATACAGTTTCCTCTGTTCTCATTTTTAAAGGCATTTTTGTTAATATGAGTCTTAAAATGATTTATGATAACAGTAATCCTTTACTGTCAAATGTTGCTGGATAACTTCCTCCTGGGGTCAAGGTGTGACAAGAGGTACTTTGCCCATAATTTGCTTTCTTTTACATTTCCTGTTGCAACTCTTCTCATATCAAAGGTGTCATTTTTACTACTTTAACTTTTAATCATATTTAATTACAGCCACTTCTTGGACTGGCCGATTTAGTGCATGCTTCAAAGGCATGTGTAATAAAGCATGATTTTCCTGGAAAGGCTGTTCCTCATTAACCAGGAAAGACAGGAAATGTTCCTGCCAAAGCTCTGGAAGCCACTGTATCAAAAGAGAAGACGGGCACTTTTCACTGCATTTGTGTAACCCTGAGAATTCACTAAAAGCCTCAGGCTGCCCAGAAGGTTAGCCTCAACTCCAAGGCAGCCTTAACATCTGTGGTAACAACTCATGCACTGAGATAGTTCTTTGAAGTTTGCAAAGCACTTTCCTCACAGCAAGACTGTGATGTAGATGGTATAAGTATTTTTGCTGTGCAAATATAGTTTTTGTTAAATTGTCTTGGTTTGTTGCATGAATTGCACTTTGTCTTTTATAATGAGAATGTTGGCTTATATATTGCAGGAATAAGAAAGAGTTCTACTCTCTTCCAGCCTAAGTGATACTCAGATAATCTAAGAGAGATAAGAGTTATCTTCCCCATTTTGCAAATGAGGCAAGTGAGACCAAGAAAAGTGAAGTCATTTGCACACAGTGATCACAGTAAGTGCCAGAGATGAGATTTGAACTCAGGTCTCTCTACGCCAATGTTAATACTTTTCCCACTAAGATTTAGTGGATTTGGTGGTAAATGTCAATAGCATTAAATAGAATTTTTCTTTCCTTTCTAGTAGGGAAAAAAACCCTCTTAATAATAAAAAATGCTGTGATAAATATTTAAAACAATTACAACATACTGGAACAAAGAAGTTGGGGTTCTGTATCCTCTCTGTCAGGGGCCCCTCTGCTCTGGATCTATGCATATAGTTGGACTAGATTCACTTTTAGGAGAATCCACATACCCTGGCCCTAAAAGAAGGATTAGACTCCTCTCACACTCTTGGCTCATTAAACCCCTACCCCAGCTTCCCAGGGAAAACTTGATTTAGAACTTAGATTTGCCTCTACCCAAAGCAGAGAGTAGAAACTACTCAATGTTGTTGTTATTTTGATGTTCATCCTTTGTTCTCAAAGAGGACCAATGACATCACTTGGGGCGATTGATGTCTTGACTTGGTGTGAATTGGATTTGAGTGAGGCAGAGCTACACAGTCATCAACTTTACTCTTTCCTCCAGAGCCATCAAAGACCAGTGGCAAGACAAAATTCAAGATGACTAAAGATGGCCTGGAATGGGCATTGCCTCAGACAAACTGAGGCATGGGGAAGCCTTAATTTAGAAAAGTCACGTTCATCCACTCAATGATATGAATTAGGCAAGGGACAGTTATTTGTTTCCTACACAAAAAATGAAATGTTTATTACAAAAGACTCAAACAAATCAGCACTGACAATCTTAAAACAGAATACAGTAACTTATAACTTTTAACTACTGCTACACTCTTCTGGGAGGTTGAGGCAAATATCCTAATATGAAAAAGTTTGTGAGACTTCTAAAGAGATACTTTATCTTATACCTTGTGTCTACACTGTCCAAATGATTCCGTTCAGATTCGTGTCCTCTGGCAAGCCAGGCCAAAGGCTAAACCTCTTCCCTCTGTCACTGGTATCTTCTCAGATGCAAAAAGTACCCCCAACCCCAAATAAAGACCTGTCAGCTTCTTCCAAGGGAACAAGGATCTTTAGACCCTTCAAACTCACTAAGTGTCCTCCAAGATTGGATATGTCCATGTCAGCATCACAGTTCAGTCAGCTATACTCAGGAAAGGAAATAACAAAGGGTGAAAATGCACCCAGGGGTTCTAAGGCCAGGGTTAGCTTCTATGGCTGAGCCCCGACCTTACCTGAAATGTGCTATTAGTTTGTCATTTCTTCTGAGGTGGAGGGAAGGGTACCAGTTCTCTCTCCACATCCCTCCAAGGATAGACTTTAATAGGTCTGATATGATCTACAGTTTGGAAGAGCAGAGAGCAATGGAGGACAGGCTACTCTCTTTTAAAGATTCACTGAGTCAATGGTTCTCCCTTCCCAGTGGTGGATAAGATGACTGCTTCATAATCCCCAAAGGATCTAAATCCTTTAGTACTGGAAGCCGTCGGGACAGCTCCATGCATTCCTCATTCCCATTACTTTCATGTATTGAAATATTTCTTGTGAGGCTTACATTAGAATATTGTAAAACCCTAATGTTATCCCCTAAAGACTGACTTCCGCTACTCATAAAGATAAGTATGAAATGCTTAGCAGAACAATCACACTGCAGTGCCAGTAATGGTACCTTTTTAAACATCTCTAGCTAACCACAGAATCACAAAAAAATTAAGAGCTGGAAGAGATCGAAATGATCAGTCAGTCTGATTTATTCATGTTATGGATAAAGAAACTGAGCCCCCAGAGAGGCTAATTGAGCTGCCAATGTCATACAACTGGTCAGGGACAAATCAAAAACTAGAATCTGGGCTTTCTGATTCCTAGAAATCAGTGTTCTCATCACTAAACAATCCAGTATGTGTGCTTATCACAGCTCCCTCCCTCCCCCACACAAAGAGAGTTTTCTTTTTAAACTATGAGGATAAATTCTATTTAATACTATTTACATGAACTTCCATTTTCACTAAATCACTAGAGTCAGGAGAGACTTGGGTTTGAAGCCCAGCTGTGACATTTACCAGCTGTGTATTTGGGTAAGTTTTTTCACCTCTCTTGATTTTTAATTTCCTCACCTATAAAGGAAAATAACTCTGTCTAGCTTATACCACCTGGATATCCCATAGGCACAAGGAAACTAGAAATGGATTTTTAAAAAATTCTCATTATTTCATGAGTCAGCAACTCCATTAAAAAGACAAAGTATAACTGAAGTGACAAACTAAGTCAAGCTAATTAAAATACAGCTGACTTCTCTAGTGTGGAAACCCACATCAGGGTTTCCAGTTTGGCTAATGAGTTTGCGGAAGTTCCCATCGCCAAAAATACTTCTTGCTTCCAGGAATTGCAGCCTGAACCATGCTTTCTTGCAGCTGATCCTAAATTAAGAAGCATTAAATTAAATCCAGAAGTCCATTTTTCTTTAACTAAGAAAGAAACCAAAATCATGATGTCTTTCTAGGGTTCTTGCACAAGGCAGAAGATGTAATTTTTTTCCCCTTTGATATATTTAATAGCCCTCAACCTGTTCCTGAAGGGCTTCTGGAATTTGTCTATGGAAGTTCCTGTATTTATTATAAGGATAGTGATTAGAAAGTAGACTCTACAAACACATTCCTTGTCAAGATCTGAAGCTCTTCTATGGAAGCACTATTCAGTTGAAGATGGATACTCTTTAGGAAATGCATTGATTTTTCCATCCCTCAAACATTTACTAAACACCAGTTATGCACAAGGCTTACATACTACTAGCAACATGTAAACAGATGAGTAAATTCAGGATGTATACAAGATAAATGGACAGCGAAGGGGTTGGGGAGTAATATCTGGGGAAATCAGGGAAGTCCTCTTGAAGGAGGAGGCAGCTGATCTCCCTTGTGAAAGGAATTAGAGGTTTTAAGAGATGGAGGTGAGAAGGGATAACATAACAGGAATGGAGAAGAGTCTATACAAAGGCAGAAAAGGAAAGAAGGAAGGAAGGAAACAGGACTCATTAAATTCCCAGTATGTGACAGGCACTATGCTAAGTACTTTACAGATATTATCTCATTCAATCCTCACAACAATCCTGGAAGGTAGTACTATCATTATCCTCATTTTGTAGTTGAGGGAACTGACTTAAGCAACTTGCCCAGGGTCACCCAGCTAGTAAGTGCCTAAGATTGAATTTGAACTCAGGTCTTCCTGAGTCTAAGGTCTAGTATTTTATCCATGGTACTACCTAACTAATTCTATGGAAGGAGACCAAGATGGAGCATTATATATGGGAAACAGCAAGTATGGTAGATTGGCTAGATCAGTGGTTTTTAAGGTGTGTGTGTGGGGGGGGGGGAGGTCAGGTTGAGTCTAAGACCCTTTCAAGGGGTATGCAAGGGTATGCAAGACCAAAATTATTTTTCCTAATAATACTAAGACATTATTTGCCTATGAAACACTCTTCCCTTTTCTCATTACCTATTTGTGTGAGGCTTGATTTTTTTTTCACATACTTCAACCAAAACAATATAGCACAATAGATGGAATGAAGAAGCATATATGAAACTCCTGCAGTATTCTATTAAGTAAGATAGTAAAGAGATTTGCAAAAATATGTAAAATAATGCCACTCTTCTCATTAGTTTTTTGTCTTGGAAAATAAAGGTTTTTTTCATAAAACATGTTACTTAACATTTAATGGATTGTTTTTAATGAATTAATATTTTAAATGACTAGTTTTAATTTTGAATATAGTTGATACAGATAGAAACAACCCACCTAAACAAAAGTTCTTTGGATCCTCAGTAGTCTTTAAGAATGTAAAAGGGTGCGAGTAAGAGCACCGGCTCCAGTGTAAGGACGACCTGGAGATCGAAGCCCGGGCTCAGACACTCAGCACCACACCCAGAAATAACTGGCCGTGTAACCTTGAGCAAGTTACTTAACCCCGATTGCTTAAAAAAAAAAAAGAATGTAAAAGGGTCCCCAGATCAGAAAGTTTGAGAAATACTTTGCTAACACATAGATTATACAACTGTGAGTAAAGTGTCACAAGCCTGGACAGAAAGGCTGGAACCAGACTGTGAAGGGCTTTCAATGCCGATTAGAGGAGTCTACATTTTATGCTAAAGGCAACAGGGAACCACTGAAGCTTCTCAATTAGAGGAGTGACATAATTAAACCATCACTTTAGGAACATCAGTTTGGTAGCAATGTTTAGCAAGTATTGGAGAGAGGAGAAACTGAGGCAAGGAAACCAATGAGGAGACCAGTACAACAGTTCAGGCAAGAAGGACTAGGCTGGCCTAGGGTAGCTATAGTATGAGTAGAGAGAAGGGAACAGATGTGAAAAATGTTAAGGAAATAGAATCTATAACATTAACAACAAGACAGCAATGGATAGATATGGATAGCAATGGGAGGAGTGAGTGACAGTGAAGAGTCAAGGATGACCCTAAAGGTGTGAACCTGGGTGACTGAATAATGGTGGTACCCTCAATGGAAACTGAGAAGTTAGGAGGAGGGATAGGTTTGAAAGATATACCCATTTTATAGATGAGAAACCCAAGGCTCATAATAGTGATTTGCCCAAGGTCATTGTTTGGTTGTTTCAATCACATCCAACTAGTCATGACCCCGTTTTGAAGTTTTCTTGGCAAGGATACTGGAGTGGTTTGCCATTTCTTTCTTCAGTTCATTTTACATATGAGGAAACTGAGGCAAAGAGGGTGAAATGACTTGTCCAAGGTCACACAGCTAGTAAGCATCTGAGGTCAAATTTGAATTCGTGAAGAAAAGTTTTCCTGATTCCAAGCCCAGTGCCCTACCCACTGAGCTACCTAGCTGCCCAACATCACACAGCAAGAAAGTTTCAGAATTGGAACTTGAAGTCATATCTTGTGACTTCATATCCAGTATGTGTTCCCTGACACCATACTACTAAAGAAATGCTGCTGCTGTTTGTCCTTTGTTCTTGGAGAGGACCATGACACCAGGGAAGTGATGCAATGCTGTGCAAGTGAATTAGATTTAAGTGAGGGAGGACTGTTCAAAGTTACCAGTCTCACTTTCTTCTCTAGAGCCATTTGGGCCAGATATAGATCAGAACAATTGCAGATGACCCAGAATGCAGTGGGTACTTTGGTCTTTTCAGTCTGACTGAGGCAGTGCCCACTCAGTGATTAAGGCTTTAATAAGAATTGAGGCAAAAAATGGCCTCTTTACCTAGTCAAAAATTAAAAATAAATAAGCCAATTAAAAAAAAAAAACAATCTGGGAGGGGAAGACCCTCAGGGTTTCAGACCAAAACAGAAATAATTGCTATTTATATTCATTCTGAGCCAATCAGGGCCCAAGCAATGACCAAGTAGGACTTGACCTGGGACCTTTTATTGTTGGCCAATCAATGAAAGCCAAAGTGATTTGGCGTTAGGTTGACAGCAAGAAGAAACTAAGGTAGATTAAAGAATATGGCCAACCCATCCCCATGATTATTAGCACCTGAATAAATAATCAAGAGTTAATTATGCTTGAAGTGATGGTGCTGATGATATTGTAGAGGAAAACAGATCAGGGGCCGGACTCATTGTCCTTCCCACACCGAGGACACGCAGCTGCAGGCCTTCATTTTGGCTTTCATCACAGCTTAAACAAATATTTATGGAACATGTACTAAAACTAGCCTATTCGCTGCTTTAATGAATGTCATGTAACCTCTCAGAACAATGCGACTATTCTTCTGTAAGTCCTCTTGCTTGGCAAGTTAACAATGCTTATCACCTGGTGTGTGGGGAGAGAATATAGTCTAACCATTAAGAGCTATATATAAGGCAGAATGGCTGATGATGAGAGAAGGGCCAAGAAATGGGAAGAATGCGGCTCCAGGAGAAGCACGATCTGGGATATGATGGAAATCATTGATGTGATATCTAGTGTTAAAGCAAATTTGTTTCCAATAGGACAAGATGGGAGATTTTCCACTTATTAATCAACAGGTATTTATCACTCTAAAGCTGGGATGTTTAATCTCCTTTGTGTCATGGGTGCCTTTGGCACTCTGGCAAGGTCCCTGGACCCCTTTGCAGAATATTTGTATTCATAAAATACATAGAAATATAAAAGAGATCAATTATATTGAAATACAGTAATTAAAATACTGAGTCCTGGCTGTAGATCCAGATAATACAGAAGGCTAGACATGTTCTCTTCCCTCAGGGAGCTTATAGCTGAGAAGATAGGACTAAAAAGCATGAAATAATCAGAAAAAATGAGCCGTTCAGGGGGCGTGGTCCTGGCTAGAATGGGAGCAGCAGGAGTTTCAAGAAGGATGAGAGCAATGTGGGCAGGCCCAGGGAGGAGGCTTGGGGGAGGGAGGCTACCTGCTAGGAGTGGCTGATGTTTCTACAAGTGGAGAATCAGCACTAGTACCCAGGTGGGATGGAGCGTGGATGTCTAGCATCAAATCTAAACTCTGTTAGCATTTAAATCCCTTTATAACCTCCCTTGACAACTTTATTGCATATTACTCCCCTTTATGCAACTATGGTCCTGCCAAATAATTCCTTATTGTTATTATTCATATATGAAACGTGATCCTCATCTTCTTCCCTTTGCCCAGGCTGTGCCCCATGCCTGGAATGCCCTCTTGCCACACTTCCACTTCTTAGAAACTTTCCTTTCCTTCCAGGTTTAGTTCAAGTTCCACTTTCTACAAGAAATCTTTCTCCATCCCCCCAGTTACAAGTACCTTCTCCCCAAAATGATCTTGTATCTTCTATTTTTCTGAATATGGTCCCATGATGCCCTCCTTGTCAGATCCTTGAAGGCAAGAACTTTTTCAACTTTGTCTTTTTATGGGCAGCTAGATAATGCATTGGCTAAAGTGCTGGACCCAAAGTCAGAAAGACTCATCTTCTGAGTTAAAATCAGGTCCAGACACTTACTAGTTATGTGACCTTGGACAAGTCACTTAACCCTGCTTGCCTCAGTTTCCTCATCTGTAAAATGAACTGGAGAAGGAAATAGCAAACCACTCCAGTATCTTTGCCAAGAAAGTCCCGAGTGGGGTCACAAAGAGTCAGACACAACTGAACAAAAAGAACTTTTTATTCCCAGCAACTGGCATTTTGTCTGACACAGAGTAGGTGCTTAATAAATGTCCATTGAATGATTTCTGGGAGATAGTGAGACTGGTCTTCTTATATTTTACTCAGATGTATGCTTCCCTCAGGACCTGGCTGAAGATTCATATCTTTCACAAAAATTTTCCTGATGGACTCCAACCTGTGATATTACTTTGAATTTCCTCAGTGATCATTTATGCAACATACATGTGCTCATTATACATGGTACCTTTGGATCTCCTACTTTACCCCCTTCTGTTACCAAGGTAAGGCAGAATTTCTAATTCTTTGTCATACAGAGACTGAAAGCTAAGACTCATCACAAACTGCCCACGTGTGAGTGACTTTGTTGATAGCATTAATGACAAATATAAGCCACAAAACAGGACCTTGATCTGAGGAACACAGGATCTGGGAGGCCATCCAGTTCAACCCCCTCATTTTGTCCTTCAGTCATTTCAGTCGTGTCTGAATCTTCATGACCCCATTTGGGGTTTTCTTGATGAACATACTGGAGTGGCTTGCCATTTCCTTCTTCAACTCATTTTTACAGATGAGTAAACTGAGGCAAACAGGGTTAAGTGACTTTCCCAGGGTCACATAGCTAGTAAGTGTCTGAGGCTGAATTTGAACTCGGAAAATGAGTTACTGAGTTGCTCTACAGAATTTTATACATCAGTATTCCCTTGAACATATCTATTTCTCTTATCCTTTCTAGGCCTCACAAGTCCCAAATTCCTGATAACCCACAGCCTAATCCCATAGTCATATATATAAAAAAAAAATTGCACCTCAGGTATATTCCAGACTCAGTCTTAGAACATTGCATAATCTCTGATTAGGAATTCAGGAACAGGGACTCATGGGGGAACCAGAGAATGGGCAAGAGCTCCTCTACTCCACTTAACTGAGAGGTGGAACCACCCAAGATTGTGGATGGTGCAGAACACCTGTGGCTGCTAGATAATTTAAAGTTATAGCTTCAGAGAACTAATGGTTAAGCATCCCTCCCACCTCTTGGGAGACAGGTGGTAGACTGCAGGTACAGAATGAGGCATATGTTTTCAGATGTGGACAATATTTTGATTTGTTTTAGTTAACTGCATTTATTAAAGAGGGAGTTTTATTATAGGAAATGTCTTTGGGAAGTAGCAAAGAAGAAACAACAACAAAAAAACATTAAAACATTTTAAAAGGAAAAAAAGAATAGGCATAATTCTATGAGCAAGGGATACACACAGTACCTCCCTTTCGAAGCCCTAGTTCTCAAGAGGCTAACACACACTAACTCTTGTTACCACAGGTAACAGGATCAAGGTGGGAACTATATTCTAGTTTTTTCACATGTATATATCTGGTCTCTCTAACAGGACAACAAGACTGTCAGAATAGAATATATATTGAAGATTCTCTTTATTTTTCTTGTTTTTTTTGGTCTGTTTTCTTTCAGAGAATAACTTGTATGGAAATGTGTTTTGCTTGACTACATGTGTGTAACCTATGTCAAATAGCTTGCCTTCTCAAGGGTGGGGGGGGAAATAGAGAATTTGGAACTCAAAATTTGAAAAAAAAAGAATATTAAAATTGTTTTTACATGTAATTGGGAAAAATAAAATATTAAATTAAATTTTAAAAAAGACATAAGGAACATATTTTTTTTCTTTTTTAATCTTGCATGGTAGTTCAGTGTTAAATAAATACTAGGTATATAATAAATAACTGGTTGAAAGAATAAATGTCCTTTGCATTGAATTTATTTTCATATGTTGCCAGACTCCACGTTGACAAAGGAATTTCCTGAATGTTTTGTGCCAACATTTAAAAATAAATTGTGAGTGACCTGGATTCTGATACTTCCTCCAGGGAGAATGCCTCAGGTAGAGTCAGGAAGAGAATATATTCCCAAAGAACCAAATTCCATTGCTGAACTCCTAGTAGATCTCATTAGCCAACTCTCAAAGGATTCCCTTTTGATTCCCATGGTTGACATTTTTCCTTGTTTTCAGGAATTTGTGGTTTTAAAATAAACCAGGAACCTATTTATACATATAGGACCAAGGTGGGAACATAGCAGACCACCACAAAATGAAAGCATTTGGAAAGTCTGTCATGTGTCAATCCAGATTATCATAGGGTATAATTTAATCCCTGTGATTTGTTGGACTTTATTCTGTCTCTTGGGGGTGGCCACATTCCTTTCAGACAATCGAACAAGAGAAGCAGAACCCTGACTAGGTTCAGGTGAGCAGGGTTCTGCCCCCGAGTACTGGCATCCAGTAGGCATGCTTCCTCTTTTTGGTGGTTCCCTTGTCCTCTGCTTCAGAGCAGTATTGTCCACCCTACTCCTCTCCCCACCTTGTCCTATCTCCAAGCCACTTCTGTCCTGGGGCTCACTTTCCCTGCCTGCCCCTTCTGCCTCCTCCTAGGGGTAGGAAGATCAGGAATAGGTCATCCTGATGCGGGGGTGTGGGCTGTACTTCTTAGGGGTTTCACCCTCTGTAATGGTGTACCCAAATGGAGCAGACCACTTTGGGGATCTGCTCCTGCCACAGTGGATGCCAGGTGGTAAAATGGATAAGGCACCAGACTTGGGTTCAGAAAGACCTGAATTCAAATTGTGTCTTAGATACTTACTAGAGTCAATTAACCTCTGTCAGCCTGTTTCCTCATGTGTAAAAGGGAAGTAATAATAACATCTGCCCCATTAGGTTTTTGTGAGAATCAAATGAGAGAATATATTTAAAGTGCTTTGTAAACCCCAAAATACTATATAAACATTAGCTTTTGTGCCCTGGATATTCTCCTGCTCAAAGAGAGAAAGCCTGGCATCTCCTCTGTCACAAGACAATGTCTTAAAGTTACTTCTTCCATGGGACTGACCCCAATATCCAATCAGAATTCCTAGTTATGGCCCTGAAAAGAAGCCTCCTTCTACCCTCCTCTTAGGATCTATTTCTGCCTTTGACAAAACTGTCCATGGCTACCACAATTGCCATGGTCATAAGTTCATTTGAGAGCTGGAAGACTCTTTAGAAGTCATCTGGTTAACCTTTCCCCCTTTATTACAGTTTAGAGACACCTAGGTAGAGATAGTCTGGGACAGTGGTCCTAAGATCCCTGCACCTTTATGACCACTAGCTCTTCTTCCTGTCTAACCCCCATGGCCAACTAGCAACTGAGAAGCACCAATGGAGGCAGGCAGGCCAGCTTGCCTAGAGCAATAAGGTGTTCTCAGGGAGATGCATGGGATATTATGTGCCTGATGGCTCAGACCATTACTACCATCTTGACTGATACCTTCCTTAAGATGCAGGTGGAGACAAGCCAGAATCTTATATCCAAGAGCCCCAGGAATAGCTTTCCTTCCCCACCACCTTGGGGACCACTGACCCTTCTTCCAGTCTGACCCCCACAGTCATCATGGAGAGAAGCCTCACTTGTGAAGGGACCCGATATTCCTGCCACAACAACACAACGCCAGCTGCTCAATGACCACACACCCAAGAGCCCTGGGAATAGCACTCCCACTCAGTCCACAGAGTTGGCTTTTGCTTCCAGCGTAACCCTTGAAGCATCATCCAGAGGAGCAAACCTTATGGAGATGCGCTACTGAAGAACCAAAAAAGGCAAGTTCTTGCCACCAAAGTCCATGGCACTGAAAAGCGGTTTTGTAAGCCTTAAAGAACCATACCAATAATGACTATGCTGCTGCTGCTGGTTTTTTAAAAACGTAAACAACACTGAAGAAGGTGCTTTACCATCTATGTTAGTACTACTTTAATCATTACCAGCTCTTTTTATCTGACTTACAGCTGAAACCTCCCATAAGTGAGCTCCTTAAAGGAAGAAACTTTCACTTTTGTATTTGTATTCCCAGTATTTACCATACCTAGTGCTTTGCAAATAGTAATGAACAAATCCTTTTTTATTCATTCATTTAACAGTTAGAGAAACCAAGTTCCGGAGAAGTTGTGTGACTTGTCGAAGGTGACACAGATCCAAAGCTATTTGGGTTCCTGTACCTTTTGGTCTGTACCACCCTTTGGCAGTTTGGTGAAGCCTAGGGACCCCTTAACAGAATGATATTCTTAATTGAAGGAAATGCTACATTACAATTAGAGGTTAGTGAAAATAAAGATGTATTTTTTCTTTCTGATACCCTGAAAACTATCCATGAAACACTCTGGATACAAGGATAAGAATGCCTTTATTCAGCTGTCCTCTCTCTGCTGTTTGATTTGTCTCCAGAGTTTACTCCGAGCTTTCTAGTCTTTTTCTACCATGTTAGAGAAATCTCATGACCCTGGAAGCTTGTTCAGTTCCTGAACTTCACAAACTGGAAGTACCTTCTGCTCTCTGTAACCTCTTCCTCTGGGTGTGGGCTTTTCCTAGAAACTCAGTTTTAAAGAAGATGCTCATAGGGGCGGCTAGCGGCACAGTAAATAGAGTGCCTGCCCTGGAGTCAGGAGGACCTGAGTTCAAATCTGGTCTCAGACACTTAACACACACCCACACACACCCACACAAAAGCTAGCCATGTGACCTTGGGCAAGTCACTTAACCCCAATTGCAAGAAAGAAAGAAAGAAAGAAAGAAAGAAAGAAAGAAAGGAAGGAAGGAAGGAAGGAAGGAAGGAAGGAAGGAAGGAAGGAAGGAAGGAAGGAAGGAAGGAAGGAAGAAAGAAAGAAAGAAAGAAAGAAAGAAAGAAAGAAAGAAAGAAAGAAAGAAAGAAAGAAAGAAAGAAAGAAAGAAAGAAAGAAAGAAAGAAAGAAAGAAAGAAAGAGAGAAAGAGAAAAGAAACAAAGATGTCTTCATTCCTCTTGAGGCTGCTCTCTTAATTGTAAACTCTCTACTGTGCTAGCCCTGCACAGATGACCTTCACTCTCCACCTACCTCCCGACCTCCCACATTTCAGGTTCCTTTTATGCATTGTGATACCATTAAATCAAATGAGATAATCTGTAAAAAGTGCTAAGTGCAAAGCACAGCTCATAATTGGCACTATGTAAATACCCATTGCTTTTAACTTCCCTTAGGATTTGAATGTAAATTTCTTGAGAACAGGTACAATCTTTTTTTTTTCTGCTTGTATTTTCGTTCCCAGAGTTTAGAAGAGTGCCTAGTAAACTTAGTAAATGCTTAATAAATGCTTGGCAGTATATTGTGCTAATGAAATTGCAGGTCTTTTGAGGTTCTGAAAGTTTCTTTTTAATTTTTATTGATATCTCTTGCTTTTTATATCACCTTTACTTTCAAATATATCTCTCTCCATTCCCTTACCCAGAGAGCCACATTTTATAACAAAGAATTTTTAAAAAGAGGGAAAAGACATTCAGCAAAATTAACCAACTCATCAACTGAATCTGACAGTAAATTCAATGTGCCATACCCACAGTCCTCTGCCTCTGCAAAGAAGGGTCAGAGGAACATTTTAATCTTCTTTTCTTTGGGGCCAAGTTTGATTATGATAATTACACAATATTCAAGGGATTGCTCTGTGTGTGTGTGTGTGTATGCTATACTAAGCATTTGCTTACCCCATCCCTGATGCCTGTAATACTCTCCTAATGAAACCCATCCCCTTATTAAGAAGTCCATTTTAAACATCACCTCTATGAAGCCTTCCATGACTCCCTAGTCAGGAATGACCTTTCCCCCGACCTCACATAGCACTTTCTTTGTAGCCCTCTGATGTTTTGGAGTATTACTTTGTGTCACACACAATACACTATTGTGTATATCATCTCTCCTTTTAGAATTGTAAACTTCATGAGGGTAGAAACTTTTATCATTTCTAAATTTTGTGCCTCCTCCAGTGACTAGCACTGACTGCTTCGCATGGATTAAGTTCTCAAATATTTGTTGAATCAATCTCAAAAATAAATGAAACATGAGAATCTTACCATTTCCTCCATTCCCCTATCTTCACAGAAACATGGCATTATGTAACTTGCCCAGCACTCTTAAACCTCAGCTAGGAAAGATCCCATCTCAAAGCCCAACTGAAAGAAAACAAAATTTGACATCTCAGAAACTATTTCAATTAGGTAAGAGGTGGGCAGTGGTGGCATATAAGTATTGAGAATGGCTGCTTATCCATAACATGGGCTTCTAACTTTTCTAGGAAGTGCTGATATAGGGAAAATAAAACATCATCTTTGGCTGAAAACCACAAGTCTCCGATCTGCAAAAAGTACATGACTATTTCCAGAATTTCTTAACATTGAAGTCAGTTATTTTCAAATCTTTACATATACACATACACACATATATGTATACATACATACATATATACATATACATATATACATATATATATATACATATACATGCATTGGAGAGCCCTTCCCCATAAATTCAGGAAGCCTGACTTTTCCCTCTAACCAGAGGTCCATCCTCTGAGGTTTTGCAGAAGGTAAAGGACCTTTTCTCTCCTTCTATGGACCTCGCACAGTCTTGGAGGAAGAAAGACACCAGTTCCCAAGTCAATAGTCAGGGCCTGTGGTCACCTCTGTGGAAATTCAGGGGGCAGAACAAGCATCTTCTGTTTCTTTGGGGGAATTGCTGAGTTTGGTGCTGTTGGCTTTCTCAAAGGCCTCTTGTTTCAATGTAGCTGGAGTGTTTGCCATGTACCCATCATGCCACTGAGACCTGGAATCAGCTCACAGCTTCTGAAGCTAACTATGGAACTCCTCTGCACAGTTTCAGGGGCCCTGTGGAGAGGAGAAAAGCAGGAGACATCTTGGGGCCCTCTCATTCTGCTTTGAGAATCAGAGCTCTTATGATGGAACTGTCCCCAAGCTCTCCAGTTGTAGGAACTATAACTCATTAATGAGGCCAAAGGTCAACTGTAGCAAGTTATGCAACCCAGGTTCCCCATTTTAGCAGAATTCTTTTCTTCAGACTGCAGTTTTCATAGTTGGATGATTAAAAAAAAAAAGATATGCTGAACTAACTGCCACCTAAGACCTTTCCTTCCAGTTCTAAATCCTCTTATGCAATGACTTATGCACACTCTCTGTCCATGTCTTTCTAAGATATCAGGATCACAGTCATTACAGAAAAATAAGATTTATGGAGAAAGATAAGGTCTCTTCCCCCCCCCCCCCCCCTTCCTTTCCCTTTTCTTTTTAATTTTTCCTTTAAAAAAAACAGATGGGATCAGACAAAGGCAAAGATATCTGTGAGGGAGAAATAGAACATGGGAATCAGAGTCATATGTTATGTTTCTTCATTATTTTTATTCACTTAAAGAGAATCAGAAGGAACACAGGAGGCCCTAAGGGCATGAAAATTAAATGTGGCAGCTGAAATGGGCATTTGCAGCAACACAACCCAAGTAAGCTGGCATCCCTTGATGCATAACATTGAAAAGAAACTGAAGTCCCTCTGACTAAACTGCAAAGAAAACATGGGATGGGGGTAGGGGGGAGGGTGTTTCTGGGTAAAAGAAAACAAACAATTTCTTTTTTCCTTTTAGCCAACTTTGCATTTTAGCTCTCCAACCAAACAGAAGAGAAGAGGGGCTTGTTTGTTTAAAAAAAACCTTCAATGTCAATGAATGGTCTCTCCATCTTCAAGAATCTATGTTCCTTCTTTCTGTCTGTCTCTCTCTATTTCTGTGTCTCTATCTCACTTCCTCCCCTTTCTCTATTTTGTCTCTCTGTCTGCCTCTATCTCTCCATGTCTGTCTCTCTTCTCTGTCTTTGTTGTGTCTGTCTCTTTCTCTCTCTGTCTCTGTCTCTGTGTGTCTCTGTCTGTGTGTCTCTGTCTGTCTTTCTCACTGTTGTCTTCCACCTTCTTTGCCTCTGAGTCTGTCTCTGTCTCAGGCTGTGTGAAATTTTATTTGTGACTTTGTACAAGAGCAGCAAAAATCTTGTTTATAACTCTGTAAAGCATAATGAAAAGAATTATGGAGTTGGGGCTATGGTGCAAATTGGTCTGAGCTGTTTATTGCAGCAAGAATTCCTTCCTTCCCTCTCCCTCCGGGTGGTCATGCTACACAAAAAAGAGTATTGTGAGAGCAAAGGGTGTTTGTTTTTTTTAATCCACACATCCCATAGTCCCCTTTCTTGGATCGCAGTTGAATCCAATCTTTTGGGGGGGGGGTGCGGGGCAGGATTCTAAACCTGAAGGTGAGGCTCCAGACTTAAGTAGGACACAGTAAACTGGTGATAAGGAAAAGAGGGTGCCAATGACAGATCAAACATACTTTAGGAGAGGATTAGAGTAGTTCTGAATCATTTTTGGTAGAAAGAGATGGCCCAAGTCTACTGGAACTCTTTTTGCCTACCTTGATCTGGGCTGAAACTGAACCAAGTTGTATGGGTGAGGAGCAGAGTGTGTTGAGTGAATAGTTCTTTTTTTACTACATTAAATTCCATGTTGTTTTATAATCTTGGATTTGCATGAAGTCTATAATATTCAGCAAAACTCCTTTACTTTTTTTTAAAACCAAGGTGTCTCTGCCTGATGGGTTCCTGTCTTTCTACCAGCCCAGACCTGCTATTTCCTGCTGTTATTCTTGTGCCAGGTCTTAATTGTTTGCCGCCCTCTCTGTTCCAGCAGCTTGATATTTTTAACCATTCCTGCCTGGGTTTTATATCTGTATCTCCTTCATCCTTAGGACCCCAGAAAGTCACCCCAGTTTCTAGGCCCATATCTTCTCCAAACCATAGCTCACAAACCCCAAACAATGTTTTTACTTTGACTAATCAGTCAGAGGATGAACTTAGTTCAAAGAGAAGGGATTTGGTGAAATAATAATAAAAGAATAAAAGTAAGAATAGAATTCTGATATATACCAGAAACTTACTCTCATGTATAAATACATATAACCTTAGTTATATGTGGGGTATACATACATGAGGAACTAGTTTGAGTACACATGGTACACATGTGAGGGTACACATGGAAGGATAATTCATAACACTGGTGGTGCATAGGGGTGATATCTTCTGGTGATTTCATAATACTTTTCTTTCTTCTATTTTCTTCTGAGCATCACTGTCCATAGCTTCCTGATAGGCATAACTTCTCTGATGTAGCTAATTCTGCAGCTAGCAGACTATCTTCAGGACTACTAATATTCCAATCTACCATCTCCTAGGAATGCTGTGGTTAGCAAGCCTCTCCCCAGCAGGAAGAGCTCCTTTACTTCCCTCCAAAAAAGTAGCTCACCTTAAGGTCTTTCAGCCCTTTCCTAAATCTCAGTTACAATCTTCAGCTAAATTTTTGTCTTCAGAGTCTCTCGCCTCCTATTCCCTGTTGGTGAGACACTGTGCTTAGTAAGCTTCTCTCAGGGAAGAAAGAGCTACATCCCTTTCAGTCATGTGGCTAGGAGCCATTTTCAATCAACCAAACTATACCAAAAAGTAGCAGATGTCCAAGCTGAAATTGTGTCTACTATTCCATTTTCTCTCCCTTTTTTTTCTCTCAGGTCAATTCTTATTTAAATTATAATTCAAAACTCATTTTAGTTCTCATTTCTTATTCTATTCCCTTCACTGGAGGTATTCCCCAGGTATTATAAAGGTTCTACTTCCTCAAATGGAGAAGGAACTGAGGGAAACAATACCCAAGAAACTACTTTCTGCCTTCCTTCCCTAATGCTTCTCTGTTCTATGCAAAGGAAAAGGACTGGGTCAAATAAAAGAGAAATCCTCTCTCTACTCAGTCAGTGCTCTTGGTCCCTCATTACAACCACTCACAAATCTAGACACTATCCATTCTTGCTGACATTTCCTCCTACCAATCCTTCTCCCTATTAAAACATACCTTCCCATATCTCTAGGCTCTGATATTTTACTAGGAAGAAACAAACTAATTTAAAGCAAGGCTTTTTTTTTTAGCTTGTTATCATGTTCTATGGTTCATTTCCTGATTATATATGCAGCTTAGTAACTGACTTACGTAATGCCTCAAATGTTTGATTACTGTTGAGAATTTCATGGAAGGACACCAACAGGTAAAGGACATTTTTTTTTTTTAGAAAAGTCCCCTCAAATCATATGACATAGGTAGCTATCTCCTCCTGTAAATAAAGCTAATTCTGCCCACTTTTATTTACTTGCACTTTTTTTTAAAAGCAATTGGGATTAAGTAACTTGTCCAAGGTTACATGGCCAGTTATTTTGTGTGGGTGTTAAGTATCTGAGGCCTGAACTGATCCTGGGTCCTCTCGACTCCGGGGCCAACACTCTTACTCACTGCACCACCTGGCCGTCCCTATTTACTTGCACTTTTGCCAAAATCCTAAATCATTAAAGAGATTCCCTTTATTTCTATGAAATTTCTGAAAGCCATATGGATTGCCTTATTTTTAAATTAATCCAAAATGAGAACTATATTCCCTCTCATTTTAGTAAAAAGTAAAGGCAGCAGGTCAGAATTTATGTTTGGAGTGATATCTTTCATGGAACCGGTAGCTTAGGAACATTCAGGATCATTCAATAAAAGCCCTGAAAAGGAACTTTATGCATTGAAATAATATTTAGTAAGATCCCACTTTCTGTAATGCACAGTGATATGGGGTGATGAGAGCTATAGAGATATATGACATTATCATTGCTTTCAAAGAGTTTACAATCCTGTGGGCAATACAAGGTCGTCAGCTGATCCAATCCCTTGTATTCAGAGCATGTGCTTTCCTCCTTTCTCATAACTAATTTCAAGTACTCAGTACTATAATTGTGACCACTAATTTTGTTACATCTAAATTCAAGTTCTCTAGACCTAATATGACTGGACTGCCACAAGGCTGACCCATTCATTTAGGGCATCTTAATGACTGGTGTGGAATGATCACATAATTACTGTGGCCACAGAGCACAGGATCAATGATGAAGATCTCTGAAATGAGCAGATCGTCTTTACCACTATTTGACTTACTGCTAAGGAGAGACAGGACCTTTGTCAGAGAACTTTCTTGATTTAGGAGAGGGAAGCAATGGGTTGTGATGAAAAGCGTTACTGACCTGGAAATTAGGACACCTAAGTTCTAGCTCCCAATGTGTTGCTAACTAGTGGCATAACATTGGACAGGTCACTTAGCCTGTCTGATTCTCCAGTTTCTCACCTCTAAAATGGGAGCAGGCAGCTAGTATAGCTGGGCACTTAGGCTAGAGTCAGGCAGACCTGAGTGCAAATTTGGCCTCAGATATGTACTAGCTGTGTGACCCTGGGGAATTCACTTACCCTCTGTCTGCCTTAATTTTCTGGAGAAGGAAATGGTGAACCACTCCAGCATCTTTGCCAAGAAAACCCCATGGACAATATGTTTCATGGCGTCACAAAGTCAGACCCAGCTGAATGACTAAACAACAACGACAACAATAAGAGTAATAATCATGAGAAACAAGGCGGTGTAGTGGACAGAAAGCCAGCCTCAGAGTGAGGAAGACCAGGCCCAAATGCTGTGGCTGATGCATTCTCGTTGTGTGACCTTGGGAAAGTCATTTAATCAGCAACTAGACTGCAAAATTGTTGCCAGTCTTTGAACTATTGCATGAGGAGAAGGAGTTTCCTCCATAGATTCTCCCAATCCAACTACGATGAAAACAATGACATCTTGTCTGTACAAAGATGCCATCACCTTTGCCTCTACCTACCAGACAGGCAATGAGACACAACAGAGGGTCGGCCTTCAGTCAAAAGGACTTGGGGTCAAGCCCTGTCCTTAACACATATTATTTGTATGGAAGAATCACTTAGCCTTTGAGTCCCCCCAACCAGTGACCTAAGATTCTAAGACTAAGTGGCTATGGATTTCTCAATCTGTAGCATGGAAGTCATTGGGATAGCTGCAGTGATGGAATGATAGGGATAGACTAATGTGATAACAGCAACAGCAAAGCCCATTTATTTCACAGAACCATAGAAAAGTGCTTTGTGAACCTTTAAGTGCTATATAAATGTGAGTTGTTATGATTATTTTAAGAGAGAGCCCAGCAGAGTGGGGAGGGAGACACCCTTGGAGCCAGGAAGATGGGTTCAAGCCCTCCCTCTAACATATACTGCTTCTATCATCCTGGGCAAGACACTTGACCTCTAAGCCAAAGGTGTCAAACTTTCAGTATGGCATGGGGTGCAACGCTCCTGAGCCCAACTAGGTGAGAATATATTGGGAAATATTTTTAATAATAAATAAAAATACAATAAAACATAAATAATGTTAATATGTGGTTTTACAAGTCAATACTCCTCTGTTGTTGTTCATTTGCATCTGGTACTTTGTACCCCCGTTTTGGGGTTTTCTTGGCAGAGATACTGAAGTGGTTTCCCGTTTCCTTCTCCAGCTCATTTGACAGATGAGGAAACTAAGGCAGAGATAAGTGACTTGCCCAGGTCACTCAGTTACTAAGTGTCTGAAACCAGATTTAAGCTCACAAAGATAAGTCTTCCTGACTCTAGGCTCAGCACTCTATCCAATGTGCCACCTAGTTGTCACTGTAGAGATCCTTATGTTTGGCTTAGTTTCCCCTATTTCTATGTGGGTTTGACACCACTGCTTTAGACAATTCTAAGACTATAAGCTGCAGAAATCATTAGTAAAGGAAGTTACCCCATCAGGAATTATCTATATCAACGAAATCCCAATCCTCAGTCCCTGTCCCTTATTTTGGGTATGTTCCTACATTTTTTTGATTCTTTTGTAAGGAGATGGGAACTAGCCAATGAAGGCTTAGTCTTTTGAACATGCCCAGTGTGCTCTGTATGCTGCCAACCCACAGTGGAGGGGGAGGTCTTCCCTCTACTTCAAAGTATAATTTCTTGTTACTTTACTGTATAAAAATGAAAAAAAAAAAAACAATTTTAGCCGTGGAAATGTGTGTGCATGTAGTAATGTCTGGTAGAGAAATTTGAACTTATTCATTCCTGCTGGTTATGAGGTATAGGTAACTTGCTCCCGGGGGCTGGGAGCAGAAGCAGGAATGTTTCCCACACTAGGTCAATGAATGAGTGCATTACAAGCCCCTGTCTGTATCTTCTTTCCTTTGGATCAGAAACTTGTAAGATGCCAAAAAACCGGGAGCTATCAGAGGTCTGGAGAGAGAAGTCCATGACAGATTACTCTAGCCACAGTGGTCATGCCTAAAAAGGAGCCAGCCAGCCTTGAAGAGGAGCAGGAACAATACAGCCCTGCACTTAATCTATCATTTGAGATGCAGGCAAGGGAGCATCAGTTATGACAAACAGAAATTAACTCAGTGGGGTCAATCTTTAGAATTCCACATTTGAAGTTGAGTCCACCATGCTCAAGGACTTCATGGATGTTTAAAGGGGGAAGCTTCCCCTGCCCTCCAAACTCTTCCCCCCACCCCAGTTTTGGGTGTAGTTATACTTCAGTTCCTGCTATATGGTTGGCAGCTAGGTGGTGCAGTGGATAGAATTCTAGATTCTTGAAGACCTGAGTTCAAATACAGTCTTAGGCACTTACTAGCTATGTGATTTTGGGCAAATCACTTAACTTCTGCTTACCTCATTTTCCTCAACTGTAAAATGGAAATAACAATAGCACCTAGCTCCCATCAGGATCAAATAAGATAATAATTGTAAAACACCAGATACATAGTATTATATAAATGTTAGTCATTATTATTTTCTCAGTAAATATCCCTTTATAAAAGCTAATTGATAGTAATTCTTTTCTAGGAACTTTCAGCAAGCAAATTATATTGGGGCAATAATCATGGGTGATGTTATGGAGAGGAAAGAGGACCCATGTGATATGAACTTGAGCCCATAGCATTAGAAGAACCTCACTACCCCTCAGGGATACCCCTAGAATTCTGGGGCTATAGTCTTGCTCTGGGCACCTGACCCCTCCCCCAAACTGGTGTGGGTGGGTGGGGTAGTTCTTGAGTACTACACTTTGGAGATGGTGTGTCAAGGGCTGTGGGGGAAATCGGGGCATCCGAAACCCTGCTGTTCAAGTGTTCTGTCAGGGAGGACGACATATGAAAATTCAGAGATAAATCTTTCCTTTCTACCATCAACTTATAATAGAAATGTTAGGAGAAGATCTCATCACTTAAAATTGAAAGCAACTCTGTCATTTGGAATTAGATCCCTCCTGATGGAAATCTTATTAAACTTTCTAGGACTGATACAGAGAAGGACCTGTCTCTGTGGGATCCAGGGATCTAAGCACATAGAAATAATCCTTTTAAAAATTCTTTATCCCTTTTATTCTTTCTCTACAGTAAATATAAATCACTCATTACTTTTATTCTTGACAATGTCAGTAGTATAAGAGGAAGCATCATTGTAATGATCACTGCCAAGTAAAGGAATACCCATTAGGGCCCACTTAGGGAAGAGAAATGAATTTGGTATGAAAGAAGTCACAAAAGAAAAAAAAAGGCAAAACCTCTGCTCTAGAGAGAGAAACAATACGATCACTGACATACAGGACTCATAATATCAAAACAGACAAGCAAGAACATAGAAATCACACAAAATACATTTTGAAGATACAGGCTGCCCCAACTACCCTGGTTCAATGTGAAACACTCAGACCTTTGTCACCAAACCTAAGTAGCTGGAGGGACCTAAGAGATCCTCTAATCCAGACTCCTCATTTCACTTCTAAGGAAACTGAGGCCCTGAAAAGTGAAATGAATTGCCCAAGGTCACACAAGTAGCCCAAAGCAGCGTTGAGATTTGAACCTAGAACTTGTTTTTTTCCTATTACACCATGCTGGCGTAAGATTAACCTAGAACCATATTAGTCAGTAGGAATGGGGACATCAAATCCCTCCCCCTAGCTTGTGGACTAGAAGAGAGAAGGGAAGGGGAAGAGAGGGGCTGGCCCACAACACCCTAGTGGTCCAAAGGAGGCAGTGACATGTCTAAAAATAGAAGCCAAAGCTTTGCCTTCAAGGCGCCTGCTCTAACCACTAGACCACACCACATCCCCTTGACTGAGGGTTGCCCTTTTACCCAAGACTGTAATTCATTTCCATGACTACCAGGAAGACTGAAACAAACACATTCCTTTTAATAATGGCTACATTTATTTTGACGATAGAAAATCAATACCTCTGGTTTGCAGAGAAGTATACACTTGATCCAGAAGCACTATGCGTATGCCCCACAGAGCTTGGCAGGGTAGGCGCATGTGATTAGATTTTGATTTACACTGTAGACCAAGAGTTAGGAAACTTTAACTCTACCACCAATTATCTATGTGATCTTGGATCTTAGCACCAGACCACCGAGTCTTAGTTTCCTCATCTGTAAAATAAGGGAATTGAACAAAATAGCCTCTAAATTTCCTCCTAGCATTTATGTTTGTGAGTTTTTTCTTATGCCTGCACCAACAGAAGAAACTACCCATTATGCAGCTGTCCAAAGCTGAGTGTCATATGAGTGGGAGGTATTACTTCCTACCTATGTGCCTGAGAAAACAAATGACTAATCTCTCAGTGTCTGACTTTGTGCTCAGATGACCTCAACAGAAATACAGCATCTTACTCTAGCTTTGAAAACAGGCTTAAGTGTGACCAGGGCAAATCATCTCACCTTTCTAAGCCTTAGTTTCACTTCCAGACAGTAAAGTGGGGATGATGTTATTTACATCATAATAGGACTATTGGAAGCAAAATACTATATAGATGTGACTTATTAACATAATGGAGAGTTGAATTCAATTGGTATTTTAAAAGAAGCAGCGAATAAATTCCTAAAATAATCTGGGAAAGTTTGGATGGGTTACTACAATTTTGTTTGTTTGTGGGAGGAAAGAAAAACTTTGGTTTTTTTCCTCATACATTCTTGGAAAACATCGTTGCCATAGCTGGGTTACCATAAATAGGTTCATTTCTGAGCGTTCTTCCTTCATAGACTTTCTCAAGACATTTCTCATGAATAAAATCTCTGCCAACTGGTCATTCTGACTGACTGACACCACCCCCACCCCCACAAACACCCCGCACCCCACAAATGAGGTGGTTGGAAGTGGCTTGGTGCTGAAACCAAGGAAGGGGAAGCCAGGAAGGTGAAGAGGAAAAGAACAAAATCAAACCCAGAAACTGTTTTTTAGAATTGTGACTTATTGGTCTTCTGTGTTGTTTGTATTCCTGTAGAATTTTGGCCCCTAG
This sequence comes from Petaurus breviceps papuanus, assembly GCF_028583685.1. NCBI lineage: Eukaryota > Metazoa > Chordata > Mammalia > Diprotodontia > Petauridae > Petaurus > Petaurus breviceps. The sequence goes on from NW_027185903.1 coordinate 9,083,086, forward strand.
GTTAAGTACTATCTCTCACCCTCTCTTGTGTATTACAATTCTTAACCAAATAGCTTAATAGCCAGTCCTAGAGGGACATCGTGGAAAAAGAATAGGAATAGAGGTCAAAAGACTTGGATTTAGATGGGTTCCAACAAACAAAGTTTTTCTTTCTTTTCACAAACAAACAAAATTTTAGTAACCCATCCAAATTCTCCCAGATTATTTTATGAATTTAGGAAATTTAAAGCGGTATGGAAACGTGAATTATTATAATTTATCAACTTATTGTGTACTAAAGACAAAACAATTTTATGTGCATTCACAGACTGATTCCTAAGACACCTGAAAGGGTGGAAGATACAGAATGAATGGAAAAAAAAATTATAGATAATACTCATGGCTTCCAATAAATACTGACTCATATACCTGCCTTTTCATTTCTATAAAATCTTTATGAGAATAAGTTAAACATGTACCAAAGGCATTCTTGATGAAAATATTAGAAAAGTATGGAAAGATATGTTCTTTTGCAAATTATATTCTATATCAGACTGCCATCTCTGAAAAGTTGACGGAAAAGTGCAGAGAAAATAAGATCACACTACATTTATCATTTATTGTTTATAAATAAGCATCTAACTCTCCACCAAATGTGCATATCAATATAACATTTTTATATATCCAATCAGAGATAACTTTGAAAGATGTCATCTGATTATTAACAAACAAGAAAGGCATGAAACAAGGGAGATCTAGGATCACTGAAGGAGGGATCTAGGCTCACTGGACAACGGCCAGTACGGAATCTAAAGACAGATTGAGGCTGAAGCTGAGGCTGAGGCTGAGGCCGGCGGCGGCCACAGAACAGCAGCAGCAGCAGAAGCAGGAAGGCGGCCAGGCCAGGCACCATGGGGGAGCTCGTGAAAGTGCAGACCAAGGCGTACCCGGACCAGAAGCCCGGCACGAGCGGGCTGCGCAAGCGGGTCCGGGTGTTCCAAGAGAGCGCGCACTATGCACCGACGCCACGCTGGTGGTGGGGGGCCACGGCCGCTTCTACACGTAGGGAGGCCATACGGATCATTGTGCACGTCGCCGCGGCCGACGGGTTTGGAAGACTAGTGATTGGGCAGAATGGCATTCTCTCCACCCCAGCTGTGTTCTGTATTATTAGGAAAATCAAAGCCATTGGCGAGATCATTCTGATTGCCAGTCGTCACCCCGCCGGCCCTAACGGAGACTTTGGAGTCAAGTTCAACATCTCCAATGGAGAACCAGCTCCTGAAGCCATCACAGAGAAAATCTTCCAGATCAGTAAGGCAATTGAAGAATATGCGATTTGCCCAGACTTGAAAGTCAACCTCAGCGTCCTTGGGAAACAGCAGTTTGACCTGGAGAACAAGTTTAAGCCATTCACAGTGGAAATCGTGGATTCGGTGGAAGCTTATGCCACCATGCTGAGGAACCATCTTTGACTTCAGTGCTCTAAAGGAGCTGCTCTCAGGCCCCAACCTGCTAAAGATCCTCATCGATGCTATGCACGGAGTTGTGGGGCCGTATATTAAAAAGATCCTGTGTGAAGAGCTTGGTGCCCCTGCAAATTCAGCTGTCAACTGTGTCCCTCTGGAGGACTTTGGGGGCCACCACCCTGACCTGAACTTGACCTACGCATCTGATCTGGTGGAGACCATGAAGAGTGGGGAACATGACTTTGTTGCTGCCTTTGATGGAGATGGGGATTGAAACATGATTCTGGGAAAACACGGCTTCTTCGTTAACCCTTCGGACTCTGTGGCCGTCATTGCTGCCAACGTCTTCAGTATTCCTTACTTTCAGCAGACCGGGGTTCGGGGCTTTGCCCGCAGCATGCCCACCAGTGGGGCCCTGGACCAGGTGACCAACGCTACAAAGATCACTTTGTATGAAACTCCAATGGGCTGGAAGTTTTTTGGGAATCTGATGGATGCAAACAAACTGTCCCTGTGTGGGGAGGAAAGCTTCAGGTCAGGCTCTGACCACATTTGTGAGAAAGATGGCCTGTGGGCCATCCTGGCTTGGCTTTCCATCATCGCCACCCGCAAACAGAGTGTGGAGGACATCCTGAAAGATCACTGGCAGAAGTTCCGGTGGAACTTTTTTTTACCAGGTATGATTATGAAGAGGTAGACTTGGAGGGTGCCAGCAAGATGATGAAGGACCTGGAGGCCCTCATGTTTGATCGCTCTTTTGTAGGCAGGCACTTTACTGAGGGGAACAAGGTTTACACCATGGAGAAAGCCGACAACTTTGAGTACAGTGACCCAGTGGATGTCGAATCATTCTCCAATTAAGTGGGACCGGCAGTGCCGGGGCCACAATCGGACTGTACATCGAGAGCTATGAGAAGAATGTGCCCAAGATCTACCAGGACCCCCAGGTTATGTGGACCCCCCTCATTTCCATCGCCCTGACAGTCTCCAGGAAAGAACCAGCTGCTCTGCACCCACTGTCATCACATAAGCTCCCATCTCAGGATACATGGCCCACCACACCAAGGCCTGCTTGCCACGTGGTTTTAAGAACTAAAAAAATTATGTTTTTACTCAGGCTTTTTCTTATCGATGTTACCCCCCAACATGTTCATGTATGTTGACAAGGTACTAGAAACAGAGAAGAATGGAAGCTGTGGTGCTGTGGGAGTGAACCCTTTCATTGTCCTGTCCCCTTTTATGTCCTGCAAGTGAAGCAGGGGGGTGCATTAGTTAGAGCTCTGAGTGTGAATCCTGCCTCTGCTATTTACTAGCTGTGTTACCCTGGACAAGTCCTTTCCTCTCTCAGAGCTTTAAGTACCTCCCTGGTCTTGATTTGCAAAGTCATAGGGTTGTGATTTCCCTTGGTGAAGGTCCTGCATGAGGAAACTGAGGCGAGGGAGAGCAGGTCACCTGCCTGTTATACAGGGCTGAGCCTTGGAGGCCGTGTCTCACTCCAGCCTGACTGATGCTCACCTGCCCTTTGCGGTAGGACAAGACTGGGCTGAACTCTGTCCCACACGGACTTCCTTTCACTGTCAGAACTCCCAACACGGCAATCTTGTGGCCATTGGTGTTTGTTCCAAATATAGGGAAAATCACTTGATTTTCATATCTGGTTTTTGTCTGGAATGTATCACATGGACACCATCATTTCACGTGCCTTCTCTTCAATCAGTGTCGATTGATTTCCACTGTGTTTCCCATCACTTGCTCACACAAATATGGTATATAGAGAATTGGGTCACAAAAAAAAGACAGAGTGACTCTCTACAAAGGAGGAGGTCTACTACGTGTTCCTGGCTGTGAATTACATGGTTCTGATTCTGCCAAATTCTAGAATATTGTTTGCAAGGCTTCCTAAACGAGATCCATAGTTACTTAAAATAATTGGACCTAATATGTTCCAATTTTCAATCTCTTAAGTTTCAATTCACATGGGAAAAACCAAGTGGATCATGATATATACAGCTGAATGGACAGTCCAAAGAACTGGTCCATCATTATCTATCAATTGTCATCTATTCTATGATATAGCTATATCTATGCAGATGTAAATATATGATATAGATATCTAGATAGATCAGATAGATAGATGGATGGATGGATGGATGGATGGATAGTCAAACAGATAGATTTATTGGGGAGACGTTGTAGACCTAAAGGTTGAAACTACCTATGAAGGAGTTACAGGAGGACATGGGCATTGTTGCAAAGGATAAAGAGCCTACATGGATTTCAATCTCACCATTGGAGGTAATATCTATGTTGATCTCTGTTGATCACAGTATTGTCTGATTCTTCTGTGTGTCAATTAATGCTAATGAACTGCTCAGCTAGCATATGCTCATAGCAAGGAGAATGACCTTTGTGTTCCTCTAGTCTTCAGCAGTGAGAGCACTGAAGGGACAGAGCAAGATGTACTTCCAGGACAGAAATGGAAAATATTCTATTCCACTGTTCTTCGTCATTTCTTTCTTGGGGGCCACATCATACAATCAAAGTGTGTGCATGTCTTGGTTGTCAATCTGAACTATGAATATAACTCCAAGGGAATTTAGAGCCCATCTAATCCATCCCCATTTTATAGAGAAGAAAATTGAGGCCCAGATAGGTTTGGTGTCTTGCCCAAGGCCACGCAACTATTAAGTAGCAAAATGGGGCCTCAAATTTATTCTTCTAATTTCAAGTCCATTATTTTTTCAATTGTAAAATCTAGTCTCATTCTTACTAACTACATACCACAGAAATCGCAGGTCGTCTGAGGAAGAGAGGAAGGTATCTCAACAATCCCTTTGGTCTAATCCATGCTTGAATATCAGTCTCCTTTATCACATACCACCCAAATGGTCATCTCCTCTTTGCTTTAAGAGCTCTAATGAGGATCAACCCACGACCACCTCAGGCAGCTCATTCTACTTTCAGATGACTCTAATTGTTAGTAAATTACTCCTTACCACAAACTTAATTAAACCTACAGCTCTATAGGTTGCTCTTATAGTAACTCTCTGGGACAAAAAATAACAAATTTAATCCCTCTCCTGCATTGCAACATTTCACCAACTTCATATAACTCCATTCCCTTCCATTTTCTTTTGAAAAATAGAATGACACTTTCCCTTTTCCAGTCCTATGACACCCCCTCCATTCTCCAGTCTAAAGTTGGCAAGCAATCACACCTGTCACATTTTTTTTAGCGCCTGGAGTTGCCATTTGTCTGAGTTGAATTCATGAAAAGCAACTAGGGGCTCTTTTTCTACTTTCCTACTTATTGTAGATTTCAATTATTAGTCATTTTCATTCTATTCTTTTTAGTCCAAACATCATTCTTCTTGACAGGAAACGAGTCAAATCCAGGTCCTTCAGACATCAAGCCCCACATTTTCTCCATTGTTCTGTACTGAGATGGAGGACAGTTGGCCACCATCTTCTCCAGTGACCTTTCATGTACTTAAAGATAGTTATTAAAGTTTCTTTTTTCCCTTACTGACTTTGGAGTTTATCTTATTTTCTTCCCTTTTAGATTTGCTCATTATTATTCTCTTCTTTGCTCCTTAAAGAGATGGCTGATGTAAGTACCTTGTCCTACCTTTGTCATTACCACACCACAGCTGTAAAACCCTTAGCACAAAGAGAAAGAGACCACTTGATATCCAGTCTTTCTCATAGATGCCATTGTCTACCCGTATCCATGGAAATTTGTTTGCAGAATTTTAAACACAGCAGACACACCTGTTAACCCCCTATCTTTTAGTAATCTCTCTGACAGCCAACTGAATATTCTTAGGCAAACAAATCTTTTAGTAACTAACAAGCATGAGACTCTCACGCTTATCTTGTCTAAACAGTGAACATAAATGACTTTTCTAGTTTTGTGATTGCTGAAGACTCCTTTCACAGGTGTTTCTGTTCACAGAAAAGCATTAGCAGGCACTTACATACCACAAACAATGCTGAGAATGTTGGAAAGGTGATTCTGGCCCAGGAGTCACACTGGGCAAGAACAACGTGTGTATTGAATGTATGGGGCCTGGACTAATTAAGCACACTCAGTAAGTTTTTCCCAGTGAAATTCAGACATCCTTAGTATGCAATGAATGGGACACTAGATGATATGTCATTCCAAATGGCTTCTACCCAGCCATTCTTTTCTTCTTGTTCTTTTCAGTGCTAGTTTTGAGATCTGCTTGGTCCAGTAGAACTCACACTAACTCTAGAGTCAAAAGACCTGGGTTCAAATCCTGCCTCTGACTTACGGGTCCTTTGGAAAATTGAGCAACTCACTTCACTTTGTAGGCTTCAGTTTCCTCATCTGTAAAATGAGAGGGTTATACCCAATGGCTGCTGAGGTCCCTTCCATCTCTACAGCCTTGACCCCATGATCTGACAGATGAGACCAAGGAAAAAACTCTGGAAGTGGATTTTTGAGGTTCAAATCCCAGTTCTGCCACTTATTACCTGAATTACCTTAGAGAAGTCACTCAGTATCTCTGGGTCTCAGTTTCCATAGCTATAGAATCAGAAGATTGGACTAGATGACCCCCAAGGTTCTGCTGGTTCCCCATCTATGATCGTATGATTCCCTTTCACAAGTTATAATCACTCTCTCCAGTTGGATATTATGATTGCTCATTACCTGACATTTACATAGCACTCTCTATTATTTAATTAAATTAATTAATTAATTAAATTATTTAATTTCACCATCATCCTCATGACAGCTCTGTGAGGTAAGTTGTACAGTATTAATATCCCCATTTTACATATGGAGAAATAAATTGAGAAGCTAAGTGATTGCTCAAGGTCCCATAGCTAATATGTGATACAGTCCATACTGGAGTTTAGGTTTTTTTTAAAGTCCATACTTTACTTTAGGGCTCTGGTCATCAGTGCCTCTTTTAAGAAGAAAATAAGAAGGTGAAAAGGTACACATAGGTACCTTTAGGTTGATATCTTTCTATTCTAGACAGAGCAAAGAAGCTTCCTAGCCTTTGGCTAGGGAGGCAGGTATACTTTTTGAGATATATGCTTTCCTGAAAAGCTCTAATATTTTGTGATTCTGTGACTTCTGGGAATAGAAACCCAGATCTAGAAGAAGGAGAGAAGAATAATTCTTACCTCTCCAAAAGGTTTTCCTGGAGGGTTGCTTTAAAGGACGATCTTCCCTTTTGGAAAAATAAGTATTTTTCTTCCCTTCCCTCCCCCATCCCTCTTTCCTCCCCCCCTTTTTTCATTGTGGGAGCTGTAGGGGTGATAATTTATCTGGATTTTCATACATTTAGTCCAATTAGAGTGAGAAAACATTTCTAAATCTAGGTTTATAATCCCAGAAGTCACAAAATATTAGAACTGAGATGGGCCTTGGAGACCACCTAGTCCAGCCCTTTCATTTTGCAGACAAGGAAATTGGAATACGGAGGTGGAATGGTTGGTAGATGAACACATAAGGAAGAAATAGTAAGAATAGGATTCAGACCAATGCCTTCCAGCCTCAAGTTCAGTGCTTACCCCACTACATCATTTTAGTGTTTCTCCAAGGAACCTGGAGGTGTTACACACACTTCTTTTTACCTTGCTTTTGATCCTCCCTCTCTGTCTCCTTCTCTCCTTCCTTTCCTCTCTCCCTTCTCCTCCCACGAGGATAGACTTTCTGATTTTTGTTTTATTTCCCTCCCGTTCTTATGGACATTAATGGCAACATGATCTTCAAGGACCACGATTTATTATAATCCATATAATAAGGCACCAACAGACATTCTAGGTTCTATAACTGCTGTCATATTCCTTGTTTCTCCCAGACAGATCCCTGAATTTCAAATGTTGTAATTTCATTTTTGCTTGATCAATCATGCAAACCAAAGATACTTTTAGTTCTTTCATCTATGAACAACTTGTTGGCAATGGTGGTAATAGCCCTTAGGGCTTGTCAGAAATAGAAATGCTGGAAATAATCATCACTTAGATTTGCTGCCCTGAAGTCTTTGGGTTGGGCCAAGAAGGGATCTTTATTTAAGGGGAGTATCACCTTCAGGAATCCCAGAATTCCATTCTGAACAAAAGAACCATTTAAAAGAAGACCATACAAACTCTAGTTTGGCATTTCTTTTTCTTAAATTAATGCTCTTGGTTAAGGTACCCCAGTGGTAACTGCATATTGGCCCATGCCAGGAGTATAATCTACACTTTTTTTTTGCCTTTTTCTAAAAAGATTATGGATTAAGACCAATTGGATGAATCAGCATGGTCATTCATATTTTTCTGGGGACTGTAATGGACTAAGAAAATCAATAATTATTTATTAAGTAGCAATTATTTGAACCTAGGTCCTCAGAGCTAGCACTGAGTTAGATACAGTGAGGGATGCAGAAAAAGTATGATATGGTCCCTGTTCTTCAGGAATTTATTATCTAGTTATAGAGACCAGGCTAATGCACATGAAACAACAAGAATTATTCAAGCATGTAATCAAATGCCCTATAATGTGACACAGATTCAGAGTGCCTTTAGCAACTGGGAAAAGTGCAAGATCAGTGAGGGCAGGAATAGTTAGGGGAAACTACCTAAAGGAGAAAGAATTGTAAGACAATGTAATATAGTGGAAAAAAGACCAAATTCACTGGAACTGGGTTCAAATCCAAGCTACATCACTAACTAGCTGTGTGATCATGGACAAGTCACTTACCTTCTCTGGGCCTCAGTTTCCTCAACTGTAAAATGAGAGTGTTATGACCTTTAAGGTGCCTTCCAACTATAAATCTATGATCCCATGATTTGGCCCTTTAAGGATGTATAGGATTTGGTTAGGTAGAGATTTGACCACAGGAGATGGTAGGCAGGGAGATGACATGAGAAGAGTTCTTGAGTCTCATAACCCCTTGAAGTCTTTGAGACTTATTTTCTTATAATACTGAATTTAGGAAAGGAGATTCTCAGGGAGAAAGGAGAGCATAAAATAACATTATCAAAAATGATTTTAAAAATTTTAATATCATTTAAATGTATATATTATATATGGTATCAAAGTCATTTTCAGCAGGAGCTTTGATTGACATTGGGGGTGGGAGAGTTTGTACCCTGTGAGTTCCTCAATTCAATAAAATCAAGATCCAACTCCCTCCCTCATTTAAAAAAATTTCATAGAATAGAATTTAGTGATGAAGATGCCAATAATAAAGTGACATTGACCTGTCCTACTCAAGAACAAATAGGGGCCTCCCTTCACACAGGGCGGGCTGGGCCACCTGCTCCAGCCCTTACCCACGTTCGGTCCTCCTGCAAGTCAGCTGTCTAGTTTCCTCTCTTTCAGCTCTGCACAATTTCTGCCACTGGGTTACAGGAAATTTCTTTCTGAAAAGCCATTTGTCGACACATCCTAATGTAATGCACTTGAACATTTCCCTCTGCGGATCGATAAGGGCAGCGCTCGCTGTAGGCAAATCAAACACTGGGCCAGACTCTCGTTCACAAGGCTAGTTAAATAGCAGCGGAGGCAGGGCGGCCCCGGAACAAAGCCTGGGGCCGAGCTGGGTTCCTGCTTTTGTCTGGCCCTAGGTTTCTTTGGGCTTTGCTCCGCCCTGGGACTCTGCACCATCCCAAACCGTTCAGAGTCTTTTGGACTCTTTACAATCTTGCTCCCCAAGGTTGCGGCCAAGGTCCATGGAACCCACAGTGAAATTAGCGTGCCGGCAATGAAAATAAGTTATTCAAGGCGGACATTAAGTCCACTTGGGACTCCGGTTCCCTGACCACACCCACCTCCTACAGCCCGCTTGATGCTGCCAGGGAGAGGGCAGCTTATTCCTAGCGGAACTCCTTAGAGATGATCAGAATTCTCATTTTTAAAGAAAGAAGAAAAGGTTTTCTAGTAAGACAACATTCTGCGACCCTCTGAGCTGCCAAGGGGGTGGGGGCCAATATCTATTTCCACTTCTATAGCAAGCTGGATTGCAAGCAGATGGCAAAGTTCATTTTCTAGATTCCAATAAACATTGGCCAAAGCTTTTTCCAACTTCCATTTCTGAGTCTCCACTCAGTGGACAAGAGCCACAGTCTTCCCTCCGGAGATCAGCATTCTTAGGCAGTCCCACCAAGCGGGAGGTCAAGGTTAGGTAGAGGTCTGAGGGCAGGGGGTGCTAGGCAGTAGGGGAACAAAATGGACAATGAAGCCCCCGATCCTGATGCCACATTAAAATTGTTGGGGCTGATTTTTAAATTAAAGATTAATTAAATTAAGAAAACAGAAATCTAAAACATTTGAAAATAGATTTTTGGTGTATTTTCTTTAAAATGTATGATGGCAAAGGAACATTCAGCAACATGGGGGTGGGGCGAGGGAGTGGAGGGGTGGGAAGGGCAGGGAGAGGTAGCAGATCTGACCAAGGACAAAATCATGGCTCAGGTCCATACAACACTGCCATAAGTGCTTAGAGTTCACCTTCAGAGGGTACTTAATAAATGCTAAAGGCCCATAAATCTCTAACAGCAACAACATCCTCTGTAGCACAGCTTAGAGGAAATTGTTCTCATCCATAACCTTTTGGGTCTTTAGGAAAAGTAGAAGAAAGATGTGCATTCCAATCTCTAGAAAAATAGGGTCATCCAGATGTCCTGCAACTGAAGGCAGCATTCACAATAGCCTTTTGAAATTTGTGGAATTTTGATATAGTCCTGAGTTCTTAATTGTTATCACTATGTTTTGCTGACATACATAATCATAGGGCTGGAAGAGGTCATTTAATCCAACTCTTTGCCTTTTAGACTAGAGGTCAGGAATTTTACTGAAAACTTGTGGGCCAAAAGTTCATGACTTCACTCCATGGGGAATGGAAGAGGGGAGTGGAATGGGAACATCTGTCCCCAACAAAGGAACTCATTTAGGAGCAGAGACATGGTCAGGGACACTCCAGGTTTAGGAGGCAATGAACATAGAGGTTCACAGAGCATGAGGGAAGGTGGAATCACCTCATCATAGGAGCTGACCCTCAAGTCCAGTCCTCTCTTTTTACATACATGAGCAAACATATGAGGTTCAGTCAAATCATGTGACTTGCACAAGACAGTAAGAATTAGATGTTAAATTCAAGGACTAGAAGTAAGATTTTTGCTTCCCCCTCCTCACCACTAGGTACAAATTCCTTGGGTCTTTAGGAATCATGTCAATCAAAATTAACAAGCAGAAGGAGGCATACCTTAAACCCCAAGAATGATACATAAGATGGTCACTTAGAAGATATAATATCTATTACCATAATGAGAAAAGTTGAGCAATTGATCTATGGAACAGGCAGGTAGTAGCTGCTGTTAGTAGCTCAGGCTTCCAAGGTTCTACCATGGCCTACCATGGCACATGGAACAGTATTGTCAGGAGTGCTAGGTGAACCCTCTATGTGGCACAGCAGAATAGCTCTAGAGAGCTGATCATTTCGGGTATTCCCTGTTTATCTTTGTTGCAAGAGTCTTGTGCAATGGGTCAAACTACATACAGGTTGGGGAGGTCTTCAGGCACAACATGTGTCAACGAACAGCAATGAAGCCCCGTCACAGGATTGGTTACAGGGATGCTCTTGACCATCAGCTTCCTGTTCTCTAGGGAATGACTATGCTGGAGACTGAGAGACCCTGACACTGACACTGGTCTAGCAGAGGGTGGTCTGCTTAGCCGCTGATCTGCTGAGTCCTGTCCCATTCTATGGACATGAAATAACATCTTTGAAATAACACAATTCCTTATTGGTAATTTGAACTAGTGAATCAGGAGAAACTGAGGCTGGACTTATGAACCTCATGCCCGATATTTATACTGTTCTTTGAGTACCTTTTTCTATAATGTGTCTTTGGGGAGACACTAGACATAAACCTCACATAAACTTTGTTTTAGAAACATCATTGGTGTTACTTGGGAGTAAGGTCAATGAGCCAAAAGGATATCACAACAACAGTTAGCAAGGAGGAGGCACTATAATTATCCTCATTTTACAAATAAGGAAACTGAGATAGGCAGTGTTTAAATGACTTGCCCAGGGTGACTCAGCTAGGAAATGTCTGCAGTCAGATTAGAACTCAGATCTTCCTGACTTCAGGTCCAGTATTCTATTCATTGTGTCACATAGCTGCCAAGAAAAGTTGGACCTTCTCCCCCCTCCCCTTTTAGGGGTCAGGAGCCCCTCAGAACGAACTAGATCTGTGTGAATCCTAAGCCAGAGCTCCTTTCTTGTAGGAGGGAACAGAGGATTACAGAGTTAGAGACAGAAAGGGGCTCAGAGTCTCTTGTCTAACACCCTTGTTGTACAAGAGGAGGCACAAAAAATGTAGAGATTTTCCCTATGTCACAAAAATGCATGAGCATAGCCAGATCTGAATGTAGGCTCTCAGACGCAAAATTTGATAGTTTTTGTTGTTGTTGTTACACCATGCTTACCCTCAGACTAACTGTTGTTGTCAGGTTAGAGATCTGGAGACCTTAGGCTCAGCAAATGACCAGACCTGGTCATTAGGATCAGTGTTTTCAGTGAGGTGGAACCAATTATCTTACTTAATGGTATAGACAGCAACCAGTTTGGGGGGAGAAGACTTGCTAGTTTCGGAGGAAAGAGTCCTCGGTGGCATATGTAGTAAAGACTTCTCCCTTGATTAGGTTTGAGAGTTTGACCAAAGGATGAAAAAGACAAGCAGGGTATGATTCCTGACTGACTCTGGGGCCTCAGGAGTTTATATCCCCTGAACCTCAGTAGGGAAGCAAAGTGCGCAAACTGGGAGAAAGACTGACCTGGAATGAGTTGTTACAGCTGAAGGGAGGCTCTGGGAGAAGGGTTGATGTGGCAGGAAATCATTCGGGTGCCTTATAGGTCACTAAATTTGGGATGGTCACTATGACCACCAAAAGGGTAGTGTTTTAACCACAAGGGCTCAGGCAGCAAAATTCCTCCATTAATTTGAACTCAGGTCAACGTCCTTTCCCTGAACTCAGCTGACATGGACAAGGCTTCAGATCTTCCCAAATAACAGCTGGAGCTGTACAATTAACTTAGCCTAGAAGAGGATTTGACTGATGGGCCATGAAAAATAAAATCATACTCCAATAGAACGGATTCTCCTCAAGGGCAGAGTTTCTTTTGCTTTTGTCTTTGCATTCCCAGAATCTAGTCCAGTGCCTGCACATAGTAGGTCCATCATAATGATAATGATGATAAAGCTAAGAGTTTTTTTATGTAGCACCTACTCTGTGCCAGGCACTTTTCTAAGTGTTTTATAAATATTACTGCATTTGGTCCTCATAGCAATCCTGGGAGGTAGGTGCTATTATTTTCCTCATTTTACAGATGAGGAAACTGAGGCAAACAGATTCAGTGACTTGTCCAAGGTCACCCACCTAATGAGTGTCTTAAAGCCTGATTTGAACTCAGGTCTTCCTTGCTCCAGATCCAGTGCTCTATCCACTTAACAAATGTTTGTTCAATTAAATTGACTTGCAGTGAACAGTACAAGTCACAATATTTTATAAGGGTGAGATGAAGTCCTTCAGATGGACAAGGCTTTTAAGATTCAAGCCTCTGCCCCTTTTAAAGACATCATTAGAAGAAAGGAAGATGCGGAAATTGGCGGCTTCCTCATATACAGAAACCTGAAAGCCAAAAGAGGAAAGAGAGAGGCCCTGAGGCCACCGTTAAATCTAACCAGTCTTTCAAGAGAAAGAAAAAGCTCAAGTAGAAAATGCTGGGCATGAGTGCATTGAAACATGTGGTATTGGCCTTTGGTTACTATATAGAACAGCTCTAGCTGCCTCTGGGGAAGGAGGCTGGAAAGACCTTGGCAGCCACAAGGCACGCAATGAACAGAGGAAGGATGTCTGTGCCCTTGCTGGTGCAGCCAATTCCACCCCACCCCACCCCAGGTACATTTAAGGAAGCTGAATCGCACACAACCTCCCTCCAAGGGACTTGGGGAAGGTGAATCTTAGAGAAGGGACACCATTAGCACAATTAAGGAACAAATTCAATTGATCTGTAGGCAAGAGAAGGCAGTAGTTGTGGCCAATAGTCTGGGCAAGGGTTAAGGGCCTTTTCCTCTCTGAAGCCAATGATAGCCAGCCCATAAAAGCAGTAATAGTATAGGCTCCTGAGTAAGGGTTCATGCTGCAGATCTGACTGTTTTGTGCAGAAAGAGAACCAGGGGAGCCCCCTGTGAAGAAGAATAGTACAGCTGGAGAGGTGTGTTATTGCTGGGATGGTTTTGCTTCTGTGTCTCTGTCTTCTGCATTGTGTGTGCCCCCTCTGGAGAGTCCCATGCAATGGGCTGTATTTCAAGTTGAGGGGTAGGACTTTCATCACAAAGCCAGTGGTGAATATATTTTGGACAACACTAAATCAGTCTTTTCCTCTTGTTTAGGGAAGTGATCTCCAATCTTTTTTGATTGGGCACCCCATCAGTAAAAAATAAAAAATAAAAAAAGTTGAACACCGTTTCCCGATATACACCTTTACTTATCTATAAACTGCATGAATGTACTCCTGTGCTAATAATTATGTATGCTATTAAAGCTGCACAAAAGAAATTTTAAAGAATGAGATAATAATGAAATAATGGTTTATCTTAGAGCCTGTAGAGATAGGAGTTAGTGGGTAGGTGAGAGGCATGGGCAGCTATGTGAAGGAAGGATTGGAGAGGAGGAGGGACCAGAAGCAGAGACACAATTTGGGAGGTTATTGCAATATCCCCATTAGGGCCTGGATTGGAGTAAGGGCTATGTAAGTAGATGGAAGTGAACAAAAGCTAGAAATAACAAGATTTGGCAATTGTTTGCACATGAGGAGTAAAAGTGAGAAGAGAAGATAATGTAATCTGACCTAGCCACTCAGGCTCATCCTGGGTAGCTCACTCTTTCTGACCTTACTGGCCACTGCTCTAGAGTACAGAGTCTGCCACTGTGGTGATCGTGGGACAAAGTGTGGGACCACATGTTTTGGTATAGAGGTCCGAGTGGAGAGGTCAGAGGTCAGAGTAGAGGGTTTTTGTCTGAATACCTGCTGCTTGGGGCAGCTGCTTAGGAAGTTACTAGTAGGTGAAGGAGAAGTGGGACAGTTTGGAAGGGAATAGCCTAGATGTGTTGGAGACAAGTCCATGATTGCCCCCCGGGAGCCCCATTTTACACCCTCTATTTCATTCATCACATACCTCTTGGTGGTGATATATATATATACCCCTGTACTTTAGAGAGCACTGGTGTAGGGCAGGCCTACATCAGATGCTATTGAATCTGTCTGATGATAGTACCATAATAAGGGGGTACCTAGGTGGCACAGTGGATAGGGCACCAGACCTGGAATCTGGAAGACCTGAGTTGAGATCTGTCTTGAGACACTTACTATTCCCGTCTGAAACTCTTTTCACTTCACCACTGCCTCTACTGAAGGCTGTCTTCTGGCATTTAAAGGCATTGTAGGATCATGGATTTAGAGTTAGAAAGGATTTAGCTCAGTGGCTCTTAAAGGATGTACCTCAAATCAGATGGAACTTAGACAGGTAATGGCATACCCTTGCTTAAGTCTCCTGAGTCCCCTCTTTGAGGGGGGGATATCTCACAGCAAAAAATAATAATGTGTTGTGAGTAAAAAAGTTTGAGGACCTCTGATCTAGTGCAACTACCTTATTTTACAGATGAGGTCCCTGAGGTCCACAGAAGTTGAGTGACTTCTGCAGAGTCATCCAGCAAAGTGATGGCAAAGCCACAACTAAAATCTAGTTTCCAGAGCTGTCCTCTTTCTGTTAGGTCATATCCAAGGTCACATACATGAGTGGCCTTACCAACACTGAGGCTCTTCCATGTGGAGATTGCTCTCACTCTTCACCTTTATCTTTTGGCTTCTCTGACTTCCTTCAAGATTCAACTCAAGTCCTGGCCCCATCTTCCTCCCAACACCCTGCCTCTTGAGGATAGTACCTTACTTCTAGGATTACCTTTTATTTATACTGCATATAATCTGAGATGGCCAATTTTGGACCTGTTGTCTCCTCCACTGGAATGAGAATTCCTTAAGGGAAAAGACCATGTGTCAGTCTTTCTTTGTGTCTCTGTGTTTACTTAGTACAAGGCCTATCACATAGTATTTGTTGTTGTTCATCTTTCATTCTCAAAAAGGACTAATGACATCATGAAATGTTGTTTGACTTGCGTGTGAATTGGATTTAAGTAAGGTAGAGTTGCACAAAGTCATCAGCCTCACTGTGTCTTCCAGAGTCATTAAAGTTCAATGGTGGGACAAAAGTCAAGATGATTGACAATCGCCTGGGTGGCATCTTTGATTCCCTAAGTGCTCCACAGCACCCACTGCAAGCTGCCTTCAAGGCCATTGGAACAAATTGCTCCTATCTGCTCATTCCACCAGGGGAAGTCTTCTCATGCTTAGGGTAGACATCCCCTAACTCATCAACGGGTTTGAGGCCTGTTGGTTACCATAAACTTGGTTTAGCCCATCTGCCGAGATGGTTTACCACAGTGTGGCCACTGCACATGCTATAGATTCTTGGAGCCACAGTGAGAACTGGTGTCCAGGGGATTCCAAAGGTAGATGAACAGGCCTGAAAAGGGCTTGGCAAGCCCTCACACTGGAGGTTCTAATTTGTAAGAGATTGATAAATGCTTATTGACTGACTGACATGCTCTTTATACTGTGAGACAGCAACCTGAAAATGAAGAGCTTGTGCAGGAGGGAAGAACAGAGCACTGCTTTATGTTTTGTCCATAGTTGGCCCAGTTTGCAGACATACCTCTTTTCCAGCTTTTGCCACCATACCATTAAAGATCATCTGTACTCCTTATGGCAGGTATGCTACCAGGGACCAACCTCTACGACAGATGGACCACGTCCAGATCTCCACAGTCTTCGTGAATCTGTTTCAGCATCTCTGGGAATTCATCCCTCTTTGTATTTCCTGACTGGTCACCTGACCTGGTTCTGCATTGTACAGTTTGAAACATCAGTGACTCTAAGTTAAAAGATGTGTCCAAATTCTTCTTCTGATAACTTGCCTGTGTGACCTTGGGTTGGTATTTTCTTTTCTCTCTTTTTTTTTGGAGGGTGGAAGGCAGGGCAATTGGGGTTGTGACTTTCCCAAGGTCACACAGCTAGTAAGTGTCAAGTGTTTGAGCTGTATTTGAACTCAGGTCCACCTGACTCCAGGGCTGGTGCTCTATTCACCACCTAGCTGTCCCTGGGTTGGTATTTTCAACTCTGTTAACCTTGGTTTCCTCATCTGTAAAATACAGGGTTTGGAGCAAAAGGATCTCTAAGACTGATTTCCCACTCCAAACCCTACTCTCCATCCACAAATTTTGGGGGTGTCTTCCTTAGCCTTTTATATTTAGTTTTACACATATCTCAATTGATTCACGCAGCAACCCTGGAAGGTGGCTGCCATTATTATCTCAGTTTAACAGATTCATGCTCAAGTCAAGACATCACCCTGTGATGTCATTGGTCTTCTTTGAAAATGAAGGATGAAAAAAAAGAAAGAAAATGAAGGATGAACAACAACAACATTTAGCACATTGGAGACTCAAAGGTGCTGAGATTTCCAAGCATCATGATGTCAGCAACATTTGTGGTGTTTGTCTGTTTTTGAAGAGGATAATGACATCAGGGAAATGGTGACATGACTTGCAGTTGACTTTGATCTGAGTGAGGGAGGGCTGTGCAAGGTCACCAGTCTCACTTTCTCCTCCAGAGCCATCTGGGTTCAGTGAACAGATATTGATCAGGAGGACTGGAGATGGCCCAGGATGCGGTGGCAGACCCTGGCCTTTTGAGGCTAAGGCCTTTGCAGGTAGTCACTGAGAGTGAGGTAGTGCCCATTCAGTGAATAGGCCTCTTTAAGAGTGAGACAAGGGATGGTCCTTTTAATTAGAAAAAAAAAGTCAAGCTGGGAGGGGGAGACCCTCAGGCTTGATGTTCCAAAGAGAAACAGTTACCATTGACATTCACTCTCAGCCAGAGGGACCAAAATAGAGCCCTGCAGTGAAGCTGGGGCATAGATCTGATATTGCTTCAGAGTGAACTGGGTTGAAGGTATTGTGGAAGGGAGGAAGGGAGGAAGGAAGGAAGGGAGGAAGGGAGGAAGGAAGGAAGGA
>NW_027185903.1:9100795-9122381 GCF_028583685.1 Petaurus breviceps papuanus
GAAGGAAGGAAGGAAGGAAGGAAGGAAGGAGGGAGGGAGGGAGGGATCTAGCCAGTAAACCCCAAGTTAAGTGGAAAGCTTCTGGCCATCAAAATTTACCTTCCTTTGGAGAGAAAGAGGAGGGGGAGAGGGAGGGGACAATCTGAGTTACTCAAATAGCTGGGTCCCCATTCAGGGAGCTCAGTCTACTCACAGGTTGTGTTTGTCCTTTGTTTTGAAGGACAAAAAAAAAAGAAAGAAAATGAGGGATAAACAACAGCGATAGCAGCATTTAGCACATTGAGGACTCAAAGGGACAGAGATTTCCAAGCACCATAATGTCAGAAATAGTAAAAAGGAATAAAGGGACATTACAAGTTATTGGGACCCAGAGTGGGTGATCAGAAAGCTTTGATTTGGGGGCCATGTTTGATGGTAACTGATGAGTGACCTTGGAAAAAGTAACCTACCCTTGCACCTCAATTTTAGTGAAACTGGAAAAATGCCATCTCTCCCAGGTGTGTTTTGAGGATTAATGAATGTTTATGTGGCCCTGTGGAGAGAGAGTTATAAAAGACCCCACCATTCTCACAATAATCTGTGTGGGCTGTTAGAGCTTACCATCCAGCCAGATCTGTTGACGAGGAAACATCAGCTCTACCACAGCTCGTGACAAAGAGCTTGGACCCCTCTCTCTTTGGACACCCTGCCCCATCCTCCCATTCAGCCTGCTTTTGCCAGGGTCCCTTTGTCTCCTATTCCCTCCAGTTCCTGGTAGTAGTCTTCTAACTGAAAATTGATCTCCTCTTGTTGGGGCAGGGGCTGCTCCTTATTTTTTGTGGTCTCCATCAAAGCACCACAGACAGAATCCAGGCAGCAAGAAGAGAGTCGCGCCATTCCCATTGAGAGGAGAAAGGAGGACTTTTCTCCATGCCCACAAATTATAGACAAGCAACAGCAGAAAATCTGAAGAAACCAAACACACCACCCCCCAAATTACCCTCCAGGGTTGGGGCAGAGGGAGGAATAGGAGGTTAACAAAATGGACTTGGCTTTTCCCTTCTCTCAGTTTATGTGTGTGCGTTGTTTTCTTTATGAAACTAAACACAGAAATTCCAGGCATCTCCCCTAAACAAAAGAACCACTAATGTTTGCTTCTGGTCAATACATAAAACTTGGTGAAGGCCAGGAGTTGGACATATACTTACAGTGAAACGTCCTATAAATCAGAATTCAGATGTAGCAAGACTTCCACGTCCTGTTTTATCTATCTAAATATATGGCCTGTCACACTAATTACAACCTAAGTTACTATAACTAGAAAAATGTTCAAGAGATTGCTTTTCCTCTACAAAAGGAGGAGAAACTTCCTCTGAATGATATGAAAAATGAGAATAAGGCTGAAATGTTCAAACCATGTATTATTGCCATTGTCCCTTGCTCTAAAGTTTGACTGAAGTGACCTGACCTCGAAAGAATCTCTGCTTTGGATTATCTTGCCTTGACATTGTTATCAGCCATAAACAGACCTTGTTCTCCTTGAAAATGCCTCCAATTGTTTCACTGGCTCCAGCTCCCTAAGTCAACATTGGAGAGAGCAAAAAAAACAAACCACTTTAGGGCTCCATTATAAATGTTCTTCTACCTGCCAAAAATGGAAAACTATAAATAGGGGGCCCTCAAAAAAGGCTGTTCAAAAATATTTAACAGCAAGAAAACAAGCGGAAAAGAGTGGATATTTTGTAAAGGCAGGGGGGCAATTTTCCTGTGAAATTTCTGGGACCATAAAGAAAGCAAGGAAAGCACACCTCCACAGGGCAAATACGACTCCCTCGTCTCTAAGAAAGACTTTAAATTGCTTTCAGGGAGTAAGTTTTAAATTTTGATATAGCACTATTATAGGGGTAGAGTGCCTGTTGCTTTAAGTTTTCCTGTTATTATCCCAGTGAGGGAGGGCAATGTTATTAACTCTTTCATGCACTTGAGAAAATAGACCCTCAGAAAGAGCAGACCTGCCAAGACCTTACAACTGGATCAGAACCAGAAATAGAATATATATTTATATGCATATTATCAGTGGAGGTAATATTTGTAAAAGACTTAGCACAGTACCTGGTATGTAGTAGGTTATTAATTTCCTTCCTACTGTAATATAATGTAATGTAATGCCAAGGAAAGGCAACTTCCCAAGGTTCAGAATACCAGCATAGGGGCTCTCCATTTTATTCAGTGACAAACCCAGAACAGAGAAGATCAAAACATGACATCATTCAAAATACAGCATTTACTAAGTGTGATTAAATAATCTCCAAGTACTACCCCACCCCAGGACCTTCCAATCATTCAATCAATTACAGTCCCTGGTCTAAATACTTCTCCACCCCTAGGCTATACCTTCATTTGTCAATCACAGAGCACAAAAAGGTCAAAAGTTCCCCACCCCTGAATCTCAATTGAATCTACCCCAGAGTTACATCAAGTTTAAACACAGCACTTAATACCCAAATGGAGGTTTTTTCTTCATCTTGACAAGAGGCAAGTTCTCAGCAATCTTAGTTCCTGGGGAGACAAGGCTTAGCAAGTCCACAAGATACGTTGCCAGTCCCTTCATGAATTCATCCTCTGTCTGTAGAACAGTCCTAGAACCCCTGAACACATTAGCAAAGCCCTCTCCCAGGATTTCTGTAAACATCCAACAAGAAAATCCTTCTTCAGGGCTTCTGAACCAACAGAAAGGTTCCCAGACCCCTGCAACAACAGCACTGTCCTTCACCAGTGGACAGTATTCATTCTGTCTGCAGGACAGTCTCCAGACCCCTGCAACAACAGCACTGTCCTTCACCAGTGGACAGTATTCACTCTCTGGCTGCAGGAAAGTCTCAGGGCTTCTTAACCAAAAGCCAGGTTCCAGGACTTCTTCAACAAAAGGACTGTCTTTCACCAGTGGACAAATCTGGCAAAACAACATCAAAACAGACAAAGTACCAGCAAAACAGCCATGTCTCCTCAGTCCTTGGCAGCTCCGGGGGCAGGTCTCAAAAGTCCAGGGCGATTCAAGGTGGCCCCCAGCAATTCTCTTAGTCTCTCTCTCCCTTCACGAGGTGCTGCTTCCAAAAAGTTCTTCTGTCTCTCCCTTGTCTCTCCAAATCTACCCAGCTCCTCCCAGTTCAGGACTTTCTTTTCACATCAACAAGTCCATCCCACAGGTGGGATTAACAAGCTCTGAGTTTTAACACAATCAATTTGAAAACCAAGCCAATACAGGGGGAATCTTTAAATGCCATTACTATCACACCTACCTCCCTCCCCTCTCTTTCTTCCTTCTTTTTTTTCCTTCCTTCATTTCTCGGTCTTCCTTCTATATGTGTATCTATCTATCTATCTATCTATCTATCTATCTATCTATCTATCTATCTATCTATCTATCTATCCATCTGTTTATAGGTGTGTGTTTTATGAGGTGGTAGGGGAGGCAAATCTGTAAGGTCACTAATGTAGGGAATTTCTACTATGGAATACTTCCTACACCAAGGGTGATTTGCAACTCATCTTCAATTTATAATCTGAGACTGTTGCCTAAGGCACTGAGAGATTAAGTGATTTGACTTCTGTTACTTAGCTAATATGTATCAGAGGCAGGACAGTAACTCAGGTCTCCCTGATTCTGAGATCTCTCCTCTATCTATTATCTGTGCCGTGTACATTCCCTGATGTTCAATTCTCCTTAATTTTCTTAAGGTTTTCTTCACCTGTGAATGCTGCTGCACCTGCCTTATTCTTTCTTTAGCTTTCAGTTCTGTTGCATGGATTCACAGACTACATTTTTCTTACCACATTGTACCTGTAATTTTAAAATTTATTATCTCCTAGGTTGAATGGGACTAGACATTTTCCTGGGAAGCCCGTGGCATAATTGTTACTATAGGTAAATATAGTTCCTTAATATTTGCAAAATTATTTTACAGCATTGTAAAACTGTTGTTTGTTTTTTCAAGTTCTCTCTTTTAGAAGGCTAAAGCCAAGGAGTCATAAACTGTTCCACGCTAGTACAGGGAGGGCCTCACTGCAGTTCTCAGTTGGAATGTTAAGTCCTTAGTGGCCTGAGTAACCCTATCTGAAATTGGTTATTTGGTTCATACCTTGGATGGGTTGGTTTACTAACCCTCGGTTATAAAATTCCTACTTGGTTTCTGGTTCCCAGAAGCTTCACAGTCATGTGTCCAGGAGCCAGATCTTAATGTGACCCTGGCACCTTGAGATGCAGAGCCTTCTGCCTTGAAGTTGCCTTGTCTCTGAGCAATCAGATAAGCTGTTAGGGACATCAAGAGTTGCAGAAGATCTGAAGGTTATTAATGGATGTTATCATTTTGTTAAACAGTTTAAAATACTGCCATTATTTGTAGGGAGCCATTCGGAAATTTGTCTCATATAATTTGTTTAAATTTTCTTTTCTTATTGTCAACCTAATTATTGACACACATACATTTCAAATGTGTGAAAAAGAACATTTTATGTAATTGATAGATTTATTTTACTTCACATTCCAGTTGATCTGTAATATCAATGATGTGGAAGTTCCTTCTAACAAAAGAGATACAGCCCATATATCCTGCCCTTCCTGGACCCCTCTTGCCCATGTTCCTCCAATAAGTTCACCAGAGAGTATGGAACTCAGATAAACCCAATGGACTACGTGCCCTTCTCTTCATTTTCTTCCATCACAGGAATATCAGTGGACAGGGTGTTGTACTCACTCTAACCGTGAGGCCCTCTCACCTTTTATCCCCATCATACATTTCTTCGATGGCTTTCCTTTATTCTACTTCTTCCATTCTTTGCTTATTGTGTGCTGTAGCCAGCTCACATTCACAGCCAGCCTTTCTGTTGCCCTATGAGTGATACTCATTTCGGTTCTTCAGAGAATAGTGTCCCGTGATTCACAAACATACAACTCCTGCAGAATATTGGTATTACAAAGGCGGGCCTTTGTTCAAGGGAGAAATTTGGAGTCATTCAGAGGACTTTTTTAGTTTCTCAAAAGGAGAAGTTTCCTATAGAGATTTGAAGATGTGTGCCTGGAACCAAGAAACGAGGTCAGGCCAAGGGAATGAGTGAGATTGCCAGGGGAAAGAATACAGAAAGAGGAAGGAAACAGGCCAAGGAGGGACCCTTGGGGGAAACCTACATTGAAGGCTCAGAAAAAGGATGAAGAGTTAGGGAAGGAGAAAGAGGAGGAGCCACTGGTAAGACAGAAGGAGAACCAGGAGAGTGTGGTGCCTTGGAAAATGAAGGAGAGAGTATCTAGTAATTTTGTATCCATAGTTTCCTCTTTTTACCCCTTTTCTGAGCTTTATTACCCTCTTTTCTTCTTGCTTGTCTCAATCCTTTCCCCTTTCCTTGCCTCCTTCAGTATCTTGGGCCAGAGATATTTTATCTCTCCCTTTTTTGCTGGCTCCTTTCCATGAAATATACCCAAGTGTTCCAAATACTGAACAAAACCCTTCCTTTGACCTTTCTATCCTATTCAGCTACAATACATTCTTGTCTCCACTGCTTGCACTCCTCCATTAGGCTACAAACTCTTTGAGAGCAGGCACCATTTTTTGCCTTTCTCTGTATCCCTAGTACAATACCTGGTAGGTGCTTAATAAATGCTTATTGACTTGACTAAAATTCTTGAAAAAGTTTTCTATAGGTTACCCCCAACTCTTTTCTCAACATCTTCCAAATCTGGCTCCTATCTCCACCACTCGACCATAACTGTTCCCTCAAAGGCCATCAACAATCTCTCAATTGCAAAATTTGATGGTCTTTTTGCAGTCCTTACTGAAAGAGTTTCACCCGTTGAGTTCTCCTTCTTTCTAGATACTTTTTTTTTTTTTAGCAATCGGGGTTAAGTAACTTGCTCAAGGTTACACGGCCAGTTATTTCTGGGTGTGGTGCTGAGTGTCTGAGCCCGGGATTCGATCTCCAGGTCATCCTGACACTGGAGCCGGTGCTCTTCCTCGCTGTGCTACCTGGCCGCCCCCTTTCTAGATACTTTCTCCTCACTTATTTTTCCTAGTTCTCCTCCTGCCTGTTGAGCTGCTTCTTCCCTGGTTCCCTTACTTCTTTCCAGCTTCTTAAAGAAGATTTTCCTCAAGGTTCCATCCTTATCCCTCTTCCTCTCTCTGAGCCTTGATTCTTCAAATATAAACTCAAGGGATTGAACTCAATGGGCTCTAAGTTCCTTCCAGCCATAATGATCCTATGTCTGAATGCCCCACCTCTTTGAGCCAGTGTTAGTGGTATGTCCTCAGCCCCAGGATGAAGGTTCAGCTGATGTGGAGATGTTTGCTTACTGTGGCACAGAGTTAAGGTTCCTGGGCCTCTGAGTGTCAGGCAGTTCAGAGAATATCCTCATTTCAGTGGTCCAAACTGACCTTACCTCACTGGTGATGTAATGGTATACAGACAGTGCCATGCCAAGTCTTTCTCTAAATGAAGTTCAAGTGCCTTGGAATCTTTGATTAGAGTATCTGGAATCAGAAGGTGAAGATGGCTGCATTTCCAAGGCACCAAGTGTATGTGCCCATAGAGGCCTCATACCTGGGCTGTTCCTCATTGGCTTTCCTCCTTCTCCCATAACTGCTATCCCTGTGTGACAGTAGTGATCTTCAGAAAAGCAGAGGATTCTTTTGAGGTAAGAGTTGGACTAGAGAGACTCCGAGATGGCTTTCAATGTTAAAATTCGGTGCTTCTGTGATTTATCTAGACCTGGTTTGGTTTGGTTTTAATTTGTTTTTTTATACCCAGCACCTAGCACAGTGTTGTGTCCATTGTAGGCATTTAATAAGAATTTTTTAAAAACTCATGCTTACACAAAGACTAGCCATGTGACCTTGGGCAAGTCACTTAACCCCAGCTGCCCTCCAAATAAAAACCTCATGCTTAGATAGTGCGCTTGAGTGTACAAAGTACTTTTCGTATAGCAATTCTGTGAAGTAAGTCACGCATGTCATTATGCCCACTTTATACTGTAGATAAGGAAACTCAGAGAGTTTAAGAGATTCAGACAAGGTCAAACAGCCTTAAGTGACTAGATCTGGATTCACTCCCCAAGTGAGCGTACTCTCTGAAATCGCCAGGAAGGAAAAACCCATTTTTGTTTCTCTTGTGTTCCCACACAGAACAGCAACTCCATAGGCAACACAAGGAAGGGAAAGGCACATCTGAAGGGGTTTAACTATGGAAGTAGTGTGCCACAGTGGATAGAAGACTAGCCTTAGAGTTAAGGAAGACCTGAGTTCAAATCCCTCCTGACATTTAACCTCTCAGTACCCTAGGCAGCTCTCTAAGAATAAAACTTTCGAAGAAGTGCCTACTGCTTTGGTAGAGCAAGTTTACTTATCTGAGAGTTTTCCATACTAAAAAAAAAATCAAAGTTATACTTCCCATCCTCTTCAACATAGCAGTAATGAGTTGAGAGCTTCTTTTTCAAGAGGCCAGTGATGAGAAAATGTTTTACATTTGTTTTTTTTTTTTACTTTATTTTACTTTACTATGGTAGGAATTTGCTATTGAGTAGGTCTAGCCCAGCAAATCTCGAGTGCATTTGATATAAATAAAGCTTATTGCTTTAAGGATGAATGAGTGCTTTGTTGGTTTATGGAATATGTCTTGTTGATAGATCATGGAACATCCTCTGAGGTATTCACAATGTGTGTCTTTCACATATTTGCCTATGTAAAGAGGAAATGATTTGTTTTATGCTCTTGGCTGGAATTTTCCTGGTGAGGCCCATGGATGAAATGGCCTTGTTCACTCTGTGGCACACTTCTGTAAGATGCTATGACACTCATTGTAAGGGAAGGGCTTTTGACTATAACCTAGCCAAGATTTGGAATCAGGAAGATCCTGAATTCAGATTTGACATCAAACACTTACCATATGTATGACCTTGGGCAAGTCCCTTAACCTCTGTCTGCTTCAGTTTCCTCATCTATAAAATGAGGACAATAATAACATCTATCTCCTGGGATTATTGTCAGGATTAAATGGGAATTTGTAAATCACTTTGCAAACCTTGAATAATTATAATACATGCTAGTTAGCATCACTGTCACCATCATCATCTTCACCATCACCAATCTGCTCTCAGCCCGTCTGGCTCCTAATCTTTCTGTGGCCCCATCAGAAAGTCAAAGGAAACTCTAACTAATCTGTTAGAACATGAGTAAGGCAATGTAGGGGTGATGCAAAGAGAAGTGGAAAAGAAATTCAGAAGCCTGATTTCTAGTTGTGGCTTTGTCCTTGTGTAATTGAGTCACTTAGTCTCTTAACTATCCAATGATAACTTTGAATTTATTGTTCTCTAGGGCTCCTTCTATTTCTAAAGCACATGATCCTGGCTTCTCTATAGCATACTCTCATGTAAGAACCAGATGCTATCTAGTTGACAAGTGTAAGGTTCTTTGGGGAGGTATCTCGGGTCAGTGGAAAGAGAAGCTTGGCTTTGAGGAGAGGATCTCAGCTCTTAATCCCAGTGCCTGTCCATCATCTCCTATTCATCCTGCATATAACTTGCTTTGTTTATGTCTGTTTACGTGGCATCTCCCCCACTCGAGGGTAAGCTTCTTGAGGGCAGAGACTGGCTTTTGTCTATTTGTATCCCCGGTCCAGTGCTCAGCACAATGCCTAGAATATAGAAGGCATTTAATATATGTTTATTAATTGATTGATCCTACTGCCGTCACATACTACCTGTGTGAGCTAGAGCATGGCATTCAGCTCCTCTGGGCTTCAGTTTGCTTGTTTGTAAAATGGGGAAGGGAAAACTCTAGATGGCCTGCAAAGTCCCTGTGAGCTCTAAATCTCTGATCCTGTAATCCCACAATCCTAGGGAGATATAGTGGCAGAGTGAATAATACAGAGCTGGCTCTGGAACCAAGAAGATCTGACTATATGAACTTGGCAAATCACAATATCTCAGTTCCTCCCCTCCCTTCTACCTCCCACCTCCAAACCAGGCCACTCTCTCAAATATTTAAAATTCAGATGGTATCATCTGTTTCAGAGTTGTAGATTGCAGTCTATCCATGGGGCCCACTTTATGCAACTCCTGTCCATGTTCTCCACAAAGGTCAATATGGGGGAGCCCATTCAACATGCCCAAGGCCTTTCTTTCTCCCAACACCAGTGCAAGGAGCTCCTTGGCTGTCTGTCTAGCATCCCTCACACTCCCAACTTGACCAGTCCATCTTTTCTTCTTGTCATATCGTTTCTTGATGACCTTCATTACTCCTGTTCTTCTTTGGAGTTCCTCATTGTTTAGATGTTACAGCTGCTTCTACCTACTGAGTCCCTCTCCGTTGCCCTCTGTGTGATATTCATCTTTATTTCTTCAGAGCTTCCAGGTTTCACCACCCCACAGTAAAACTGATAAAGTGTACAGTACTGAAAAGAGGGACTTTCATTTCATGGGAAGTTTGGGGTAAAAGAGTAAAAATAAAAATTTAAAAAACCTTTGCAATTTCATAAGAGAAATCCTACCCACTCTCCTCCCTGTTGAACTGTAGGCCCAGATCACTGGCCATCTGTATAATCTTTCCCATGATATTCTGAGATGCTCATCACTTGCCTTAAGAAATTGATTCTGAAGGGCAAAGTCTATTTTGTCCAACATCACACTGCTGGACAAGCTCTCTAGGGAATCCATCCACATGCATATTGAAATCTGGGCAAGAGATATCTTCATCCTCTTGGTCATCATTGAATTTAGACTATGTCTCCAGTCCCTTGCTAGAAGCATAACACATGGTCCTTGCTCTCAACAATTAATTGATAAGTTTTGTTCAACAAATTAAGTAATTAAGAAATTACCAGGGGCAGGCTCTCTAGGACAAGGGATTACCAATAAGTTGCTCTCTGCATGGGAGAGAGTTTCCACATAGGGAGGTCCCTACCCTGATGAAGCAAGGGGTCTGTAACAAATAAAGAAAAACCCTAAAATTCAATTCAGATCTTTCTCTGTATTAAATTTTTAGCTTCAGGATAGGAATAGAAAGGTCAGTAACTATGGAGACAGAAAGTAAAGAAATAAGGATGACTGGATCTGTTGTGCAAGAGGTCACAGAGGCACAGACATACTTCTTATTGCATATGATGCATATTATCCCATACACTAGAATTCTTCATTAAGTGAGAGGCTCTGGACTCCAGATAAAGTGACATTTAAGAAACCCCATTTTCAGTAAACCTGGGAATGAGCTTGGCTGCCTAGCATGCAACAAAGTTCATTAGCTCCTTGGGAACTGAGGCTCCAGATAAGGAGACCCTGGCAGGCAGACCCATGCTCTGTCGTCTTTGGCTCACTCTGATGGGGGCCTGTTGAAGTGCACTGCTCTGATGCATTACTGAACCCTGCCCTCAATTTGTCCATTTGGAAGGGGTATGCGAAGGTCACCAGATAGTCCAAAAAGCAAGGATGAGGCTGAGAGAGAGAAGAGGGCTCTCTCCCACAGCCCCTGCTCAGACACCCGGTCCTTAGAAGCATGTCCAGGGATGGATTACCACAAAGGCTAAAGGGGACAGTAATCCCAGTGCCTTCAAGTTTGATGCAGACCAGAGAGCCTCTGCATATCACAATTGCATTCTAAATAATGAAGTCCCTAAAAAGGGCCCCTCAAAGCAATGTTGCCCCAGAGTAGCCCCTATTCTTAATCAGCCTCAGAAAAACAGCCACAGACTAGGATTCTTAATGCTCAGGACCTAGGAAAAGAATTATCTTGGTGTTGGAAGCAAATTTTCTGTGGCCATGAGTTAATATCCTGAGTAGATAATGGTCTCTTCCCTTAAGAACTTAATTCTGAAGGGAGAAAGTTTATTTGTTTCAAATAACCCATTATGAGATGTGTGCATACACAGAGAAAGGGAGGCCGTCTTTTGCCTCAGGGTCTCATGGCATGTTCCCAGATGAAACCATTTAATAAAGATTACAATGATAACTGCAGCAGAAGCGTTACCATTCTCATCACCAGCTGGGGCATAACAACCCCAAGTGGGCTGGGAGAGGGAGGAAGGGAGAGGAGAGGTTAGTGGGCCAGGAAATCGGTCAATCAACAAGTACTTAACTGAGTTTGGACTTTGTCTTCAGCATTTTCCTAGAATTATAACACATGGTCCTGCCCTTGAGTTCTATACAATCAAATTCAATTTTATTCAACAAATATTTGCAGAAGTACTGGAGCAAAGCATGTACTTCTCTCTGCAGGTGATCTAAACAGTGAATCTGCCAAAAGACCTCTTGCTCTTAAAATGATGATGGTGACAATACTAATAGCTAACATTTATACAGCACTCACTTGCCTGACTCTGTTCTAAGCATTTTACTTTATCTCATTGGATCTTCACAACAACCCTGTAAGGTAGGTGTTATTATTACTCCCATTGTATAGATGAGGACACTGAGGCAAAGGTTTAAGTGACTTGCCTTAAGGTCACAGAGCTAGTAAGTGTCTGAGGACAGATTTGAACTCAGGTCTTCCTGACTCCAGGCCCAATTTTCTATACACTATGCCACCTAAAATCCCCAGTCTCCTCAACACTCAGCTCAAGCATCATTTTCTACATGAGGTGATGCCTAATTCCTTAATGCTGGTGCTTTTTACTCCCAATCAGTTTGTAGCAATTCTCTATACACCTTCCATTTCTCTTAATAAGTATTGAAAGCATCCTCAATGCTCATTGGCTCAGGGGACTAAGACATGGGACATTGATATAGCTCCCCGATGTCCTGAATTCAGAAGATCATCTCTTTTCTCAGACTTCTTACTGCTGACTAATATACTCAACACAGAAACCAGGAAGATGTGCTAAAGGGAATCAAATGTATTCTTGCTCAATATCCCTCCTTAGGCAGCTAGGTGGCGCCATATTGCACAGAGTGCCAGGTCTGGGGTCAGGAAGACTCATTTTCCTGAGTTCAAATCTGACCACAGACACTTAGCAGTTGTGTGACCCTGGGCAAGTCACTTAACCCTGTTTGCCTCAGTTTCCTCATCTGTAAAATGAGCTGGAGAAGGAAATGGCAAATCCCTCCAGTATCTCTGCCAAGAAAACCTCAACTGGAAGAGTTGAATGCAGCTGAAACAACTGAACAAGGAAATCTCCTCCAGACTATGGCTAGGTAAGACTCCTTTGTTAATTGTTAGATGATCCTCAGATGTCTCGTTATTGCTTTTGTATCCCCATTGCCTGGCGCCCAATAGGTACTCAATGAATGATTATTGATTGATATTGACAGGCCCTGTCTTTGAGGAGTTTTTAATCTAGTAGACACTAATGAACCTGAAACAGTTAACTAGTTGAACAGTGTTTTTTAAACCATCTAATTAAATGCAAAACTATGTGATTGAGATATCACAGCAATTTAATGAAGAGATGACTGAACAAAGGCTAGAGTAATTGTCAGCTAGGTCCAAATGGAGGAGATGGACTTTGTTGGGGACAGATGGAAGATGGGGACAGTGTAGTGGTAAAAACACTGACTTTAGATTCAGAAGATAAGGATTCAAGTTTGAGCTCTACCACTTACTATCCATATGACTATGGAGAAGTTCCTTAATCTCTCTGTGCCTCAATTTCCACAAACAGCATATCTGCTACTTGTCTCATGATGGTGCTTTATCAAATAGAAGATATTCCACAAGCATGAACAGTTATCTTTTTTTTTGGAGGGGGGAAGGTAGGACAAATGGAGTTAAGTGACTTTCCCAAGGTCACACAGCTAGTAAGTGTTAAGTGTCTGAGGTCAGATTTGAACTCAGGTCCTCCTAACTCCAGGATTGGTGCTCTATTTACTGTGCTACCTAGCTGCTTCTAGCATGAGCTGTTATCTAATTATGTGGGTCTTTAAGTGTGCCTGGGATTAGGACAGATGGGGGGACATGAAAGGGGGAAGGAGGTCTTCAAAGTGAGGAGAACAACATGAGTTAAGGACACAGAGGTAGGAATGAGCAAGGGATATTCAAAGGCAGGAGCTTTAGGTGGAACCTAATATAGCACATTTTGACACTAGAATATACCAGAGAGGTCTCTTCCCTGATTCAGGAATTTCTTCAACATCAAGGGAATCGCCTCATCTAATTGAATGGTTCCAGTGACAGGCCTCTCTTTACCCTCCAGAGTAATCTATTCCATTCCTGGACTGCGCTCATTGTTAGAAAGTTATTCCTTGGAAGGCCCTAGCACACTGAATTTATGAGCGGACATAGATAAGGATCCCACATGGGCAGGAATGAATGGCTTATGACCTTCATCACTGAAAGAAGTAGACACATGAATGAGATCAGAGAGCCAGATGAAACATTGAGGTCTCTGAAATACCATGACCTTGGAAAAATCCCTTAATTTCTTCATCTGTATTTTTTTTTTACCTTTTCTTGGTACACCCAGTGCTTAGCATAGTGATAGTACATGGTAGGCCCTTACTAAATGATTTTTTTTACTTGATTTTATTGTAAAAAAAGGGGTGAATGAATAGAAGATCCAAGGCCCTATTTCTTATTTCTGACATTTTATGAGTCTGACTTGTCTTTCT
The DNA here is from genome assembly GCF_028583685.1 of Petaurus breviceps papuanus. NCBI lineage: Eukaryota > Metazoa > Chordata > Mammalia > Diprotodontia > Petauridae > Petaurus > Petaurus breviceps. The sequence continues at coordinate 9,114,354 of NW_027185903.1, forward strand.
GTACATGAAGTCCCTCAAATACAAATATTTGAGCTCCACTTAACTATGAGGCCTTAGGCAAGTCTCTTAAAATCTCTAGACCTCAATTTCCATCTATAAAATGGGGAATCTTAATACCTGCAATATCCTACTTACTTCACAGAGCTACAGCAGAGAAAGTAAACTTTAATGTATTATATGAATACGGGTTGGCATTATTGTCACTATCTTGAATGTTAAAACAATGTTGAAACATTTTTTTTGAAGTTTTGAGTTCCAAAGTCTATCCCTCCTTTCTCCCCTCCCCCCTCCCTGAGACGGTCAGCCACAATCCCACTGCCTTTCTTTTGTCCTATTCTTGAGACAGATTCCTGTCCTGTGTTTTCTGACTTCCTGCAGTTATAAAAACCATAGAGTTGTGTGATGGGGCATATGCACTTGGGTCATTCTTAGGCTCTGTACCTCCTGGTACCTTGGCTTGCTTGCCAAGTATGTACCTGTTACAGGGTACAATCTTATCAGGTTGAGATTAGCTCCTTCTCAGCAGGCTTCTCATTCCTCCTGGCAATAGCCCAGCTAAGATAAGGGCCAGCTCCATAGCATTGTAATTGGAAGGCACCTAAACCTTAACAGTGGGAGGTATTGTTGTGATTCTCAGCTATTTTACTACTAAAGAGGGATTGCAGCCTCTTACCTGGGCCCACACGGCCTATACTGTGCTTCCTGAAAGGTATTTACCATGAAGTTAGAAGGAATATTCTCCCAAGAGATGACTGGAAGACCTGCCCCTTTGATCCTCTTGTGAGACCATGTGGATGCCTTCTTTAGGCTGCCAGGGCTGGGCCTGGAGGAGAATCGGCTCCTTGCTCCTGGCAGCTCAGTGTTTACAAGAATTCCTTTGGCTAGAGCAGACCTCAGAAGTTCATGTGGACACCTTGAGTCACATAACAGCAACAACTAACCAAACCCCTTTACCTTTGAAGAGCACTTTGCAGGTCACAAAATATTCACAAACTTAGTCTTAGTTTCTCCTGTGTGATTTCAGAGATGCTAGGAGAATCAGGGTAGGTCAGTGAAAAGAATACAAGATTGAGAGGAGACCTGGGCATAAACTCCAGGAACATCATATATGCCTGTGTGATGTTGGGCAAGTAACTTAATCTCTCCAGGCCTTGAAAATGAGGGGAACAGACCAGAATGCCTCTTAACATCCTCTCCAAATAGTCTTAACCATTCACTGATGCCTGAAATGCTGCTCATAAGACTTAGGATTATATTTTTTTACTTAAGATTTGATCTTTATTGATATGATGGAATGTTTTCAATAATAAGAGACTTACTACTTCAGTAGGAAGGATAATACGGAGATGATATACTGAGCTTCTGTGAGGAGATAACACTTTGATCCTAGCAGGCATTTAGACCTTACTCTGAATGAGTTCACCAGAGCCATTCAAGATCAAGAATTGATAGTGGGGAAGAGGAAAGAAGCACTGAAGATATAGATGAGCACATAAGTGGAAGGGTGGATGCTCTCAGGGAGGTATAAAGAAATGGGAAATATGGACTGACCTGGGTTCCTTTCACCTGGGACCATTTAATGCCCTATGAGCAGGTTTAGCCCTAGCATCATATGATTCATAGCTGAAAGGAACCTGAAAGATGTAAGGTTTCCTTGTGTCTATTTTGAACACATGTATATGGGAATGTAGTCTCCTTCATTTGAATGGAAGTTCCTTGAGGGCAGCATTTATTTTATTTTTTTCTTTGTATTTCCAGCATCAGATTAAGCACTTGGCACATATTAGTTACTTAGAGACATTGTTGGCCTTAATAGATAGCAATATAAAGATAATATTCATAGGGGCAGCTAGATGGTGCACTGAATAGAGCACCAGCCCTGGAGTCAGGAGGACCTGAGTTCAAATCCAGCCTCAGACACTTAACACACAAAAAAAAAAATAGCCGTGTGACCTTGGGCAAGTCACTTAACCCCAATTGCCCTCCAAAAAGCAAAAGCAAAAAAAAAAAAGATGATATTCATGGATTTAGGACTAGAAGGGACACTGGAGATAATCTAAAGTTCTCAATTTACAGTGAAGAAACTGAGGCTCACAGAGGTTAATTGCTCATCCAAGGGCACACAGAGAGTAAGCAGCAGAGCTGAGATTCAGATACTTAGCTTCCACATCGTTGTTTTTCCCTGTTGCACCACCACCTCCCCTATCCACCACTATGGGATATTCAAGACTGAGTATATTTATCCCGGAGAAAAGAGGACCTGGAGAAGGGAAGGACAACATAATCGTCGCTGGTGGTCAGTCGTTTTCAGTTTTTCTGACTCTTTGTGCTCCCATTTGGGGTTTCTTTTCTTTTTTTTTTTAAAAGCAATTGGGGTTAAGTAACTTGCTCAAGGTTACATGGCCAGGTGTTTCTAGGTGGGTGCTAAGTGTCTTAGTCTGGATTCGATTCCAGGTCATCCTGACTCTGGGGCTGGTGCTCTTACTCACTGTGTTCTTGGTAAAGATACTAGAGTGGTTAGCCATTTCCTTTTCTAGCTCTTTTTATAGATGAGGAAACTGAGGCAAACAGGGTTAAGTGACTTGCCCAGTGTCATTTGATTACAAATGACTCATGTACCAGTTGGAGCAATCTGTTAACTTTTCCTGTTCAGAGGATATTAGGGAGGATAGAAAATTCCCATGTTTTCAAGTAGAAACTTGATGTGTTAATGACTTAGCAGGGATATTTAGAAGGGATGCTTGCTTTAATTCAATTAAAAAATATTTACTATATGCCTCTTTTGTATAAAGCACTGTGTTGAACACTGAGAGAAACACAGTTTTAGATAACATATAATCCCTGTTCTAAAGCAGCTAAAAAGTCTAGTAGGACCAGGTACCTGTAACATCTCTTCCAACTTTGAAGTTCTATGAGCGTGAGAAACTACCAAATTCTTTTTTTTAATTATAATAAACTTCAGAAACATCAACATACACAAACATTTCAATAAACACAAAGAACAAAAAAAAAGTTGTATATGGAACTGTGAATCTTGTGGGTTTTTTCCATATATATTAAATTTAACATAACAGTACCAATGTTGCCCTGCTTGTCTGTGATCTCTTCTGAACTTTTTCTGCTTTTATTTTAAATATTTTGTTGATGTCATCATCATCATCATCATCATCATCATCATCATCTTCTTCTTCTTCTCCTTCTTCTTCTCTTTCTTATCCTTCTTCTAGTTCCTCTCCTTCTCCTTTTTCTCTTTTTGCACCACTATTAATATATGCTGTAGCAGCTAGGTGATGCAACGAATAGAGTGCCAGGCCCAGAGTCAGGAAGAACAGAGTTCAAATCCAACCTCAGACACTTACTAGCTGTGTGACTCTGGGAAAGTCACCTAACCCTGTTTGCCTCAGTTTCCTCATCTGTAAAATGAACTGAAAAGGAAGTGGCAGACCACTCCATTAACTTTGCTAAGAAAACCCCAAATGGGGTCACAAAAAGACAGACAGGACTGAAATGATCAACAATAACAACAATAATCACTATATGCCACCACAACTTCCTCCTCCCCTCAGAAAACAAAATATAAACCCTCCCATGTGATAAATAAAGCATAGTCAAGCAAAAAGAAATTTCATAGATTATCTGAGTCTGAAAATGTATGTTGTATTCTGCACCTCTAATCCTTCATTATTGCCAGTTTTTATCATTAGTCCTCAGGATTCCTGATTGGAATGCAATTGATCAGAATTCTTAGGTCTTTCAGAATTATTTTCATTGATAATGTGGTGGTTGTATAAATTGTGTTCCTGGTTCTGTTTGCTTCTTTCTGCATCAGTTCACACAAATCTTCCCAGATTTCTCATAATTTTTCTTATAATTTCAATGTCCTCAAAGTAAAATCCCTAGGAATCACTGTTTCTGAAAGGTTACTTGCTGTGAGCTTATTATTAATATAAAAATTGCAAGGATTAGTAAAAGCTCACAAAACTCTGGACTTCAAAATCCAAGGACAAAAATCTTCAATTTCCCCAGAAAGATTCACTTGGCCTTCTCTACTCCAGGCATAAACAGGATCCTCTTGAAACCAAGAGACTTCCCAGATCCTGTTCCATCTAATTTTCCTCCAACTTAACTTATCTCTGTTTTCTTGTTGTCAATAATGATTGTTTTCAGACTTGCTGTATAATCTAATGCATATGCTTCTTTCTCTAGGGACACAATCATTGCCCTTTATGTACTTTTTTCCATATTGTTTGCCAAAAGAAAAGTGTTACTTCTTATAGAGCAACAATGTAACCTTACATTCACATAATCTGTTCTCTATTCTCTAATTGTTGTAAGCCTATTTAGTTTCCCTTTTTTTATTATGACAAAAACTAATACTATAAATATTTTTGTGTATGTGGGTACTTTCCTTGCATCTTAGACCTCTTTCAGAGCATATAACTAATAGTACTGTCAGACCTTTAGTAACTTTTTTTGGATAGTTCAAACTTGCTTTCCAGACTAGGTGGTCTAATTCGCAACACCACCAACAATGGCTAGTGTTCTAATTCATCTGCAGCCTCTTCAACAACTATCATTTCCCCTTTTGTCATCTTTGCAAATCTGAGTGTGAGGTAGAACCTTACAGGTGTTTTTATTTGAATTTTTCTTGTTACTAGTGATTTGGGGCATTTTTCATATGGTTGTTGATAGCTTGCATTCTATCTTTTGAGAAGGCTCACATTCTTTGACGACAAACTTATTTTACAAAGGCAAAACTTTGACCTTGTGAGTCAGCTCATTTTGGAACTACAGAATGTTAGAACTGGGAAGGATATTTCAGATAATCTTGTTTAGCATGCTCATTTTATAGAGCTGAGACCAGAGGAATTAAGTTTCTTGCTCAAGATCACACACCTGTTTAGAGGCAGAGCCCAGCTTCCAAACTAGGTCTAGTGACTTCCAGTCTAATACTCTTTACTATACCAAATTGGCTCCTAAGTCTTTCAAGAGCTAGACAAATAACCATAAGTTACAAAATGCTTCCTTTTCCCCTTACTCCCCCCTTCCTTTTTTCCTTCCTTTTCTCTTCATTCCTTTTCTTTCTTCCTTACTCCCTCTCTGTATCCCTTCCTCCTTCCCTCCCTTTCTTCCTTCCCCCTTTCTTTCCTCCTTTATTTTTTCCTTCTTGCCCTCCTTTCCTCCCTCCCTCCTTCCCTCCTTCTTTCCTTCCTCTCTCTATCTACCTTGTTTCTTGATTTTTTTTCAGTGGATAAGGGGAGGTGAGTGGGACAAAACATTCTTCGTAATTAAAAAATGAAAAATCACAAAGTGGAGTCAGAAAGGGGGGGGGTGTACCAAAAGAACGATGACTCAGCAATGCAAATGAAAAAAATTACTAAGAGAAAGTTGAACTCTGAATAAATGATAAATCAATAACCTGCCAGGAAAACAGATAATGAAACAAACTTTCGTCTTCAGAGCAGTGGGAAAGGGATGGGGGGTGGGGTGGAGCAGGGAGAAGGGAACACAACCAGAACAGAATGTCACATACGCTGTTAGACTCAATCAGTGTATTGGATATTTTTGTTAATTGTTGCTATTTGTCAAAAGAAATGAGGAGGAGAGGTATTGGGAGGACAGGTTGGGTCTTTTTTTCTTTCTTTCTCAAAAAGACCTTTGATTTAAGATAACCTGCATCAATGAAGTTTATTTTTCCAATGATTGTTTTTATTTTAAGATTATACCTCTGTTTCAATGTTCTCAAAGTAAAACCCCAGGAATTACTTTTTTCCTTAAGGTCACTTTCTGTGAGCTTATAAATATAAAAGTTGCAAGTATCTGAAAAAGCTTACAACACACTGGACTTCAAAACCAAGGACAAAATCTTAGATTTCCCCAGACAGATTCCTTGGCCTTCTCTAGTCCAGGCATAGACAGGATCCTCTTGAAACCAAGAGACTTCTCAGATCCTGCTCCATCTCCTTATTTTCCTCCAATTTAATTTATCTCTGTTTTCTTGTTGTCAATAATGATTGTTTTCAGACTTGCTGTATAATCTAATGCATATGCTCCTTTCTCCAGGGACACGTCATTGCCCTTTATGTACTTTTTCCATATTGTTGGCCAAAAGTAAAACTAAGTATTATTCTTTCAGTTGATCACTCTGTCGTCTTGCCTGGGTCCCATCTGGAAGTTCTCCCATAGAATGCATATGACTCAACATGTTATGTAGTAGAACCTGATAGACAGACTTGCAAATCTGGGCTCCAGAGAGTCCTGGATCTACCGCTTTAGTAAGCTCAGTGACCTTGGGTAAGTCAATTATTCTCTCTGAGGCTCAGTTTTCTCTCCTGTAAAATGGGGTTAGATAGAAGATGGATGGATAGAGAGGTAGATGAATGGATTGATAGGGCATTTATTAAGCTTTTAAAATGTGTCAGATGCTATGCAAAATGCTGAACATACAAATAAAAGGAAGCAAAACACCCTAAGTCCTCAAAGAGTTTATATTCTAATGGAGGAGGAAAACATGTAAAAAGGAGTAGGAAAGGGATGGAGGACAGGTGGTATGATGTGGTGTTAGTCAGGAAGTGGCACAGAGGCCGGGTTCTGGACAAGATCAAGCTCACCCCTCAGAGCTTATATCCTGGAGACATAATCCATAGTTCAAGGTTCTCTTAGGAAGAAATTGAAGTGACGGCCCAAGTATAGGCAACCTGGTTTTTTAAAAAAATGAGATGGAATTTGTTTCAAGGAGAAAGTTGAGTTCATTAGAAGAACAGTACAATTTCCTACAAACAATCCAGCCCTCCCTCCATATCCTGTCCTATTTCCAGCCCAGCTTATTAATTCACTTAAGATGCCTTTTTGATCAGTGATCTTGGGCAAGCTCTTAACTTCCCTGGGCCTTGGTTTCCTCATCTTTTAAATGAGGGTATTGGACTAAAGGGTCTCTGAGGTCCTCCATAGGTCTAAATCTATCACCGCATGAGTTAATGTACGTATGGTCCTAGGTATTTAAAGTTAAAAAAAAAAAAAGATCAGTTCCTATCCTTAAGGAGCATACATTGTAATGGGGTGTATGTTGGATGCAATTAAGTATGATAACATTTTACTGAATCCCACAAATATTTAAATGTCTCCTCTATGCTTTATATATGGATACTCCATTTAAAGGTTGAGCTCAAGCACAGCCTACAGCAAGGAGAACAGTGGCCATATTGAAGAACAATGTCTCTTGGAATGTGTCTATCCAGAAGGCTACTTCGTTAAGTGAGAGTTTCTCTTGATCATGTGTCCTTAGTTAATGATGCCTTTCTACAAGTAGAAAGACATGGTTATGGGACTGAGTTTTTTAAATAAAATTATTTTAAACAGAACCTGTGTTGTCCCCTTCAAAGCTGGGCACCCTGGGAAGTTATGTGTTTATATTAGTGATGTTTCCTGGCCTTGGAATCTGTCTGGGGTTCTGCTTTAGGAATGGCCCTTCTAGCCAATTTACAAGTCATACCAGGAGAGACTCGTTCTGCCTTAATATCTAGAGTTTCTCTTTGACCAAGACCAGTATTACCCATTAACAAGTGCCCACCTTTTTGGCTCCTAGTAGCTTCTGGCTGTTTCCACGAATGAAATTCTAACAAGGATCACCAATACCAGGCATCTAGTCCAATTAGTAGCATGGTACCTGGCATATGGTGAGTGTTCTTAAAAACATTTAATCTATCTAGGATCCATAAGCTTGTTTTCAGAATATTTTGCTATTTGTATTTCAATAGAATTGGCTTCCTTTATGATAATTGTAGCTAACATTCATGTTGTTCTCTAAAGTTTGCAAAGCACTTTACAAATATTATAACATTTGATCCTCACCACAATCTGGGGAAGTAGATGCTATTTATAATCCTCATTTTACAAATGAGAAAACTGAGGCAAAAATTAAGTGACTTGCCTGGGGTCACATAGCTAGTAAATGTCCGAGGCTGGATTTGAACTCAGATGCAATACTATATCCATTGTGCCACCTAAATGGTAACCTCAGGGCAGCTA
>NW_027185903.1:9122391-9142592 GCF_028583685.1 Petaurus breviceps papuanus
CAAATCCAGCCTCGGGCTATCCGTGTGACCTTGGGCAAGTCACTTAACCCCAATTGCCCTGTCCTCCCCCCTCCAAATAGCAAAAAAAAAAAAAAAACCAACAAACAACCCAAATAACAAACCAAAAAAAGTAAATGGTAATCCTCTGTCTTTTATTTTGCACATTTAAATGTGTTCTGAGGAGCCCATAGACTTAGCTAAGTTGCCAAATGTGTCACTAACACAAAAAAGGCTAAGAATCTCTGATCTTGTCCAACCTCCTCATTTTTCAAATGAAAGAACTGAGGCCGAGATAGATTACCATTATATCCTCAAAGAATGAATATTTGTCACAATTTTGGATAACACACAGATTGAGAAGGCAGTTCCTAAAAAGAAGTCACTGCAATGATCTCAAGAACAACATGCAGATAAGAAAAGAAATTGTAGAATGTGAAAAATAATTAAATACATGTCATTGACAGAAGTGTAATACTCAAGAGATATAGAGAATTGCCATGTGAACCATTGTTCAACAGAGAAGTGGTCAAAAGATGTGAGCAGTTTTCATTTTTCTTCATAGTTTCATAACCCTCTCCACTGGAAGTTGATAGCATTTATTTAAAGAAGCTAGATGTATGTAAGGGAGAATATGATGGAGAAAATAAGAAGATATTTGGGATATTTGGGAGAGAAAATAACTAGGAGAAAGAGAGGATGCTGGAAAGATTGTCAAAGACATCATTTCCTGCAATGTTTTGGGATTACTTGCTCTCTCCTGTAGTTACAGATCTGCCTGATCTTGTGGGCCTGGCAGTAATATTTACTTAACCATGCCTTCAGCTGTTTATCTGAAAGATCTCGCATGAGCAGTCAATATGTCAACATGTAAGGTCCACAACATGGCTAATAAATTTTTGGGTGGAGTCTTCAAAGCCTGTAGTCTATTCAAGAGATCCGTCTTCAAAGCTTGTAGTCTATTCAAGAGATCCATGTTCTCATTCAGGGCATGCCAGGAAGCTCAGAAATGACGGCTCTCCAGCAGGTCTCTCAGGTATGGGCCTATCTTCTTGATGACCCTGGTCAGTCCTGTACTTGTACAGGATGAGGTCAGTGTGAGGGAGATTGGTAAAGGTTTTTGGCGGGATCTGGGCTGTCATTGTGGTCTGGAAGAAGACCAGGTTGAAAGTGCAGAGCTGAGCCATTGTCAGTCTGGCTTCCAGGTCACAGGCTTTATCCTTGACCTGGATCTTCATGTATCATTCTAAGGTAGTTATAGGTTCTCAGGACCTACTGATACCTTTAAATAACTTTTTCCAGGTCTGTGTGCATCTGTTCAAACAGTACTATGTGTTCTTTCTTCAAGGAAACTAAAACTAAGGCTGAGTCTGAAGCTACAACTAGACTCCAATAAAAAGTTTTCAAAAGAAGTATCAGCTACAAATGACAATATGAAAAATATGCTCCAAATCATGAATAATATGAAAAAATGAAAGTTAGATTAACTCTGAGGTTTTGTCTTACCCCTTTCAAATAGGCAAAGATGACAAAATCAGGAACAGTCAACATGTCAGTAAGTCAGCAAAAATCTACTAAGGTCTTACCTTGTATCAGGAGCTATGAGGAGGAAGGCACACTGATGCACAGTTGATGGAGCTATAAATTGGTCCAACTGTTTTGAATATCAAATTGGAACCATGCAAGAAAGGTGACTAAGCTCTTTATACCCTTTGACCTGGCAAGCCCTCTGCTGAGCAGCTTACACCCCAAAAGATCCCAAAGACAGAAGCAAAAATAAAATGAATATATATGTATACCAAAATATATAGATAGATATATTTTTAATATTTTTATATATTATATAATATATAATTGTATCTATTGTGTTACATAATTATACAATATACATTATATAAATATATTACAAATATAATATATATATATATGTTGTTGTTTGGTCATTTCAGTCATGTCTAATTATTTGTGACCCCATCTGGGGTTTTCTTGGCAAAAATACTAGAGTGGTTTGTGTATTGCCAAGGCAATATTCACAGCACTGACAGCAACTATAAATATGCTGGCATGGTTCTGAAACACAAAATATAATAGATTCTCTATGTAGAAGACAGAAGTAAAACATTTGTTCAAACACCAGAAAGCCAAATCCCAACATCAGAAAACTGAATCCATCATAGCAACAAAGAAGTTAATACACATAATCACTGCAGAGGGTAACACCATCCCAAAGTCTTTGCCCTGCTCGGGCCTTCCCACAAACAAACACTCACAAACCTACCTGTCCTCTCTCTCTATCCCTTTGTACTAACTGCTCTGATTCCCAGCTTCCTCTGGACTCTGCTCCACCCTTCCTGCTCCACCTATTCAGAAAGCTCCGCCCACCACAGGTTCCATGTGATTACATTTGGTCTATTAAGGGGCAGGGAAGAACTTCAAATTCCCAGTACCATTACAGTTTGACATTTTCTTCTCTAGTTCTTTTTACAGATGTGGAAAATAAGACAAACAGGGTTAAATGTATTGCCCAGGGTCACACAACTAGTAAGTCTCTGAGGCCAGATTTGAATTCAGGAAGATGAGTCTTTCTGACTCCAGGCCATTGTTCTATCCACTGTGCCACTTAGCTGCATGTATATGGTTGATGTATATACATGCAATATATGCATACACATATATATGTATATGCATGCATATATTCTAAGATATTTATAGCGACATTTTTTCTGTGATATCCAAGAATTAGAAACAAAGTAGGCACACATGAATTGAAAAACAGTTTTAAAAGCCTTTGGGCTATGGATATAATAGATTATTATTACACATAAAGAAATGACAAATAAGAAGAATTCAGAGAAACCTGGTAAGATATATGTGAATTGATAGAGAAAGATAAGCAAAACTAAGAAAATATATATACAACTACAATAACATATGTGAAGAGATCACTAAAGATCACTCTGAGAAATTAGAAAAAAGTGGTCTGAAAGAATACACCATAATTTTTAAAAATTCATTCCTCCTGGCACAAAGGCAAGGTACTGCGAGGACAGAATATTATATTCTTTGTCAGATGTGGTCACTATATTGAATTCATTTTTGCTTTTTTTTTTTGGAGGGTCAATTGGGGTTAAGTGACTTGCCCAAGGTCACACAGCTAGTAAGTGTTAAATGTCTGATCCTGGATTTGAACTCAGGTCCTCCTGACTCCAGGACCAGTGCTCTATTCATTGCACCACCTAGTTGCCCCTTGAATTCATTTTTTTGCTTAACTTTCTCATTTACTGTTTAGGCTGTTTAAATTTTAAGTTTAAACTGTATGATTTTAATGGGAGGCAAGTGGTATGAAGAGGAAGGGTATTTCCACAAATGGCTGATATATTTTTTAAAGGCATTGGAAAAACTTAAAAAAAGACAAGAAGAAATGATAGGCAAAGTGTGACTTTCCGAGATGGACCCTGTGAAAGGGGAAACAATTATATAAGTTTGAACACATAGAACTTATAGATGTTAGAACTAGAAGGAACTTCAGGAATCACCTAGGTCAGGGGTGGGGAACCTGTGGTCTCAAGGCCATATGTGGCCTTCTAGGTCCTCAAGTGTGGCCCCTTGATTGAACCCAAACTTCACAGAACAAATTCCTTTAATAAAAGGATTTGTACTGTAAAACTTGGACTTAGTCAAAAGACCACACCCAAGGACCTAGAAAAATACATGTAATCTGGAGGCTGCTGGTTCCCCACCCCTGACAGGTCAATTTCCTACTTTATAGATATAGGAGTTAAGTTCAATAATGGCAAATTGACTAAAAATGGTGCAGTTGTTTAGGAGCAGAGCTAGATTCTATTTATTATGTTTGTTTTTTTAAAAATAAATTCTATTTCTTCACAAGTATACCACACAATATTGGATTTCAAATGTCTTGAATTTCCTAACAGGAAACCAAGTTCAGCACACACTTTCTCATTATTACTGGTCTGAGAACAGATGTGTAAAGGGTAGCACTATTCATTAACTTGATACTTTTCTCCCACATTATATATTAGAGGAATAGTAATATTATCCCTATATATACTTTCAAGAAGAACTGAGTGTATTAATAAGACAATGCAACTAGAGCACTTGGGATTCTATAGGAAATAAGGGTGCTACAGTAATGCCAAGTAATATTTGTTATTAAACAGCAATCAAAATACAGCCAAGTATAAAATGGAAAAGCAGAGCCATGAATTATCTCTGGTTCTTCATTTGCTAAAGCTAAAGCTCAAAAGACTTATGTCATCTGCAAGCCTGTTTAATACATTTCCCTACTTACATTTTGGCTCAGCCTCATGGAGTTTTCTCAATAGATATACTTTTCAAGCAGAAATTGTCTTTTGGTTTGTTTCTTTGCTGGACAGCTACCCTATTTGGAATTCACTGATTGACCAGGTTGTGCCAGACTCTCCAAGCACATATACTAATTCCCTAGTTGGAAATCTGGGCCTCTCAAAAACTGCATTAACTCCTTCAGGCCACCAGGGTACCATTCAGTTCACGGAGGCAGTCATTTCCTTGGGGTGGAGGATTTGGATCACTAAATGCTACAAAATAGCCAACAAACAAGTTTATAGAAAAAGTCCATTAATTGAAGACAAAATGCAGCCAAAGAATCCTGAGAAATGAGTGACTTTGGGGATTTAGAAGGAACAAAACAATCCTAGCAAATTTGCTAATGTTTTTTGGATTGAATTTTTAAAAATAAAGAATGACAGAAAACAAATTAGACTCCCCATGTTGAGGTTTCAAAATCCATTTGATTTAACATTACAATTTCTTGGATGATTAATTCAATCTAGGTCACATATTTGAAGGCTAGGTACTGATGTGGCTCTTATCCATAAATTTCACACCTTTCCTCCAGAGGTTTGTGGGAGCTTCCTAAAGAGCCTTGGGATGAGTGCTTTTTACTGTGTTTAAGGATGGGTCACTTTTACCAGGATACTGAAAAGAAGATTGAATGCCCTTGATGAAATCCTGACAATAAAAATAGTTTGCAATTTCATCACAGAATAACTAAATACCTAGGCCTGAATTCACTTTAGGTGTTCCAAGTTCTCTCAAACTGCACAGGGGCAAATGAGCCAAGTGAGTCTAGTCACTATTAAAAGTTCAGGTTTTTCCTATCTATCCCTACCCACTAACTCCCCATCATCACCAAACACACCTGAAAATAGAGGTTCTCCTTTAAAACAAATACACACATACACACACAAAGAAATCAATATAATAGGCATATCTGAGAATTCATGTATCATTCTGCATTTCTAGGCTGTCATCTCTTTGTCATGTATTTCTCTATCAGGAAACTGAAGTCACAAGTGGTCACTTCTTTGATCAGAGACCTAAAGCTGATGCAGAACATCCCACAAACTGTTCATAACAGTTTATAGTTTCTTCTACAATCTACTCTCTTGTTCTTCTTTGTATATTGAAATGCTTGTGTTGGTTAATGATTGTTAAGTTCACAATAAAAAGAACGTTTTTAAAAGTTTGTGCTTCAGACCTAAGTCTAAGAAAATATGCATGGGGAAACCCATGGACGACACTGTTCACTAAAATTAATCCATGGCTAGCCATTCTTTCCCCTTAGGGAAAACACCATAAAATAGCCCCTTCCCAGGGTAGGACTGCTATTTGGAAACTGCTGCTGTCCCAGCTGGTAATTTCCTATTTTAATTAGTTATTCTTGATAACTAGGCACAAAGTTCTCTTGTTTTTACCTCCTAAAGAACCCTTGTAGAGACTGACAATAGTTCCTTAATCTGGTACGCTGTGGTGCAGTACCAGTTGCCTTGCACTAGTGATGGCTCCATGACCAGAGCAGACTTTGTGATAGCAGTACTCTTGTGGAGAATTTGCCTAGTAGGCTATTGCTAGGTCTTTTGGAGGGCAGGTAGGTGGCATAGTTGATTGAGTGCTGAGCCTGAAGTCAGGAAGACACATCTTCGTGACACGTATTAGCTGTGTGACCCTGCGCAAGTCACAATGCTTTTTGCCTCAGTTCTTCATCTATAAAATGAACTGGAGAAGGAAATGGTAATCCACTGCAGTATCTTTGCCAAAAAAAAAACGCCAAAATGGGTCATAAAGAGTTAAACAAGGCTGAAATTACTGAATGAATGTCTTCTGTAAAAAGATCATTTGGAGAATTATACTGATTCTTGTAACAGTTATGTATATAGGCTGATAAAAAGCTAGGAAAAAAAGCATTCCCTCTCCACTATTATTGGATATAGGTCTGGAAATACTAGAAACAATGATAAAAGAAGAGAAAGAAATGGAAAGTGTAAAGATGGGCAAAGAGGTGATAAAATTCCCTATTTGTTGATGAAATGATGGTTTATTTAGAAAATCTTAAGGAATTAGGGGAAAATACTGTTTGAGGCAATTAATAATTTCAGCAAAGTCATAGGCTAAAGATAAAGCTTTAGAAATCAATAGTGTTTCTATGTACTAATAATGATAATAACAAAATCCCAAAGACAAAAATGGAAAGGAAAATCAGAGTCCAAATAACAACAAAATGCACAAAATATCAGAGGACCAATCTATCAAATCACACAAAATACTTGTATAGAATTGATTACAAAATGTTCCTTAAAGATATAAGAAATAACTTAAATATTTGGAGGATTATTCACTGCTCATGACTAGGTCACATCAATATAATAAAAACAATAATATTACCACAGTTAATTTGCAATTTTAATGCCTCACTGATCAAACTATCAAAGGGATACTTTATTAAACTTGATACAATAATAACAAAATTCATCTGTAAAAACAAAAGAGCTAAACTACTAGAGAAATTATGAAAAAATATATGGTTGAAGGAATAGCACTTCAGACCTTGAACTATATTGTAAAGCAGAAAACATAAAAAATAATATTGGTTAAAAAATAGAGCACATCAATGGAACAGACTAGGCAAAAGAGAATCAGAAGCAATGGAACAATTTGGCTAATGTCCGATAAATCCCCAAATGTAAATTACTTAGGAAAGAATTTCCTATTTAATAAAAACCTCTGTGACAGTTAGCAGTCTGAAAGAAATTAGACTTAGACATTATTTTATGCCGTACGCTATAGTAAGTTTAAAATGTATATGTGGACATTAATGTTAAGGATCATAACATAAACAGGCAGAGGAAAAGTGGATCATATAGCTTTCATAGCTATGAGTAGGAAGTGTATTCTTAACCAAACAAAGTATAGTGGCAATAATGAAAGCTAAAATAGATAACTTGATTACATGAAACTGAAAAACTTCTGCATAAACAAAATTAGTGCACCTAAAATAAGAAGAAAAATATTCAAATGGGAAAATTTCCTTGTATACAACACACACACGTCTATGTTTCTTATTAATGTATCTATTTATCAATTGCCAAAAGCTATTTCTCAGTAGAGAAGTGGTGAAAGGATATAAGGACATAAATATACATTTTGCAAAGAAACTGCAAACTAACAGCTATATGAAATAGTGTTCCAAACCACCAATAATAAAAAAAAGAAGTACAAAATAATCCTAAGGATTCTCCTTACACTCAGAAAATGGTAAAGATGACAAAATATGGAACTAATTAATGTTGGTGAGATAGGTACACCCATGCATTATTGGTAGAGCTGTGAGTACAGTTGTTTTGGGAAGCAATTTGGAATTATGCAAATAAAGCAACTAAAATGTTTATACCCTTTGACCCAGAGACTCACTACTAGCCCTATATCTTGAGGATATCACTGAAAAGAAGAAAATTCATATACACATAAGAATATTTATGACAGCTTTTTTTGTAGTAACAAAGAATTGAAAACAAAGCAAATACCCACTGATTGGGGAGTGGCTAAACAAATGATGGTCTATGAAGATAATGGACTATTATTGTTATAAGAAACAACAAATCTCATTAATTAAAAAAAGTGTGAAATATTTAAATGAAGTGATACAAAGTGAAGTAAGAAGAGGCAAAAAATATACAATAACTATAATAATCCACATAGAAAAAGTAAAAACATTAAAATTGAATGTTGCAAAATTCCTAAGAACACACATGACTCCGAAGAATATATACGAAAAGACATCCCCACCCTGCTCCTTTGCAAAGGTGAGGTGGCCACAGACATGGCATATTGAATATACTTTTGGACTTTTTCTAATATGTTAATAATTTTTTTTAATTTTTGACCTTTTTCTTTTTTTTTTAAGTGTTATTTCTTATATGGGATGACTCTCTGAGATGAGGGAGGAAAAGTAATACTGTGAGAATTCTGGTGATATAATAAAAGACAACAACACAAATTCATTATGAAAAAAGAAAACTGTTCCATCATATGTATATGTGTGTGTATATATATATACATATATATACATATATACATATATATATATATATATATAATCTCCAGATGTCAGTTCATCTTCAGTCCAACTTGAAGGTGTACACCTGACCTAACCCATCCTACCTTTCCCCCAGGTTACTCCCTGGGGTAGGAAAAATAGGTTCTGGATTCGGCCTAAGTACTTAGACTCAAAGGATATGAGTAAATTTGGGCTGGGTTTCAGAGTAGACCAGAATTCCCAAGGCAACACCGGAAATTTCCCAGACAAGTGATATAATTCTGGGACATACTACTCAATCAGAACTGTGATACTAATTCATTCTAATTGAGAAGGCCAATCGAATAAATGAAAAGTCTGAATTAGAGATCTTATTCCATGGATGAATCCCTGACCCTTACTTGTTTATCTTCCTCCCCATATTCCTTTTTTCCACTATTGGTTTTATGCTCCTTTTCTACAAAGTTGTTCATTTCCCTATCTTAAAACAAAGAATCAAATAAAGACCCTCTTTTTGTTCATATTGCTCTCTCAAGCTGTTTTCCTATCTCACTCATACCTTTTTACCTTTAAACTTTAAGAAAAATGTCTATTCTCCATTGCCTCCACTTCCACACCACTCATTCACTCCTTAATTTCCTGCCATCAGATTTCCCTCTGTACCACTCTGCTGAAACTGCTTTCTCCAAGGTCCCCAGTGACTTCCTAATTGCCTAATGATCCAATAGACTCTTTTCAGTCCTAATATTCCTTGACCTCCCTGCAGCATTTGGTTCAATTGCTATTTTCCTGGCTTTCATAACATTGCCCTCCCCTGATTCTTTCTTCTTCTGTCTCTGACCACTCCTCATTTTCCTTCACTGGTTCTTCTTCTTCTTCCTGACCCCCAACATTGTCCAAAGGTCTGTCTTACAGAACACTTCTCTTTTCTCTATATCTTCTCCCTAGGTAGTCTCACATCTCACTTCCATGTAGATGATCCTTCTAATACCTCAAACTCAGCATGTTTGAAATTTACTTTCATCTTACTACTGAAACCTGTCCCTCCTCTCAACTTCTCCTTTCTATTAAAAACACCACCATTTTCTTTGCCCAAACTTATGACTTCAGAGTTGTCTTTTTCCCCCTTCCCTTACCATTCATTCCCACACATTCAGTATGTGAGGGATAATTTGCAGTGAAGTTTCCCCATTCTGAAAAATCAAATCTAGAGTGACTTCACACTAGGCCTAAGTTTAGAGGTCACCTGACCTTACAAGAATCTGGGACTTAGAGCAATGGAGACCCTCCCCAGGCCACCTCAGCACAAGATATGCCAAATAAGGACAAAACTGCTTTCCTGGCCTTGCATTGGACACCCACATGTTTCCGTGTCCTTTGTCTCCAAGATAGATTCCCATGCTTAGATTGTGGGCTGGGCTCCCTACCAATGGGAGTGAAGGCCAGTTGGGGGGTTGGGTTTCTGCATTAGAAGGTTATATAACCACGGAATTGCTTCTACATGTTACTCTTTCCCTGGCAGACACCATTTGAGCAACAGGGGCAGAGGGCCCTTTCTCATGAGAAAGAATAAATAAACTTTTTTCTACTTTCCTAAGCAGTCTCTGAACTCATTTCCTGTGCCATTGCACACAGATTGATACCCAAATTCTTATTATTCTATTTCTCAAAATATCTCTAGCACGTACAGCCCTCCAGTCAGTGTGCAGAGGAAGCTAAGGGGGGTGGTATGAAAGCTTGAGTGAACAGCATGGTGATGAGATTGGAAGTGATGAGCTTATTCTCTGAGGGGCATCTTGTTTCATGGAGTTAAAACCAGTCAGAGCATTAGATGCAGAGTGAAATGAGATAGATGGCCATTATTAAGCCTTTACTATGTGTCAGGCACTCAGTTAAGTGCTAGGAATACAAATATAAGCAAACAAGATAGTCTTTGCCCTCAGGGAACTTATATTCTAATGGAGGAAGACAATAACACATAAAGGGAAACTAGGAAACGAGGGAAGGGAAATCTAGGGTAAAAGAAGAAGAATGGAGAGTGAGTCAAAGTGTGAATTACATGAAGCAAGTCAAGGGCTCTTCCTGAAATGGTGATTCTGTGGCTTTTTAAATGGTATACATGGAATGCAATAGTTCTTGTCTCCTATTGATATCCTTCCCCTTCTTTAAGTCCTAGTTCTGGTGCTGCCTTATTCATCAAGTTTTTCATAGCACAATCACTTCTATCTTACTTCTATAAACTTAATCACTTTCTAAAACATACTTTGGTTATTTGTATATCCTATCCCTTCCAGGTGGCACAGAAGATAGAGTACCAGCAATGTGCTTCCAAGAAGATTCATATTCCTGGGTTCACATTTGGTCTCCTACACTTACTAGCTGTGTGACCCTGGGCAAGTTACTTAACGCTTTTTGCCTCCATTTCTTCATCTGCAAAATGAGTTGGAGACAGGGGCAGAGTTAAGATGGTGGGGTAGAAATAGGACTTCCACAGGGCCAGCTCTCACCTCCTCCAATTCATGTAAAAGGTGACGCTGAACAAACTTTGGAGCTACAGAGCCCACAAAATGACACAGAGAAGCTAACCTCCTGCTGAGGACAGCCTGGCAGGCTGGCAGCAAGTGGCCAGTGCAGCACTCTGGGAGCCAACCCCAGCCCTGCCTGAGCCAGAAGTTTTAGCCCCAGGGTGGGCCTGACCAGCTACCAGCTGGAGGGATTTCAGATCACCAGCAGCTGTGGCAGTTTTCAGAATTATCAACCCATAGATGCTAAGGACAAAGTGAGAGGTCAGTGCA
This sequence comes from Petaurus breviceps papuanus, assembly GCF_028583685.1. Taxonomy (NCBI): domain Eukaryota; kingdom Metazoa; phylum Chordata; class Mammalia; order Diprotodontia; family Petauridae; genus Petaurus; species Petaurus breviceps. Next base: position 9,133,561 of record NW_027185903.1, read on the forward strand.
GTGTGGACTTTGGATCTGGTAGTTTGGGAGAGCAGTTGGCCTTTATCCCCTGGAGGGAAAAGCATTGAGGCACTGGGCTGTGCAACTGCCACCACATGGCAGCTTCAGCTCCTGGCCTGCAGGTTGTAGGGGGACCAAGCAACCAGCCTGAAGGGTAATCACTCTTGCTTTAACCTGCTTGGATCTGGATTGCAGTCTAGGGTGGAGGTCCTGGGGTGTGAGACCAGCTTGCCAGAGCATACGGAGGCTTCAGAAATGGCACCCAATTAATACCTTTCGCAGCTGAGAAAACCCCAGCATTTGGTACAAAGCTCCCCTGTCTGGTAGCAGAGTTCTACTGTGGCAAAAAGCCCAAAAGTCAAGTAATTGAGTGGCAACATGAGTAAATGAGGGAAGCAAAGCAAACAGAGGAATTCAACATTAGACTCCTATTTTGGAGACAAAAAGGATCAAAGCACAGAACAGGATGAGACAGTGAAGTCAAAACTCCTGCACCAAAAATTTCCAAGAAAAATATGAGCTGGTTACAAGCCATAGGGGAACTTAAAAAGGATTTTGAAAACCAAATAAGAGAAGTGGAGGAAAAATTGGGAAGAGAAATGAGAATGATGCAAGAAAATTATGAAATGAGAGTCAACAACCTGACCAAAGAAAATAACACCTTAAAAAAAACAGACTAACTCAAATGGCAAAAGAGGATCAAAAAAGGCAAGGAGAAGAATGCCTTAAAAAGCTGAATTTGCCAGATGGAAAAAGAATCTCAAAAGCTCACTGAAGAGAATCATTTCTTCAGAATTAGATTGGAACAAATGGAAGCTAGTGACTTTATGAGAAATCAAGATTCTATTAAACAGATCCAAACAAATGAAAGAATAGAAGGCAATATAAAATATTTCATTGGAAAAACCACTGACCTAGAAAATAGATCCAGGAGAGATAATTTAAAAATTATTGAACTACCTGAAAGCCATGATCAAAAAAACCCCTAGAAATCATCCTTCAAGAAATTCTCAATTTGATGTTTTAGAACCAGAGGGAAAAATTGAGGTTGAAAGAATCCACTGATCACCTCCTGAAAAAGATCCTAAAAAGAAAACTCCTAGGAATATTATATCCAGGTTCCAGAATTCCCAGATCAAAGAGAAAATATTACAAGCAACCAGGAAGAAACACTTTGAATATTGTGGAAACACAATCAGGATAGCACAGGATCTGGCAGCTTCTACAGTGAGGGATCGAAGGGCTTGGAATATGATATTCTGGAGGACAAAGGAGCTGGGATTAAAACCAAGAATCACCTACCCAGCAAAACTGAGTATCATGTTTCAGGGGAAAATATGGTCATTCAGTGGAATAGAGGGCTTTCAAGCATTCTTGATGAAAAAAACAGAGTTGAATAGAAAATTTGACATTGAGATACAAGAAACATGAGAAGGTAAACAGGGAAAAGAAATCATAAGGAACTTACCAGAATTGAACTATTTACATTCTTACATGGAAAAACGATAATTGTAACTTACAAAAGTTTTCTCAGTATGAGAATAGTTGAAGGAAATAGAAACGTATATTATATATATATATATATACATACATATATATATATAAAACACATTTGTATATGTCTATATAGGAGGATATATGGGCATATGAATACATATGTGAATGTGTGTATATATGTATAAAAGTATACATAGATAGAGGGCACAGGAACAGTTTAATGGGAAAGAATGATACTCAAAATGTGAAATTAAGAGGTGAGAGAGGAATATAATGAGAGGATATAGGGAGAGACAGATTGGGGTAAACTATCTCATAGGAGAGGTAAAGAAAAATGGTTATAATGGAGGGGAAGAACAGGAAGTCAAAAGGGAATGGGTCAACCTTATTCTCATTGAATTTGGCTTAGGGAGGGAATGACATACACACTAAATATGGTATCCTAACCTACAGGAGAGTAGGGGGGAAGGGGATGAGAGGGGGGAATGATGGAAGTGAGGATAGGCTGGGGGGGAGGGAAGTTGGAAGCACCCACTTTTGAAAAAGGAAAGGATCAAAGTAGAGAATAGAACAAGTGGGAGGTGGGATAGGAGGGAGGGAAATATAGTCAGTCTTTTACAATATATCTACTATGAAAATTTTTTGCATAGCTACACATATACAACCTAGATTGAATTGCTTATCTTCCCAGTAAGGGTGGGTGACAAGGGAGGAAGGGAATGAATCTGGAATTCAAAGTTTTAAAATCAAATGTTTAAAATATATGTATACACACACATATACACACACACACACACATACACACACATATACTATTATCAATATTATTTTACAAGTAAATGGGAAATAAGATATACAGGCACTGGGGCATAGAGATCCACCGTGCCCTACTGGAAAGTTGGAGGGGGTATGGGAGAAGATATGGGAGAGAGCAGATTGGAGGAGGGGATATCCAGTGGGATCACTATTTTGGGGTGGTGGGTTGGGGAAAAATGGGGAGAAAATTTGTAACTCAAAATCTTGTGGAAATGAATGATGTAAACTAGAAGTTAATAAAGCATTTGATAAAAAAAAAATTAGTTGGAGAGGAAATGGCAAACCACTCCAGTATCTTTACCAAGAAAATCCCAAAATGGGGTCACAAAGAGTCAGACATGACTAAAAAATGACTGACCCTTCCATAATAACTTTGAGGTCAGGGACTGTGCTGTTTTTGTGTATTGATAGTGTTGTATAATGGGTCAGATTGGGGCTTGATTTTTGGTTCTACAGCTTACTGAAATAAGACCTTAGGCAAGTCACTTAACATTTCTGTATCTTAGTTTCCTTAACTGTAAATTAGAGATAGCATTTATAATAAAACTCTAATTAAAGTATGTTGAACCTTGAAAACATTAAACTGCTATCTGACTGTGCCTTCTTTCTATTGTTATTGAACTACATTACAAAGCATAGTGCCTTGCAAATAAAAGGAGCTTAATAAATGTTTTTTAAATTTAATTGAAACTTCCTCCATGATTTTTTTTCTTCATTAAGGTGCAATATGTACTATAGAAAGGATTATAGAAAGCAAAGGCAAAGAAATTGTAAAGCAACACTCCAGTCAAAATCTGGATAATCTTGGGGGAATGATGGATAATATTTAGATACCAAAGCAAATGAATATGGTAAAATTCCATTAATATAGGCTCTTCAAGACTGGTGTGATGTGATGTGATCAGAGCTAGTATGGTTCAATATGGAAAAAAAGATGGGGAAAAATATCATTAACAGAAGAGTTAATCAGGGCTGACGGAATCGGAATCAAGCCACTATTCTCATAGGGAAACCAAACTGTGGTGAGGAGTTTATTTCCTTACAATCTTGCTCTTTTTTCATATCGGCATACTTAGTTATTTTAGTAAATAGCATTAAAACTTGGTTTTGTTAAAGCACAATTGATTTAAACAACCAGCTAGTCTCTTGATCTTAATTAACCATATGGATTTAACTTTTTGAAATAAGAGGCCATAACCACCCTCCTTCTTTCTTATATTGAGCCCAAATCTCCCTCTTTCTAAATTCTATCTGTTGGTCCTCAAGGATCAATGAAAACAGGGGTAATCCTTCTTTCAAGAGACAGACCTTCAAATATTGGAAGACAGTGATCATGTCTTCTCAAAGTCTTCTCTGCTTCAGTTCTTCCGATACATCCTCCCTCCCAAATCTTTGGACATTCAGTTAAGTCTCCTCTGAATGCTTTGTTTATCCAGCTCATCAACGTTCTGCCTAAAATGTGGCATCCACAGCTGTACTCACACTGAACACATTCCTCTCAAGTTGACCAAGGTAGAGTATAGTGGGAATCTTTAACTCTGGTTTCTCAAAGACATTAGAAAGACATGTTAAGTGCAGCATAATGATGGCCTTTATCTCATTGGGAGACCAGCTTAGCTAACTTTAGTGGAGTTTCTTACCAGAGAATTGGTCCCCAGAGGGCAGATCTAAACAAACACCTGTCAGTCTATATTTATGTTTTCTTTTATCTTCACTCTGAAAGGTTTTCATATGTTTGTTTTCATCATTCTGCCTCATACTGCTGGACTCTCAAGACCTTGGGTCTTTCCATCAGGCCTGTAGGCAAATCCCTCATCTAGCTCTTGTCTCCTCCGCATTCTTGGGGAGCAAGGACTGTCTCACTTTCCTACTTATGTTCCCAGAGCTTAGTGTGTGCTTGGCATGCTTTTATTGTTGTTCAGTGGTTTTTCAGTCTTGTCTGAGTCTTCATGACCCCATTTGGGGTTTTCTTGGCAAAGCTACTGGAGTATTAACTTTCATTTACTTTTCCAGCTCATTTTACGGATAGGGAAACTGAGACCAACAGAGTTAAGTGACTTGTCCACGGTCACACAGCTAGTAAGGACTGAAGTTTACTTATAACTTACAACTCAGTCCTCCTGACTATAGGGATGACACTATTCACTGAGCCATCTAGCTGCCCTGCTTGGTACATAGTAAGCACTTAATAAAATGCTGTTCGGTTCAATTGCACACTGAGCTATCTGGAGGTACAGATGGAGACTGTTTCTTTGTTAGCACCCTCCTCTCTTCCCCTCCCACCCCAGCTCTTAAAATACATAGAGCCTTATATATAATTTCTTAATTAATTCCATTTTCTCTGCTGCCCAAAACTTGAAGTTAGCAAATTAGGGAGGAAAAATTTAGAAAACTCAGCAGTGGTAATAGCTAATTATATATTTTAGCTTTAAAAGAACTAATGGAAACTTTAGGGACATTTAAAATCCAAATGGACCTAACATCAAAGCGGAGTAATAATACTATAATGAGGACAATGTGAGTTTCTATAGTTCTTTTCTTTTATAGTTTTTTGGAAGACTTCATAGACATTCTATCATTTGTTAGAAAAAACACAAATAATTATACATATCAGGTTGTGTTCATATTCTTTCTATCAAAAACATATTCAAATTGTATTCCCCATATTCCTGCCTTTGTAACTTTGCCCATTTTAAATTCTTGTAGTTTATCTAACATTGCTTTTTTTTTAAGAGGCAGAATGGTCTAGTGGAGAAAGAGCTGCCTTAGAACCCAGAAGACCTGAATTCCAATCCTATCTCTGACTTGTGTAGGACAATAGTGGGCAAATCATTAGACAACTCTTCAAAGTTATAAATTTCAGAGAAGGTACTGACCTACCTGTACAGGGAGTTTCCTTATCTAGGTTGTTTCCTACATGGATGAAATCACAAGTCCAGTTCTTACATCAACTATTTTTTTAAGCAACTTTAGATCCTAAAAATTCTATGAAAGAGCCACAAGTAGGCTTCCCTTCTTCAGTCAGTCATTTACTCTTTTTTTAAGGAGGGAGTTGGGGTTTAGTGACTTGCCCAGGGTCACACAGGAAGTGTCCGAGGCCAGATTTGAGCTCAGGTTTTCCTGATTCCAGGGTTGGTGTTCTATCCACTGTACCACCTACCTGCCCCAGTTCATTTACTCTTGCCCCATCTTCCAATTTCCCTAGGATCTTTTTTTTTTTTTTTTTTGCTTTTTGGAGGTGGGAAGGCAGGACAATTGGGGTTAAGTGACTTGCCCAAGGTCACAAGGCTAGTAAGTGTTAAGTGTCTGAGACTGAATTTGAACTCAGGTCCTCCTGACTCCAGGGTTGGTGCTCTATTCACTGAGCCACCTAGCAACCCCTAGAAATCTTAATCTCTTAAATAGTCTCATTAGACTCATAGTTTCATAGACTCTGCATAGTCTTCTTATTTTTAAATAGAATAGTCTTGTATTTCTCACACTTGTTCAAGCCCCATTTATCCATTGTGTACTGATGAATGTTTAACAACCAGCTCTCAACAACAACAAAAAATGTACAGAGGAGACACTTCTAAGTTTATTCTGCATTTTTACCAAAATGCAGCTGGTGGTACACTGAATGTACGGCTGGGCCTGGAATCAGGAAGATCTGAGTTCAGATTTGACCTCAGGCACTTACTAACTGTGTGACTCTGGGCAAATCACTAATCCTGATTATTTAGTTTCCTCAACTATAAAATGGAGATAATTGTAGATTAAGGATCAAATTAGATAATATTAGTGAAAAACACTTAGCATAGTGTTTGGCACATAATAGGCACTATATAAATGTCTCTTCCCTTGCTCTATTTACATTTTCTCCTTCACTTTCTTAAGTCCAGACAATCCACAAAACAGTAAATCAAACTGTGATTTGGTACTTCTAAGTGTTTGGCACTTATGAGGTGTCAATGTTCACATAAAAAATTTAATGACTGGTTGGTTCCATCACGCCCCTGTTTTCCTCTCAACCTTCTCTGAACATTACCCCCTGTTACACAGCTTATAACACAAAGTACTCTCACCCAATCCCCTATCCTGCTTCTTGTAATTTCTTTTTTGGCTTCTATTTCCTATTTACAATCCATACTTAGAAGTTCCAATTTGTTTTGTGACCATCCCCACCTTAATCTTCCCTGTCCTAAAACTCCCACTCACCTCTCCCTCTCCCTCTCCCTGACTCTTTCTCTATTGATTTTAATGGACAGTCAATCCTCAACATTTGCGTTTAAATTTCATTGTGTGAATTTATTATTAATTAACCTCATCTTCTTTCCCACATTGGCAATGGCCTATTAGTGGCTGTGCACAGCAGAAAAGAAAAAAAAGAGAGGCGGGTTTATGGGGCTTGGGCTTAGCAAGTGTCCAGCCTCCCCTACTGCTGGTGAGTTCCCAAGTGTCAGAGCCCCTCTAGGGGCAGTTCTGAGCTTGGAAGAGGCCCAGGACTCAGCCAGAGCATGTGCTTTACATCGGGGAACAGCTGAAAGGGATATTAGAGATGGCTGGTTGCCCTTTCCCGTTTCCCCTTGGATTTCTTCTGACAAGTCTGCCTCTGCCCCTCCCTGTCCCTTCCAGGGTTGCCTCTCAACATTTCATGGTTACTGTGTTAGGGAAAGTACGCATTAGCATGATTAATATTTTGTTATGAAGAATTGCATCCAGAGAAGCATATTTTCAGCAATCCCTAGTAAAAGACTATAGTTTTGGGTGATCGCTATTTCCCATAGGTTCAATGTGTCAACATTCATGTTTTTTACTTTTGTGCTATTTTCTAGGAAATTACTTTGTTAAAGTTGGATTGACTGTATTTCTATGCAAAATTCGTGTGTGTGTGTGTGCGTGTGTGCGTGTGTGTGTGTGTGTGTGACTCTCCTTTATCTAGTACAGGTAAGAGTGAGGTTGATGTGACATCCAATCTCCCACCCCTTTCTTCATGTTTGTATGTTAATCTTCTTGCACATTCTAAATATGAGGAATATTAAGTTCTTTCTCTTTCTTCCTCATTTCCCTTTCTTTCTCTTTCCTTTCTTTCCTTTTTTAAGACCATCATAACAGAACAAAACCGCCTCTTGACTTTATGTTTGTCTTAGGATGCTGAAAGAACATTTCTTCTCATATTAGAATGTAAGAATTTCATCATGATTTAGCTCCTTCTGATAATTTAAATGCATTTACCTTTCTCAGTTTGTCTTAATTTTAACTTACAATGCAGTTCTGGGCTTTTCCATCAGTAATACTTGAAAGTTTTCTATTAAAGGTTCTTTTTTTCTCATTGTAGGATTATACTCAGATTTTAGTTTTCATCGTAAGCCATTATGTTTTGCCTTTTGGAACAGTATAGATTCTCTTTCCTTTTTGTTAATGGCTACTAAGTCTTTTGTTATGTTAATTTCTTTCTTTCTTTATTTTTATTTATTCTTTCATTTGTTTATTTATGATTATTATTTATTTATTTTTAAATAAACATTAATTTTCACAAGATTTTGAGTTACAAATTTTCTCCCTCTCTCTCCCCTACCCTTCACCCCAGGATAGCAAACCTACTGAATGCCCCTTCCTCCAATATGCTCTCTCTTATATCCTCCCTCATTCCCCTCTAACTTTCTACCAAGGCAAGCTATACACCATTGCCTGTATATCTTATTTACTGGTTGCATGTAAAAAAAACAATTTTTTTAACATTTGTTTTTAAAACTTTGAGTTCCTGGGGCGGCCAGGTAGCACAGCGAGTAAGAGCACCGGCTCCAGTGTCAGGATGACCTGGAGATCGAATCCTGGGCTCAGACACTTAGCACCCACCCAGAAACACCTGGGCGTGTAACCTTGAGCAAGTTACTTAACCCCAATTGCTTAGGGGCGGCCAGGTGGCTCAGCGAGTAAGAGCACCAGCTCCAGTTTCGGGATGACCTGGATCAAATCTGGGCTCAGATACTCAGCACCAAACCGAGAAATAACTGGTTGTGTAACCTAGAGTAAGTTACTTAACCCCAGTTGCTTTAAAAAGAAAAACAACTTTGAGTTACAGATTCTTTCCTTTCTTCCTCCCCCCTCCCCAAGATAAGCAATTCAAAATAGGTTGTACTTGTGTAGGTATGCAAAACATTTCCATAGTAGTTATATTGTGAAAGACCAACTATATTTCCCTCCATCCTATCCCGTCACCCACTTATTCTATTTTCTCTTTTGACCCTGTCCCTTAAAGTGTGTGCTTCTAACTACCCCCCCCCCCAATCTGCCCTCCCTTCTATTATCCCCCCTCTTATCCTCTTCCCCCCTACTTTCCTGTAGGGTAAGATACCCAGTGGAATGTGTATGTTATTCACTCCTTAAGCCAAATTCAATGAGAGTAAGGTTGATTCATTCCCTTTTACCTTCCTATTCTTCCCCTCCATTGTAAGAGTTTTCTCTTGCCTCTTTAATATGAGATAATTTACCCTACTCTATCTTTGCCTTTCTCCTCCAAATATATTCCTCTCTCACCTCTTAATTTTATTTTTTAGATATCATGCCTTCATATTCAACTCATCCTGTGCCCTCTGTCTATGCATACATGTACACACACATATATACATGCACACATACACTCTTCTATACTTACATATACGTGTATTTAGATAGATAGATAGATAGATAGATAGATAGATAGATAGATAGATAGATAGATAGATAGATAGATAGAT
>NW_027185903.1:9142602-9188628 GCF_028583685.1 Petaurus breviceps papuanus
GATAGATAGATAGATAGATAGATAGATAGATAGATAGATAGATAGATGGATGGATAGATAGATATAGATATATATTCCCTTCAACTATCCTCATACTGAGAAAAGTCTCATGAGTTGCAATTATCATTTTTCCATGTAGGAATGTAAAAAGTTCAACTTTAATAAGTTCCTTATGATTTCTTTTTCCTGTTTACCTTCTCATGCTTCTTGTATTTGAAAGTAAAATTTTCTGTTCAGCTCTGGTTTTTTTTTTCATCAAGAATGCTTGAAAGTCCTCTTTTTCATTGAATACCCATATTTTCCCCTGAATTATTATACTCAGTTTATCTGGGTAGGTGATTCTTGGTTTTAATCTTAATTCCTTTTGCCTCCAGAATATCATATTCCAAGCCCTTTTATCCCTTAATGTAGAAGCTGCTAGATATTGTGTTATCCTGATTTGTGTTTCCACAATACTCAAATTGTTTCTTCCTCACTGCTTGTAATATTTTCTCCTTGACCTGGAATTTGATTATAATATTCCTAATTTATCTTTTTGGGATCTTTTTCAAGAGGCGATCAGTGAATTCTTTCAATTTCTATTTTGCCCTCTGGTTCTAGAATATCAGGGCAATTTTCCATGACAATTTCTTGAAGGATGATGTCTAGGCTCTTTTTTTGATTTTGACTTTCAGGTAGTTCAACAATTTTTAAATGATCTCTCCTGGATCTATTTTCCAGATCGGTGGTTTTTCCAATGAGATGTTTCACATTGCTTCTATTTTTTCATTTGTTTGGACCTGTTTTATAGTATCTTGATTTCTCATAAAGTCATTAACTTCCATTTGCTCCAATCTAATTTTCAAGGAATTATTCTCTTCAGTGAGATTTTAAAATTCCTTTTCCACCTGGCAAACTTTTTAAGGCATTCTTCTCCTCATTGGCTTTTTGGGTTTTGCCATTTGAACTAGTCTATTTTTAAGGTGTTATTTTCTTCAGTATTTTTTTGGTCTCCTTTAACAGGCTGTTGACTTGCTTGTCATGATTTTCTTGCATCATTCTCTCTTCTCTTCCCAATTTTTCTTCCACTTCTCTTACTTGATTTTCAAAATTCTTCTTGTGCTCTTCCATAACCTGTGACCAGCTCATATTCTTCTTGGAGGCTTTTGATGCAGGAATTTTGACTTTGTTGCCTTCTTCTGGTTCTATGTCTTGATCCTTTTTGTCCTCCCCAAAAGATTCTATGGTCTGATTGTGCTTCCTCTGTTGGCTCATCTTGCAAGCCAATTACTTGACTTTTGAACTCTTTGCCATGGTTGAACTCTGCTTCCAGAGTAGAGAGAGCTGTGTCCCAAATTGCTGGGGTTTTGCACAGCTGTTGTCAGAGATATGAGGAGGACTTCCTCTCTACGGCCTCCACAAGCTCTGGCACACTAGCATTCCTCACCCCAGGACCACCACCCAAGACTGTGATCCAGATCCAAGCAGTTCAAAGCAAGAGCCATTACCCTCGGAATGGTCACTTGGTTCCTCTATGATCTGTAGGCCAGGAGCTCAGGAGGCAGCCATGCGGCAGCAGCTGCAGCCACTGTGCCACCACTACCTCTGCCTCCCCAGGGGAAGGGGCCAGACTGTGCTGTTCTCTCACCCAGTTCCAACAAAGATCCCTACTCACCTTTTACTTTCTCTTTGGTGTTTATTGGTTGAGAAGTCTGGAAACCACCACAGCTGCTGATGATTCACTCTCCTGAAGTCTGCTCTGGCCCATTCTGGGCCACAAGTCTGGGTCAGAGTGGTTCATGAGGGACTGTGCTCCACTCCCAGCTTGGTGAGATAGACTCTTCCTGTAGGCCTGCCAGGCTGCCTTCAGTGGGAGATTTGTTTCTCTCTGTCACTTTGTGGGTTCTGTAGCTCTAAAATTTGTTTAGAGTCAATTTTTACAGGTATTGGAGCTGGAGCTCAAGTGAATTCCTGCTTTCACTCCACCATCTTGTCTCCACCCCCTACCAAGTTTTATATGAGCCTCATTGTAGTTCCTGGGTTCTTGAACCCTATTTCTGGTTGCTTGCAGTATTTTTTTTTACCTAGGCCTTTGGATTTGGCTATCATATTACTGGGAGTTTTAATTCTTTTTCCTTTTCTTCAGGAGATTACCAGAGAGTACTTTCTATTTCTACTTTACCATCAGATCTGGGCAGTTTTCAGTAAAGATTTCATGAAACATGGTGCCCAGGTTTGGTTTTTTTTTTTTTTGTTTGTTTTCTTGTTTGGTTATGTTTTTCTGGGAGTGTGATCATTCTAAAATTATCTCTCCTCAACCTGTTTTCCAGGTCAATTTTTTTTTTCATATTAGATATCTTGCATTTTATTCTACTTTTCAATTTTTAAATTTGTTCTAATATTTCTTGTTGTCTCCTGGAGTCATTAAGCTTTATTTGTTCCATTCTAATTTTCAAGGAGTTCACTACTTGGGTAAGATTTTTCACCTTCTACTCAAAGTTATTTATTTTTCTCTTATTTATCCTTCAGACCTCATTTCATTTTTTGCTTCCTATTTTATTTCTTGCAGGTCCTCTTATACTCCTTGTGGCTAAACCACTTTTTTCTTCTTCTCAGGCTCTGATAATTGTGGTGTTAGCTCTTTTCTTCTGGATTTACTTCTTTCATGTTTTTTAATGCACAATATTTCTTCATTGTGTTTAGTGTTTTCTTCTAACTCCTGTTTCAATTCCTGGTTTAGGATCCCAACCAGGGACAAGTTCCTTCCTCACCTCTATTCTAGAGTCCCTGTTTCGTACTGTTTCCCTTTAGCACTGTTGATATATCTTGATCTAGTGGTGCCACCTCTTGGGCTGCTTTCTTCACAGACTAGCAAGCTGCTGGTATCATCTGCCAGATTATTTTTTTACTTTAAAAATTTTTAATTTATATTTTTCTTTTTTATTATGAACTTGACAATCATTAATAAACATAACTATATAGCTTAATGTGGATAGGAATGTGATGCTACACTATTTTTTCTAAGGCATTACCATCTGCTAGTCCTCTAATGAATTTCAACTGCTATGCAGTTCTAACCACTCTGCTGGGAGTGGTTAAAATTTTTTTTATGATATACCCTCGGGTCTAGGCTTATGGGTCACTTCAGTTCTTTTGTGAGTCAGACTTATAGCTACACCTAGCCAGTCAGCTGACCAGCCAGTCAGCAATAGCTGTTGTGTAAAATTTGTCTTTTGAATTTCTTGGCTTCTGCCCCAGAAACAATATTGCAAGGATGGTAAGACCATTCCTTTCAATTCTAATGATGCACCTGGCAGTCAGCAGTGGACACAGCCTTAGAGTTTCACATTTTTTAAAACTTTGCAGGTTCAGGGAGTTCAGGCAAGTTGGAACTAGAAATCTTATAGTTGCATTCAGGTTTTTCCCTATAACTGTATTTTCTAGGTGATTTGTTAACATTGAAATGATCCACCTTAAATAATCCTACCCAACATCATTCAGGGGCTCATTTTGTACCTAATTCATCTATGCAGGCCTTCAAAAAATGTTTAATGAAAGTTTGGGGTCCATATTGACATTCTATTCTAGACATGGTAATCACCTGTTAATTCCTACCTTAAAATGTATTAGGTCAAAGTCATCTCTTTCATGTGACAAGGCATGGAATTTTGAGATTGCGGCTTATATGAATGAGGAGATCCTAAGTTCTTTTCTGAGAAAAAAAAGTGACCTTAGCTGAATTTACTTCTATTTGAATTGTTCTTCCTGGGATGTATCCAGCTCTTCAGTTGTCTTGATGGAGCAATGGGCTTTGCCCTCTTTATGTCTGCATAAAACTTTTACTTTACTCAATAATCTTTGTAGAACAAACTTATGTTAGAAAATTTAATTCTGAATTTACGTTGATCCAGCACCTGCCAAAAGATTGGTTGAGACATTTAACATAGATAGGCTAATGGAAGTGTTAACTATCCATTCACTTCTGTTCTCTCCATTGTATCCATCTCTATGTTAAACTTGATAAACAAATAGCAAATTTTTGGGGCCTTATATCTCAATCTACCATCAATGAATCTTAGCCAGAGCCAAGCAAACCTTGAGTTGCAATTTAGATCTTTTGTCTTCATGCAAGAATTAACCCTTTGAATGGTGTTTCTATAATTTTTAAGCTTTTACTGATAGCATTGTCTTTTAGGTTATCCACTGTGCTTTATACAAGTTTTTGTGCTAACCCACTTTAATTTAGTTTAGGAAAAAGCTTGTCTCTGCAAATGAATGCATGTACAAGCGTCTTCTACCAGGACCAGTGTGGTAAATTCTTAAGTTTATTTTTTTTTAAAGCAATTGGGGTTAAGTAACTTGCCCAAGGTTACACGGCCAGTTTTTTTTGTGTGGGTGTTAAGTATCTGAGATTAAGTTTGTTTTTAGGAAAAAAAACAGTGCAGACGAATCCACATTTTTTTCCTTTATTTCTTCTCCCACCCCTCTGAAGATGAAAGACATATAACACAACATTTCCCTTAGCTATAGGGAAACAGCCAATTTAGTACATAATTGTAGAAACCAGTTTATCTCAGATGCTTGGTACTATTGATTCTCTCTGCTACCTTTGCATGATTTGTATTGTTTTTTGCATTTTGTTTTGCATTGAGCAATGTCACTGGTACTAGGAATGATATGTTCCAGACCATCTACAAAGATTAACAATTGGTTCTCTTCATGTAAGATCTTTGAACAAGGATCATCAAATTATTACGTATTGTTTGTTGCTGTTGTTGTTGTTGTTTTTAAGCAATTGGGGTTAAGTAACTTGCTCAAGGTTACACGGCCAGTTATTTTGTGTGGGTGCCAAGTATCTGAGGCCGGAACCGATCCCGGGTCTCCTGACACTGGGGCTGGTGCTCTTACTCACTGTGCCACCTGACCATCCCAATTATTACATATTGTTATTTGACATTGCATATTATTAAACATTATTAGAGATTTTAAAACAAAGGAAAAGATCATAAATGCTATCATTAATCAAAAAAAGCAACTGAGAAAACATTAATAACTCTTCAACCAAATGTTTACTTTCTCATTTCCATAAAATCTTCATTAAAAATGGACTACAAAATCAACATGCATTTTACCCTCCCAGAACACATACTGGATTATTAAAATGATAAATCAATACTGTAAAAAAAACCAAACAACTAATTCCTGGATCTAAGATGCTATTATTAAATAAAGTATCACTGACAAATAAAAGGCATTTTGAAGTTTAAAATGCAGGAAATCTATGATCCATCAAGTACAATGGAAGAAAATCCTGACCAAACTGAAGCCAGAAGGATTTTTAATAATTAAGCTCATGGAACTATACTACTTGATAATGTTTCTTTACGAACTTTCTGTGAAATTCTAATCTAAGGGTATTGTTTACAAATTTAATTTCTTTCCCCTACTCATCTATAATTCTTTTTCTTTTTTTAAAGCAATTGGGGTTAAATAACTTGCCCAAGGTTACACGGCCAGTTTTGTGTGGGTGTTAAGTATCTGAGGCCTGAACCAATCCTGGGTCTCCTAATGCCAGGGCCAGCGCTTTTACTCACTGCACCACCTGGCCGCCCCCATCTATAATTCTTAAAGACCTCATCATCATGCCACCTTCTCTTTACTTCAAAGTTGAGCTGAGGCTAAGATGGGCCAATGAGACTAAAGAGAGGATTTCTACTTAGAATATTTTTTATTGAAGATTCCAAGAGAAGATTTTGGTCTTGGTCTTGTTCTTTCCAAGCTTGCTCTTTAACCCTCTTCTTTCTTTTCTGTCAGTAGAATTGTAGTATCATCACCATTACTTTCTTTCTCAAAATCCTCATCTTCGTCTGTTAGGAGATGATCTACAACCAGGTTTGCTTAAGAAATCTCATCCAACTGAGGTTTCTTAGACACAGCCAATTAAGTTGGGGACTCTTTAGTTGGACAATCATTTTTTCTGTTGTAGCAATTTTCTTTTTCTTCTGGTATTCTCCTGAGTCATGATTGTGAATCTCTTTGGGGGCATCCTGAGTAGTTTGTTATTATTTAATCTTTGTGTGAGAAGGTAGATTGCTTGAATATTGTTTATAAAACTGACTCAAATCACCTTCCACTTTTCCTTTTCCATTTCTTGCAGGTTCAAATGTAGTCTTCAACACTGCTGTTATCTTAATTATTTAGCCAGGTGAGGATCCAGTAGGCTTCTGATGTTAGACCATCACCATCATTCATCCTCCATCCTACAACTCTATGAAGAGCATAGTATGGACTCAACAATCATTTGTTAAGTTGCTACTATGCTACAGGCACTGTGCTAAATCCTGAGAGTACAGAAAAAAAGGTAAAAGACAACCCTGCTTTCCAGTAGCTCCTATTCTAATGGGGAACTCACAGACTAATGTTACATATTAAGTATCCCTGATGAAAATATAAACAAGGAAAGGCAGGCTTTCTCCAGAAAATTTTTTATAATGGAACATATCTTTGTAGTCATACAATTGATTGAGAGTTATAGAATATATAAGATCCTGTTGATTTTATTGTTTCTTAAATATATGAAAGCACTTCATCCATTAAAGCAAAATACAGCATTAAATACTTCTCCAACAAGATGCTTCCTATATATATGACAAGATCAAAGAAGATTCCTTGAAAGATGCAGCTATAGAGATAGACAACTTTGTTCAATGATCCTCTGGGGGATGAAAGAGGGAGATGAACTCCCATCATAGGGTATGTCCTGTTTAGAATGCAAATGGAAAAACAGTTCCATATGGATGGTGACTTTCTCTAGATCATCCTGTTTGTGGATAAAGTTATGCTGATTGAATAGTATTTAGGAACATTGTAGGAGCTCCTTGATGGGATCAATAGTCAATCAAAGGAAGATATGCCTAATATAAAAGAAGTGGATGAAGAATGAATATTGCCCAAATTAAGACCTCCAAATGGATGGCCAGACAGCTCTTGGTGCAGCAGATGAATAGTGAATTGTGCCCAGAGTTGAAAAGGAAAAGAAAAGCTGAGAAGTCATTTAGGAAATTGAACAAGGTTTTCAATTATTGCAAATCAGCTCCTAACTGGCAAAGACCACCTTTTTAAATAACAGTATTTTCTCAGTGATGCTATGGAGCTGCAAACCATGAAACACTATTATCTCCAAATGACAGGTCAGCCAAAAATCAACAGAAAGAGAAGAGATAAAATGGATAATATATTGCCAAATGAGAATAAAGGATAATGCCATGATTTGTGGGGTTGGAAAAAGAAGTATATCAGTTTTGGGGAAAAACAGGGAAAACCTATAATTTATCCTGGAAGCCAAAGAATAGTAAAAGACCCTGGGGAAGTCCTCTAGCATATTGGGTAAGATCTTCTATGAAAGGTTTGTTGTAAGGCATAGACAATAATCACATAGGATAAAAAGATGTGGTCAGTTTGTAAGCTGTAGCCATTAAGGGATTGCCCACATGGATGAAATCATAGATCCACTGAAGAATAGAATTGCAAATGTTTGTATTATGTTTCTTCTTTTTCCTATTCCAAATCCTTTTAGAAGAAGACAGGGATATCCAGGGTGTCCCAATAGTCTTAGTGCATTTTAAAGCTATTAAAGTTATTTAGGCTTTGTTATATCTTTTAAAACTTAAATAACTTTCATAGCTTAAAAGCGCACTAAGACTTTTCAGATACCTGGATGTCACTTGTCTGACCAACCCATCTCTCTTCTCAGTCCCTTGGACACCAATGACCCTATTGATCAGTCAAATTGACCCTTGGATTTTATTTTTTCTCCACTCAATATCAGCCTAGGTTCCACTTTTTCCCATTAAGGATGACTCTTGCCTCTCCCCCATCCCCATTTCCTTAATTCCTGGCAAGTATAGATCCTGTCTTAGGCAACATTTGGTGTTATTGTGCAAGTCTATAACCAGATGGCTTACAGCTGTTGTTATGGCTGGCTGCCATATTCCTATGATCCCAACAGAGGGCTCCAGAGGCCATGTACCTATAATGGTAGTTGTCCCAATTTCCTAACCACTAGCCACCCTATAGCGAGCACTAGAGTTCACTGAAGGACACATTTCTAACTGAGGCAGTACATGGAGGAAATGGAACTTTGGTCCCTGATAGCACTTGTAATCTTGAGACATTTGTTGGGCAGGCCTAAGACCTCCCACTGTATTCATCCCTGTGAATTCTTCACAGATCAAAGTAGACTTTGCCATGTCTATATAGACTATCTCCCGGGCCTCCCTAGTTTACAGAAAATAGCTCCTTAGTAGACCACATTCTCTGGAGGACATTCTGCTAACCAGGCTTAGTAGCATCAACAAGGAAAAGAAACCATGGTAGACCATGCCCGATGCTGCCTAATGCTGTCAGGATTTGGCATGAAATAACTCTATTCTGATGACTCTTTAAAGGGCTTGGCTACACTCATTTTGGATGAACTGTCCAGAGTGCACAGGGATACTGACCTGCTTGACCTTTCTCATGATGTATGCACATAGAATCCTCCCTCTGATGCACATAGAATCTCCCCTCCAATCAGGGCCTTCCTTGAATCCCATCTCTAGCTGGGGCCTTCCTTGTATCAGACCTCCCAGCACTCAGTCAGTGCAGCTTCTGGGAGCTATTCTATAACCCGAGAGAAATGGCGCAGTTTGGGGAGGGTTGGGCTCTTTCCCCATCTTAGCTACTCCCCATTTTAGAGTTCCATTTAGACAGGGAGTCGCATCCAGAACCTAAAGATAAGGCAACAGTGAAGCCCTCTGTGGATAAGAACATGGGACTTGGAGTCAGGAACACTTGAATTCAAATCCAGCCTCAGATACTTACTAGTTGTATGACCTTAGGCAGGTAATTAACCTCTGTCTGTCTTAGTCCCCTCCTGTAAAATGAGGATAAAAATAATAGCACCTCTACCAGAGTTGTTGTGAGAATAAATTCAATATATTTGCAATTTGTTCAGTCACATCAGACTCTTTGTGACCCCATTTAGGTTTTTCTTGGCAAAGATACTGCAGTAGTTTGTCATTTCTTTCTCCAGCTCATTTTCAGATGAGGAAACTGAGGGAAACAGGGTTACGTGACTTGCCCAGGGTCACACAGCTAGTAAGTGTCATGAGGCCAGATTGAACTCAGTTCTTCCTGACTCTAGACCTGGCTCTCTATCCACTGTGCCACCTAGCTGCCCTTAATATCTGTAAAGCACTTTTCAAACATTAAAGCACTATAAAATGCTGGCTATTATTATTGTTAATATTATTATTCCTTCATCCCCATAACAACTTTTGATCTCTCACCCTGGAGTTCATCTCTTCCTGGCACTTGAATCAAACTGTTTAGGTCCTTGCTCCATGGCTATTGGCAATGGAAGATTTAGAGACCCTCTGAAAACTTTGTGAACTTGGTGCAGATCTGGAAAGAACAAGTGCTTCTGATACTAGTCAAAATTATTAGAAAGTGCCTCCTCAATTTTAGGATAGTGACTCAGAGCACCAAGCCCTGGAGCATGTGAGTAGGGAAACACGGCAATGTGCTTATCTTAAAATAGACTCCTTCTCCCTCTGTTCCAAGGAGTCCTAAAAAGCACTCAGTGGGTCAGATAGCACAAACCAGTGGGACTTAGTGAGGGTCACCTTTCTCACTCAGTACTGCTTGGTGCAATGATTAGCCCCTTCTATGAGCTCTCTAGTCAACGAACACAGCCAGATCCTGGCCTAGACCTTTCTCATGAGATGGTACAGTAAAAAGTGCCCTGGCTTTGGAGTCAGAGGTCACAAGTTCCAATCCTGTCTCTGTCAATTACTCCCTGTTTGACATTTGGCAAGTCATATAACCGTGTCTTGGTTCCTTATCTGTAAAATACTGAATTCAGTGGCAGCTGAGGTCCATTCCAGTTCTGTGATCCTCTGTATGAGGACTTGGGGGCAGGCCTAGCGTGGCTGAGGATGAGAAGTCACCCTCACATCAGCTGTTCTATCATGCAATATGCCAGCCAAGTGGACGAGGCCAGAGATAGAGGCCATACAGGAGTTCCAGGGGAAGAAATGGAAGAATAGATGCAAGCATGACTTCACCTGCCAAAACCCAGCAGCTATTTGTTAAAAAGTTGGTCAAGGAACGATGTCTTTGCTTATACCACAGAGGAGGGATGGTTGCCCTGGCTGACTTGTAACACACCATGAAAACAGCAAAAGGGAGCTGACTGACACACATTTCTCGGGAGAGAGAGAGCTAGCTGCAAGTATTTAAGGGCCATCATGTGGAAGCCAGGTTAGACTTATTCTGCTTGGCCCCAGAGGACAAAACTAAGAGAACTAAATGAAAGTTGCAGTAAATCAAATAGAGGGTTTTGTTGTTGGTTGCTTTTTTTAGGCAATTAGGGTTAAGTGACTTGCCCAGGGTCACATAACTAGTTTCTGGGGCCAGATTTGAACTCAGGTGCTCCTGATTCTAGAGTCAGTGTTCTATCCACTGTACTACCTAGCTACCCAGAGCTTTGCTACAAGGAAAACTTCCTTAAAATTAGGGATAAGAGCTAAATGAGTCATTTTAGAGGGGTAGTGGGTATCCTTAACTAGAGAAATTCTGATAAAATCCAGTGGTCCTCTGTCCTGTTGATTGTAGATGGGATTCTTGTATGGGTTTGCATTAGACTAGATGGATGGTCTCTAATGTTCCATCCAATTCTGTAATTCTGTGACTTTCTACAATGGTGCTAAACTCAAATACTAGGGACCACTAAACCTTATATAAGGATTGCTATGGGCTCCATACTGATTTAGAAAAACACATATTTGCATTATCTGTTCTATTGTATTTTTATTTACCTTGTTAATTATTTCCCAGTTGCATTTTAATCTAGTTAGGTGGCACTTATGGTCTACAGAAGGGGTATGTTGGACACTCCTGCTCTATAATACTTATGAAGAGGAGATCATGGGGGCAGCTAGGTGGTGCAGTGAATAGAGCACCAGCCGTGGAGTCAGGGGGCCCTGAGTTCAAATCTGGCCTCAGACATTTAACATTTATTAGCTGTGTGACCTTGGGCAAGTTGCTTAACCCCAATTGCCCTCTAAAAAAAAAGGCAAAAAAAGGAGATCAGGTTTAGCTATCCATTCTTAACTTCTGTAACAGACCTTCTTGGGAATGAACAGAAAGGGGTTGTGGCTCCCTTTCCCCCCATCACCCAGGTAGTAAGCCCTATGGTCTACTCTCTAGAACTACCCTCCTCACTCCACATCCCAGTGATGTTACACTGATCTTTGCTGTAATAGGCTTATCTGAATTCTAGACCCTTGTCTCTAAGTCCTCATCCACACCAAGTAATAAAGATGAACAGGAAGAAGATTTTGTGGGAGTATTTTCAATTCTCAGAGGAATCAGGGTTGCTATGGGGCTTAGGAGAGGACATGAGAAACAGTGTATGATGTCCACACCCAAGATTTGACAGAGGTCATTGACCAACTCCCTCTCATCAAATCTCTTAAATAAATAAGATCAAATTCAAGGAAGACAATCAAGTCAGAAAGCATTTATTAAGTATCTACTATGTACTACATGCTGTGTTAAGTGAAAGGGATATGAAGGCAAAAAACAGTCTTTGCTCCCAAAGATTTCATAATCGAATGCAAGAGACAACATGCAAACAGCCATGTTCATACAAGATGTCGATGTTGATAGAGACATGATATATGTGCAATAAACTGGAGATGGTATCAAGGGAAGGTACTAAGATCAAGGAGTACTAAGAAAGGCTTCTTCTTATTTTTTTTTTAAAGCAATCAGGGTTAAGTAACTTGCTCAAGGTTGCACAGCCAGTTATTTCTGGGTGTGGTGCTAAGTGTCTGAGCCCGGATTTGATCCCCAGGTCATCCCGACACTGGAGCTGGTGCTCTTACTCGCTGAGCCACCTGGCTGCCCCAAGAAAGGCTTCTTGCAGAGACTTTAGCTGAGGCTTGGGTGAAGTTACAGAAGTTAGGAGGCAGCAGTGAGGAGAGAGAAAGAGAGAGAGAGAGAGAGAGAGAGAGAGAGAGAGAGAGACAAAGACAGAGACAGAGAGAGAGAGAGAGAGACAAAGACAGAGACAGAGAGAGACAGAGAGACAGAGATAGACAGAGAGAGGTTAGTCATGGGGGATGGCCAGTAAAAATGCATGGAGTTGGGAGATGGAATATTATGTGTGAGGAACAGACAACAGGTCAGTGTCACTGGATTGCAGAGTTTCAGGGGGGGGGGGGAAGAAAGTAATGTGTAGACTGGAAAGGTAGAAGAAACCAGGTTATGAAAGGCTTCGAATGGCCAAAAGAGGGCTTTATATTTGGTCCTGGGAGAAATAGGGAGGTACTGGAGTTTGTTAAATGGGGGTGGGGAAAAGAGGGTATATTTTATAGTGGCTAGAGAGCCAGCTCAGAGGCAAAAAAGGCCTGGGTTCCAGCCCCCCAGCTAACATATACTACCTGTGCTACTCTGGGCAGGTACTTAACCTCTCAGTGTCCCAGTCAACTCTCTGAGATTGTAAATTACAGAAAATGTCTTAGTCAGTACTGGGAGAGGGAGTTTTCTTACCAAGAGTTCCCTTCATCAATGGAATCACAGGTGGAGTTCCATCCCAGCCTCTGGGAAATATCTTGAATTGAGAAGTTTTTTGTTTTTTTTGCATCTCCTGTGTTTCATCACTGTAATGTATTGCATATTCCCTCAGCTTTGAATCTGATCAGCAACTGACCCATTCCTTGGATAAAGGAGCCCCACATTCTCTTTGGTTAACAGATCAGCCTGGTCTTTGGATTGTACCTTCTCTCCTTCCATCCTCAACATCATCTTCCCCAAGTGCTGGTAAGAATTACCCCTTCATTTTCCCCATACTCTTTCCCTCTTCCCTGAAGATTTCTCTAATTACTGGCATATGCTTGCTGCCTTGAGCAGTACATGACTAATAAATCCTAAATTTTAGAAAACAAACAGCAACAAAAACTCCACTCTCTTCTATTAAGAAATGAAAAAGAGAAGGTTTGCCCCTTCCTTTCATAAATGCTGCTTGGTGACTTTAGCAGTAGATTAGGAATTCTGTGAAGGGGGTGGAGAGAGGGAAAAGGAGAGGTTATAAGGTAAGCTTACACTGCACAAGAGAGACAATTTGGTATAAGTGGAAAAAAACCACTGAATTCTTAGTCTAAGTACATGGATTCATGCCCCAGATCTGTCACTTACTACTAAAAGATTTGGGGTATAACATTTAACTTCTCTGAACTTCAGTTTCCTTCTCTGTAAAAGTGGAGGGTTGAGTTAAATGATCTTTAAGATCAATCAGCATAAATTCATGTGCCATGGACTGTGGGAGGCTCTAGGGAGGCAAAGACAAACACAAAAACTGACCCTTCTCTCAAGGGACTTAGACTCTACTAGAAGCAGCTGGAAATTCCCTTCCAGTTCCAAGTCAATGATTCCTTCAGTCCAATTAGACAATTATTTGTTATGCTCCTTCAACATGCTAGGCACTGTGCTAGACACCCTCCCTGTCCTCAATAATCTTACAATCTAGCAGAGATTCCCAAGAGTGGATTCTTTGCTCTCAGCAACAAAATGATGATCACATTCCCAGTTAAATTTCCAACACAGACAAGACCAGAACAGAAACTGGGCAATGAACTAGAGCATGGGACCTGCATGGTGACCATCCAGGAACAGCGCAAGGTCAAGTGCTAACTGTACTACTTTTGTGACCCCCAAGAAAATCTCTTCACCGTTCTGGGTTTCAGCCTCATCATCATTAGATTACAAGCTCCTTGGGGGCAGGGACTGACTTTGCTTCTTTTTGCATCCCTGATTCATAAGTGCCTGGCACATAGTAGGCACTTAATAAATGTTGATTTAATTGAACTGATAAAATAAGGAGGTTGAACTAAAATACCTCTAAGAGCTCTTCCAACTCTAAATCCTGTGTCCCTATGCACTGAAATTAACTTGTCAAAAGCTAATCATAGCTCAGCTAGAAGGAATTAGTAGCACAGTAGGTGGGGAGTGCAAGGAGACCATACAAACAGGAAGTGGGATGGTCAGTATTATGTCTTGTATGCTAAGAAAGCAAAACCTCTAGCCCTAGGAACTTCTTCAAATAGTGGCTAATTATTGTGAACTTCAATGTACACATGAAAATCAAGAAAAGGTCACAGGCCATCTCAAGTTAATTTGTACATCATTTTCTTCAGGTTTTGAAGGACAACATGATATAGCAGAAAGGGTATGGGATTCATTAATAATAGCAGCTGTTGTGCTTTATAAATATCATCTCATTTTTCTTCATAACAACCCTGTGAAGTAAGTGCTATTGTCATCCCCTTTTTTACAGAAAAGGAAACTGAGGCTGACAGCAGTGAGGTGACTTGCCCAGGGTCACTCACCTAGTAATGTCTGAAGCAAGATTCTAACTCAAGTGTTCCTGAGTCCAGGTGAAACATCCTATCCACTGTGCCACCCACCTACCTCTTAAAATTCATGCTCTTACTAATTTTGTGTCCTTGACCCAGTTGACTTAACTAACCTCTCTGAGCTAAAATAGGTTAAAATGAAGGGGTTGAACTAAAGTCCCTCTAAGGTCCTTTCCAATTCTAAAATTCTATGAAATGACTATGATCTTGTGCAGATTTAAATACCATAATGATGTTATAAATAATATATACACATATGTATATATTTAAATCTCAAATGATCCTTACACTATTTATGTGTAAACATAAATATTTAAAATATTATGTAAACATAAATATTTAAACATATTTAAAATAAACATAAAGCAACACAGCATTGTCTTTTATCCAGAAAAATATCACCCTCTTATATACAAGAGCTGAAAGAAAAGGTGTTGATCCTCATATTCACCAGACATCTCAATGGCACCATTGTACCTAGAGGGTTAGGAATGAATAAAATGAGGCTATAGGATTACACAGATAGTAATCTGCTTCAGAGGAATCAAATATGATCCACAACATTCCTGAATGCAGCCTGAAGCAGGTCAAAATATAATGGGAAAGATTTAACAAAATAAATAACAATACAATAGAACATAGAAAATAAATTTTAAAACTAAGTCAATAGGCAGCCCATAGAGATCAGTTTCTGTTTGAGTCTAACACTACCGATTTAATCCATATGCTCTTAAGAACACAGTATGTACTTGGTAATTATTATTTGCAAAATTAAGGAATGACTATAACTATCTCATCTATCACACCAACACAGAATCTGGCAAGCAAATAGATGAATAAACCCAATTAAAGTCCTTCTTCTTTTCTTTTTTGTTTCTTTATTTCTTCTCTTCTTTTCTTCCTCATTTCTTCTCTTGTTTCTTCATTTCTTCTCTTCTTTGTTCCTTCTTTTCTTCTTTGTTTCTTCTTCATTTCTTCTGCTCTTCTTATTCTTCTTCTCCCCCCTTCCCTGCTCCCCCCCTCCCTCCCTACCTCCCTCCTCACTGTGGTCAAGGTACCCTTAGAGGCAGAAAGAGGAATTACAAAGGTTAAGAGCAGACATTGTCCCTGCATTCTAGATGTAACTCCTGGCTCAGGATGCCCTAAGCCTCTTAGCTCAAGTGGTCTGGATCTGATCCTGAGGGCTGACTCAGAAAGGTTATTTTCTCTCTATGGTTTTATTATGCCCCCACCTGTAGTTTATTCCAGAACAATTTCTAAATATACCTTCCTCACCCCTCAGACAAAACACAAGCTTTTCAGTTCTGCATTTCAGACTCGTCATAATCAAGCTCTCATGTACCTTTCTGGTTTTAGTTCACATAATGTTCTCCAAACTCGATGTTTTATCACTCATCTCTGATCATTAAGCAGCTATGTGATGCAGTGCTGTGCTTGGAGTGAGGAAGTCTTTGAGGAATTTAAATCTGGTATTAAATACTCACAAGAGGTGTGGTCCTAAGCAAGTCACTTAACTTCTGTCTGCCTTGGTTTCCTCAATTGTAAAATGGGACTAAAAGCAGCACCTATCTCCCAGGCGTTATTGTGAGGATAGAATGAGATATAATGTGGTCCACCCTGGCCCTCATATGCTAGAGGCTGGGTAAGTTACTTTGCACCACTCCTGTGGTTCTTTGGTACCATTAAGGGAATTGGGGGTGGGGATATGGTCTAGGCATTCTGTCATTGGCTCCAGCTTCTGTTAATGATGCTCCTTCAATTGTAAAAGTTTGTCCTATGCATTCCTGTTCCAGTTAGCCACTAATAGTAAATTAATGTCTTTAAAAACCTAGGTCAGGTCTTAAACCCTTAACAAAGGGTTATTTACTTCAAAAGGCATTTTCATAAATATCTAAACACATGAGAGGAACAATCCCCCCTTTCCCTTTACATCCATCACCTCAGTCTCTGGGGATGGGAAAGTGATCAGGTTCTTAACTTAGTTCAGTTCACATAGAGCACACTCCCAGTTCCAAGTTCAAACCTCATTTCAGGTATGATTGCGAGTGCCTGAGCTTCTCAGAGCTGTACCAGCCCTCCTGTGATCCTGACTCTGAGATCGTCATCGCCCTAACTCCCTGGTTCCATGAGGATCACTTCAGGCACCTGAAACAGAGGAGTACAAACAACATAGACCAGAAACAAATACCCCCCACCCTGGCCCATTTCTCAAAGCTGTGGTAAAGGAGAGAGAGCAAGGGAATGAAGTCCTAACTCTTGCATTGGTTTAGTTCATGGTGTCTGTGCTGTGGGTACTCTGGGAGAATGCTCAGAAAGAAGGGGTACACAGGAAAGAATGGCTGAAAAGAGAGGGCTTGTTCCATATTAGTAGTTTTAAAGAGACTGGAAGAATTCAGAGGAGACTACATCTGCCTATGTGGTAGGGGCAGTGTGTGATGTGAGGGAATTTCCACATACTCCAATAGCCCAGTAAAGATAAAGCCCCTGACAGAGGCAGGATCTAACATTACCCCAACACTTAAGACTCTGTCCTCAATTTTTACTAGAGGACTGCCATCCTTCCTTTATCCTTTCATTCTCTGCTTTGTATTACACTTATTTGTATGTAGGTTGTATCCCAAAGCCCAGCAAAAGACATAATCTCCTTGAAATAGGCTCATTTTTTTCTTTCTAACCCAGTACCAAGCACATAATATGTGTTTAATAAATATTTGAATTGATTGACCAAGGTAATCATAAATTGGTATCCTGGGCAGAACTCATGGCCTAGGAATGCCCAAACAGCTGGGATGAAAAGCTCAATTTCCCGAGGACTCTAGAATCTCTATTTAGATGAAAAAAAAGAAAACTGTTGGGAGTTAAGAGGCCTCCAATATAGTCTGGTCCATACCAGAAACCAGCTGCATGACTCTGGATAAGCCACTTCCTTTTTCTGAAAGGATGAAAATTTCATCAATTTCCTCATGTAGAAAGTGAGTGGGTTGGAGTGGATGACCTCAATGATACTTCCAGCTCTAGATATTTGTTCCCATAATTGTGATATGGGCAGCAAGGTGGCATAGAGGGTGGAGCTCTGGGCCAAGAGTCAGGAAGACCAGAGTTCCAATCCCAACTCAGATACTTAACTAACTTGGACAAGTCACTTAACCTCTCTTTGCCTCCTCTGCAAAATGGGGATTCCTCACAGAGTTTTTGTGAGGACCAAATGAGATATTTGTAAAAGGTGCTTAGCGTAGTATTTGGCACCTGTTAGGTGCTATATGAATGCATATTCCCTTCCTTTCTCCATTGCCCTAAGGAACCTACATAAGATCCTTCACAGCATTACGATTCTTTGATTTCGTTTTTTGACACCTAGGTCAGACATTTTCCATCTCCCTAATAATAAATTATACAGGGACTCTGCTCTCAGAAGCTCCCAGCTATGATCACCCCACATTCAAGTACATTGGCCCATCCTTCTGGAGCACATTGCTGAACAGAATGACAAGTCCAAACTAGGGCTGAAGCTCTGTGGCTATAGAAGAACTCCAGGGCATCAGGAAACAAGTAAGTAGTGGTGGGATGGACTCCATTCCTGGCTTCTGCTGAGTGTCTGATCATGCCTCTGGCTTCTTAGATTTCTATGGCCTGTCACAGAGATGATGAATCATTTAGAAGATCCCCAGAATTTCTCAAGATATTTTTGTGACTGTAGCACAAAACAGGATAGAGTAATTTGATATGTGGTCATCTTTAAGGTGTCAGTTCTGTTTTTCATCTTCCCTTTCAACAGGGCAAGTTCAGGAATGTTTCTTTCACATCTAAATTGCACGTCATCTATTGTCTACTGTCAACCCCCACTAATCCTTCTCTAATATCTCTGAGACATAAAGTCTGCCCTATATCTAATATATGTAATGTTACCTCACAAGCTTCTATGGGAACTGGGGACCATTTTCTACAAATGGAGCAGGGTACAACTCCTGACCTCTTCTAGAAATGTGAAATGTAGGAATAAATGAATGAAACACTAGAGAAGGTAGGAAATTGTATGTGGAATCCACTTCTCCAAATTCCCAATTTTCTTTTGTCTTTGAGAAGGCTTCCAAATCAGGCATTCAGAGAGAAAGTAGGGAAAGGAATTGAAACTGAGCAAATGACCACAGAGAATGTTTCAGACATGACATTTAGATTAGTTTTGAGTGTGACCCACAACTCTACAATATGACATTTCTGTGAAGAAAGGGTATTTTGGAAGTAAACAGATTGTAACAGCACTGTACTGCCCACTTCCTCTTGGTTTCTCTTGTGATGATGTCAGACTCTGATTTAGACCCCAGAAGTGCAACAGTCCCTACCCGCACACACACCATCCTCCCATCATTCCATGGCATTCAAATTCTGGGTGGATTTAGAGCTTCTCTCAGACCCCAGGGGAGCAATGAGGGTGGTCAGAAGGACTGGTGGGAATCAATTGAATTGAACTCTCCATGGAGTAAATCTTTCTTTTCCTTTCCAAAATCAAAGTATTTATTATGTATTCTTTCTTTTAAAACAGTTTTATTGATGTGTTTTGTTTTTACATTTCAAACATTTACAGATTACTCCTATTCTGAGAGAGGTCTCTTGTAACAAAATAAAAGTTATGTAAAACTAATAACAGTGACCTCATCTTAAAGTGCATGCAACATTTCACATTTGTAACACAAACACACCTGTTTAAAAAAATTGGAAATCTTTTATTTCCCCCTCAAGCCTGACCTCATTAAGAAAAAAAAAGAAATAAAAAAATGTTTATAACTTCTATGCATAGTTAAGCAAAACAAATTTCTTCAATGGCTATATACTATATATGTCTCATTGTCTACCCTGAATTCTTTAATTGTCATGGATAACATGCTTTATCATCAGATTTCTGGAATCATGAATGATCATTATATGGATCATAGGTCTTATAGTTTTCAAAATTGTTTAAGTTTTTTTAAAACAATATTATTATAGTATAAATTGTTCTCCAGGTTCTGCTAATTTCATTCTTCTTTTTTAAAAAGTCCTCAGAATTGTTCATTTTTATAACATGACAGTATAAATCACTGTTCTGTTTCTGCTTACTTCACTCTTCTTCAGTTCATATAAATTTTCCCAATCTTTTTGAAATCATCTATTTCTTCCATTTCTTACAGCAAAATAGTATTTCATTACATTCATGTTTCACAATTTATTCAGCCACTTATTGGACATCCTCTTATTTTTCAGTTTTTTCCACCACAAAAGAAGCTGCTATTAGTATTTTCATATACAAAGAGTTTGTCTTTTTTCATTCTTTTAGGTATAGAACTAGTAGTGATCTAGTTGGGTCAAAATCACGCTTTCTTAATTTTTTGTGTATAATTCCAAATTGCTTAACTGTTTTCTTTCTTTTTCTCAAATATTTTATTTTTTCCAATTACATGTAATAAAATTTAACATTTTTTTGAATTTTGAGTTCCTTATTTTCTCCCTCCCTTCCTCACTGAGAAGGCAAGCAATTTGAAATAGGTTATATGTGTGCAGTCATGCAGAGCAATATTTCCACATTAGTCATGTTGTGAAAGAAAACACAGACCAAAAATCAAATCAAAACAAGAAAAATAAAGAAGTTTAAAACAAAGTATGCTTCAATCTGCATGCAGACTCCATAAGTTCTTTCTCTGGAGGTGGATAGCATTTTTCATCATGAGTCCTTTGGAATTGCCTTAAATCACTATTTTGCTGAGAATACGTAATTCACAGTTGAACATCTATAATATTGCGGTTACTATATACAATGTTCTCTGCTAGCTTCACTTTATATCAGTCATATAAGTCTTTCCAGATTTTTCTGAAATTATCCTGCTTATTATTTCTTATAGTACAATAATAATCGAGTATATCACAATTTGCTCAGCCATTCCAGAATTGATGGACACACCATCAATTTCCAATTTTTTTGCCACCACAAAAAGAGCTTCTATAAATATTTTTATACATATAGGTTTATACAGTCCCAGTAGTGGTATTACTGGGTCAAAGGGTATACACAGTTCTATAGCCCTTTGGGCATAGTTCCATACTGTTCTCCAGATTTGGTTGGCCTAGTTCACTAATCCACCCACAGTGCATTAGTGTCTCAATTTTCCCATATCCCCTCCAACACTGTCATTTTCCTTTTCTGTCATATTAGCCAATCTGATAGTTGTGAGGTGGTACCTTGGAGTTTTTTTTTAATGTGCATTTCTCTAATCAATAGTGATTTAAAGCATTTTTTGTTTCATATCCAGATAGCTTTGATTTCTTCTGAAAACTGCCCATTCATATCTTTGGACCCTTGATCAACTGGAGCATGATTTTATATTCTTATATATTTAATTCTGTTCTCTATATATTAGAGAAATGAGACCTTTATCAGGGAAATTTGCTGTAAAAAAAAAAAAAACTTTCCCACCAGTTTTCTGCTTTCCTTGTAATCTTGGCTGCATTGGTTTTGTTTGTGCAAAAAATTTCTTAAATTTAATGTAATAAAAATTATTCACTTTTTATCTTGTAATGCTCTCTATCTCTTGCTTGGTCATAAATTCTTCCCTTAACCACATATCTGACATGTAAACTATTCCATGTTCCCCTAATTTGTATTACCCTCTATGTCTAAACCTCATACCCATTTTGACCTGATCTTGGTATATGGTTAGTCTCATATCTAGTTTCTGCCAAACTGCTTTTCAGGATTCCCAGCAGTTTTTGTCAAATAGTAGATTCTTGTCTCCAAAGTTTCAATCTTTTGGGTTTATCAAACACTTGATTATTATGGTCATTTACTACGGTGTATAATGTACCTAATCTATTCCACTTATCCACCATTCCATTTTTCAGCCAGTGCCAGATTGTTTGAATAATTACTGCTTTGTAATACAGTTTGAAATCTAGTATGGCTAGGCCACCTTCCTTCACATTTTTTTTATTGATTCCCTTGATATTCCTGACTTTTTGGTCTTCCAGATAAATTTTGTTGTCATTTTTTCTAGTTCTATATTTTTTGGTAGTTTGATTGGTATGGTATTGAATAAATAATTAATTTAGGTAGAATTGCCATTTTATTATATCAGCTTGACCTACCCATGAGTAAGTAATATTTTTCCAACTGTTCAGATGTGACTTTCTTTTTGTGATAAGTGTTTTATAATTCTGTTCATATAGTTCTTGGGTTTGTCTTGGCAGGAAGAACAGTGTTTTATCGTATTTGTTGTCTACAGTTATTTTAAATGGAGTTTCTCTTTCTATCTTGCTCCTGGATTTTGTTGGTAATATGTAGAAATGCTGATGATTTATGTGGGTTTATCTTACATCCTGTAATTTTACTAAAGTTGATCGTTATTTACACTAGTTTTTTAGTTGGTTTCCTAGAATTCCCTGATTATAGCATCATATCATCTGCAAAGAATGGCAGTTTTGTTTCCTCATTGCCTATTCTAATTCCCTTAATTTATCTTTCTTCTCTTATAACTATAGCTAGCATCTCTAGTGCAATACTGAATAACGCTGGTGATAATGGGCATCCTTGCTGCACCTCTGATCTTATTGAGAAGGCTTCTGGCTTACCTCCATACAGATAATGCTTGCAGATAGTTCTAGAAAGATTGCTACTTGTCATTTTAAGGAAAATTCCATTTATTTCTATGCTTCCTAGTGTTTTTAAACAGGAATGAGTGTTGTATTTTGTCAAAAACTTTTTCTGCATCTATTGAGATAATCATACAATTTCTGTTGTTTTTTTATTAATATGATCAATTATGCTGATAATTTTCCTAATATTGAACCAGCACTGCATTCCTGATATAAATCCCACTTGGTCATAGTGTATGATCCTGGTGATATATTGTTATAATCTCCTTGCTAGTGTTTTATTTAAAATTTTTACATCAATATTCATTAGGGAAATTGGTTGGTAGTTTTCTTTCTGTTTTTGCTCTTCCTGGTTTAGAAGTATTAGCACCATATTGATGTCATAAAAGGAATTTGGTAGCACTCCTTCTTTGCCTATTTTTCCAAATAGTTTATATAGTATTGGAATTAATTGTTCTTTAAATATTTGGTATATATAATTCACTAGTGGATTCATCTGGTCCTGGGAATTTTTTTTCTTAGAAAAGTCATCAATAACTTGTTTCATTTCTTTCTAATATGGAGTTATTTAAATATTCCACTTTGTCTTCTGCTCATTTGGGCAATTTATATTTTTACAAATATCCATCCATTTTACTTACATTGTTAGATTTTATTGGCATATAATTGGGAAGAATATTTCCTAATAATTGCTTTAATTTTCACTTCATTGATATGAATTCACCTTTTTCATCTTTGACATTGGTAATTTGTTTTTCTTTTTCTAAATCAAAATAATCAATGGCTTATCTATGTATTTGTTATTTCATAAAACCAGCTCCTGGCTTTATTTATTAGTTCAATTGTTTTCTTACTTTCAATTTTATTAATCTCTCCTTCGATTTTCAGGATATCCAATTTGTTGTTCAATTGGGGATTTTTAATTTGTTCTTTTTCTAGTTTTTGTTTTTAATTGCATACCCAATTCATTGATCTGCTCTTTATTTTATTAATGTAAGCATTCAGAGATATAAAATTTCCCCTAAGTACTGCTTTGGCTGCAGCCCATAAAATTTGGTATGTTGTCTTATTATTTTCACTATCTTTGATGAAATTATTCATTGTTTCTATGATTTGTTCTTTGGCCCATTCATTCTTTAGGATTAGATTATTTAGTTTCTAGTTAATTTTTAATCTATCTTTCTATCATCCTTTATTGGATGTAATTTTTTTATTGCATTATGATCTTTAAAGGATGTATCTAATATGGTTTTCTGCATTTGGTTGTGAGGTTTTTATGCCTTAATACATGGTCATTCTTTTTTTGTAAATTCCATGTACCATTGGAAAAAAAAGTATATTACTTTCTATTCCCATTCATTTTTCTTCAGAGGTCTAGCATGTCTAATTTTTCTAAAACTCTATTCATCTCCTTAACTTAATTTTTATTTATTTTTGGCTAGATTTATCTGGTTTGGAGAGCAGAAAGTTAATCCTCACCTTATACCCAGGATAGTTTTATTGTCTATTTCATTCTGTAACTCATTAAACTATTACTTTAAAAATTTGGATGCTATATCATTTGGTGCGTATATGTTTAGTATTGATATTACTTCATTGTCTATTACACCTTTTAGAAAAATGCAGTTTTCTTGCTTATCTCTTTTAATTTGATCTATTTTTTATTTATCTGAAATCATGATTGCCATCCCTGCTTTTTTTATTTCAGTTGAAGCATAATAGCTTCTATTCCAGCCCCTTATTTTCACTCTGATTGTCTTTACTTCAAGTGTGTTTCTTGTAAACAAAGTATTGTAAGATTGTACTTTTTAATTCACTGTGCTATTTTATAAATGAGTTCATGCCATTCACCTTCATAGTTATTATTACTAACTGTGTATTTCTCTCCATACTGTTTTTTCTCCAGTTTATCCTTTTCTTTATCTCTCCTTTCACCCTGTTCATCCTCAGAAGTGTTTTTCTTCTAACCATTGCCTCCCTCAATCCACCCTCCTTTCTATCAGTCCCCCCTTCTCTTATCCCATTCTTCTTATACTTCTTTGTAAGGTAAGGTAGATTTCTATACCCAACTAAATGTGAATGTTATTCTCTCTTTGAGGCAATAACAATTAGAATAAAGTTCAAGTCTTTCTTGCCACCACCCCCATCTTCCCCTCCACTGTAAAAGTTCTTTTGTGCCTCTTGTGACATAATTTATCCCATTCTACCTCTCCTTTTCTCCTTCTCCAGTGAATTCCTCTTTCTCACCCCTAAATTTTATTTTTTTTAGATCGTCCCATCATAGTCAACTCTCTGTCTATGTACACTCCTTTTAACTGCCCTAACAATGACAAAGTTCTTAGAAATTACAAGTATCAGCTTCCCATATAGGAATGGGAACCATTTAACCATATCAAGTCCCTTATGATTTCTTTTTCATGTTTACCTTTTTATGCTTCTCTTGAATCTTGTATCTGAAAGTCAGATTTTCTATTCAGCTCTGGTCTTTTTTGTCAATATGGAAATGTTTCACATGAATGCACATGTATAACTTATAGCAGATTGCTTACCATCTCTGGAAGGGGAGAAGATCAGGGAGGATAGAATTTAAAACTTTAAACTTAAAAAAGTTTAAAATTATTTTAACATGTAATTATGGGAAAATAAAATATTTTTAAAAAAATGTTTAAAGGTCTTCAATTTCATTAAACATCCATTTTTTCCTTTGAAGGATTATGTTCAGTTTTGCTGGGCGATTCTTGGTTATAATCCTAGTTCCTTTGCCTTCCAGAATATCATATTCCAAGCCCTGCAATCCTTTAATTTAGAAATGCTAAATCTTATATTATCCTGACTGTGGCTTTACAAATTGTACCATGATTTGTTTAGCTATCCCCAAACTAATTGGCACCTACTTTGTTTCCAGTTCTTTGTTACTACAAAAAGTTCTGTGAAAGTTGTTGTTTAAATGGGATCTTTCCTTCTACCTTTGACTTCCTCAGGGCATATGCCTAACAGTGGAATCTCTATGTCAAAGTTTATGAAAATTTTAGTCAATTTTTATGATAATTCCAAATTGCTCTTCAGATAGGTTAGGAAAATTCACAGTTCCTTCAATAAATTGTTCATGTGTCTGCCTTCCTGTGGCCTCTCCAATATTTCTTATTTTCACTTTTGGGTCATTTTTGCCAATTTGCTAGGTTTAAGGTAAAACAACAGAGTTGGTTTTATTTGCACTTGTCCATAATTAGTGACTTAAGCAACTTTTCATATGTCTATTAATAGTTTTCAAGTCTTATGAACACTTTCTTCATCTCCCATGACTACTTATTCAGTGGGAAATGGTCCTTGGTCTTACATATTTGTGCTATTTCCCAATGTATCTTGGATAACAGATCTTTATGTACCGTAGATATTTGATCAAATATTTTCCTAATTAAGTTTTCCCTTCTTATTCTAGTTGCATTTTTTAGCAAAAGCTCTCAATTTCATGTATTTCAAATGGCATATTTCATCTTTTCTGATCTTCTTTATCCCTCATTTGACTAAGAATTCTCCCTCGACCATGGTTGTGAAAGATATCCCCTCCATTTTCTACTTTTCTCAAACTTTTTTTCTAGTTTTCTCAACAGTATGTCAAATAGGACAATCTCCTCCACGTTATGTTTTCAGCTTATCAAATGCTAAATTATTGAGTATGATTCTCTTGTTCTTTTAAAAAAAAATTTTGTTTCAGCTGACAAGCATCTGTCCTTTTTGCTTCTCACTTTCTCCCTCTCCTCCAGCGAAAAAAGCAAAATAAAACCCTTGCAACAAATATTCATAGTCAAACAAAACACATTCCCACATTGGTCATGTCCAAAAATATGTCTCATTCTGCATATCTAGTCCATTTCCTCTTTGTTAGGGAGTGGGTAACATTTAAGATAATTAGTTCTTTGGAATCATAGTTGATCATTGTGTTGATTAGAATTCTTTTTTTTTTTCTTTTTGGAGGGGGAAGGCAGGACAATTGGGGTTAAATGACTTGCCCAAGGTCACAGGGCTAGTTTTTTTGTGTTAAGTGTCTGAGGTCGGATTTGAACTCAGGTCCTTCTGACTCCAGGGCCAGTGCTCTATTCACTGTGCCACCTAGCCACCCCTATTAGAGTTAAGTCTCTCAAAAATTGTTTTTATGATTTTTTTATAGTATAGTTTGTTTTTCTGATTCTTTCTGTTCTCTTCACTGTACTTCAGTTCAAAGTGAAGTTCAAGTAACTTGCCCTACTGTTTCCTCATCTGATAGACTTCAACTTCTGCCCCTATTATGTAAGATAAGTCCTCCTATTCTTCTTTTTTGCTAAGCATATTCTCTTCCCCCTTTCCTTGTTTAAAGATTGTCAGAAATTTTAAAAAATCAATCCCAATCCCTCAATTTTATTTGACTCTCTCTTTGACCCCTGCTGACAGCAGTGTTCTTGTGAGATACTTGTATTGTCCTTTTCTTTCTAGTAGAATGTGAACACTACATACTTATAGAATCCTTTCCTATGCTCACTTGTATTTAACTTTGTATATTTCTATTTACTCCTGTGTTTAATTCATATTTCAAAGTTTCTACTAAGCTCAAGTCTTTTCATCAGGAATTCTTGAAACTCCTCTATTTCATTAAAGAATAATCCCTCCCCTCCTCATCCCCACAGGATCATATTCAATATTTCTGGGAATGTTATTTTTTACTGTGTACCTATGTGTTTTGCCTTTTGGTGCTTCATATTCCATGCTTCCTTCTTCTTTATAGTTGTAGCTGCTAAATCTTGTATGATCCTGACTGTGCTTCCTTAGTACTTAAACTTTTTCTTCCTGGTATCTTGCAGTATTTCTTCTTTGATTTGGAAGCACTGGATTTTGGCTATGACATTCCTAGGAGTTTTTATTTGGGAGTTTCTTTCAGGGGGTGACAAGCAGTTATTTAAATTTCCACTTTTCCCTCTAGTTGTAAGAGGTTTTTTTTTTTTTTAATGCTTTCTCTAAATATGACATGCAGGCTCATTTTCTCTTTTTGGTCATGGCTTTTGGTATGATTCTTAAATTATTCTTAAAGTAATTTTTAAATTATCTCTCTTTGATCTGTTTTCTAGGTCAGTTGTTTTTTATATGAAGTAACTTTACATTTTCTTCTTTTTCAATCTTTTAATTTTATTTTAATATTACTTGTTGTCTCATGGAATCATTCACTTTTGTTTGATCCCTTCTAATTTTCAGGGAGTCTGTTCCTTGGGTAACTTCCAAATCCCCCCTCCATAGCTCTAATTTCTTCTATAATTCTTGCTTTCCTTTATAATACAATTTCATTTTCATTTATTTCATTTATAATACTGTTTTAATTCATTTTTAAACTCTTGCATCTTTTCTTCTAGAAATTTTAGTTAATTATTTGATGCTTTGTTTGTAGGTATTTTGGAGTTTTTCTCTTTTTCTTGGTTATTTGTCTTATTAGACAAATGACCTTATACACTTATTAGACTTTTTTTTTTATCATTCTTGCTTAATAATTCACAACACATCTGGCCAAGATAGGAGCTCTGACTATTGACTCTGAGTTCCTGGACCTTCTAAGAGACTGCATGTTATTATTTGGGTGGAGGACTGTATCTTCAATCATCTCTGGGCAATCCTGCACTGAATTTTAGGCACTGAGTCTACACTGAGTTCTTGTCCCTTGCCTTTAAGCCTAGGCTGGGGCTAAGTCCAAGATCAGCTCTGACATCATTGTGCGGCTGCCCTAGCTCAAAGCTCTGAGTAATAAGTCTGTGATCCCAACCTACCTTTGTTATGTAGCTCCTGCCCTGGTCACTTGCCTACAGGATGAATTTGTGTTTTTGGGCTGGAAAGATGACCCTTTCAGTATCTTCTTCAATTTCCTATTCACTGCTCTATCATATTTTCTTACATAAGTATTGAAGTAGTTGTAGTGTAGGAGATTGGGGGGCAGGGTGAGGACTGAGATGTACCTCTTCATCTTATTCTGCCATATTGGCTGACTTCCTCTGATTCTTGTGTTCCGTTGTTATACTTTTCTATTTTTTAACCAGTTCCAACTAGTTTTTGTGATTATCATTTTAGAATACAACTTGAGGTCTAGGAGTGCTATTTATTACCCCTTTATTGCTACTTTTTTTTCCCCTTACTGCCCTAGAGACTCCAGACCTATTATTCCTCTATGTTAATTTGTTGGTTATGTTGTCCAGTTCTATAAAACAACCCTTCATTAGTTTGATTGGTATGGCACTAAACCTGAAAATTAATTAAGATCATACTATGATTTTTGTTAGCATGACACAAGCATGAGCAATTAACACCATTTTTAATTTTTAAACTAGTGTTGCATAATTGTAGTTATGTCTTGAGTATGTCTTTGCTATAGACTCCCAAATATTTTATGAATTAAAAAAATATTTTGAACGTTTCCTTTCCTTTATTTTGTTCAGGTTATATAAAAATGCTGGTAATTTTATGGATTTATTTTGTACACCATTATTTTACTGAGGTGATTATCTCAATTAGTTTCTTTGCTGATTTTCTGGAGTGTCAAAGGAAGGGTCTTTGTATTACTTCTGTACTTGCTGGGGAAACTTTTTTGTTTCTCCATTGAAAATAACACTAACTTTTGTCTTAAGTTATTTTAATAATATGAAAAATGGCTTTTTATGTCTTCGTTTTTCTGTTGTTTTGGCATAAACAAATTTTGTACTTTGTCAAAGGCTTTGCATCTTCGTATTTAATCATGTGGACTGGGGCATTTTGGTTTTGTTTTTAATATTATTAATTATATAAACTCTTTAGCATTCAACCAAATTTTTATCCCTAGCATCTAATTTGACCATAATGGATAATTTTTTTGACGCTATTTATATTTTATACCAATATAATTATATAGTCTTTTTGTTAGGATTTCATTTATAATTTCCCAGTCATTTTCTAGTTCTTTTTCTTTGCTTTATTCTTACCTGATTTAGGTATTGGGGCCATTTTTGCCTTAATTTTTTTGGTGTGTTTTCTTTCTTGACTTAAGA
Organism: Petaurus breviceps papuanus; assembly: GCF_028583685.1. NCBI lineage: Eukaryota > Metazoa > Chordata > Mammalia > Diprotodontia > Petauridae > Petaurus > Petaurus breviceps. The sequence goes on from NW_027185903.1 coordinate 9,171,695, forward strand.
ATAACTTGTTTAACATATAGAAGTATATAAGTTCTATAATGCTATTTCACAAGGTTTTAACTTGTACTATGAGTCTTTGTATGTATATTCAGATTTACTTATATGTGCTGCAGAATAGATTTTTCTGAGTTTTTTGGATTGCCAAGGTTTAAAAAAAATAACTACACCATCTTGTTGATTACATAATAGCCCTTATAGGACCATCTCCAGTTGTCCACTGGACCTAGAGGGCACTAGAGGAGAAAGCAATGACTTTGAACAGTCCTGCCTCACTCAAATCCAGTTCATTTGCAAGTCATGGCATCATCTTCCTGATGTCATGGTCCTATTTGAGAATGAAGGACAAACCACACATACACAATAACCTTGTACTTGTAGCAGTTAATCATTGAATATTGATTGAGTGACAGCTGTATACATAACATAGCATTGCATAGCATTTATCAATGAAATTACTATCTCTGTAACTCTATTTTTACCAACTAAGGTTATAGATAAGATAGAATATCTACCTCTATCTCTATCTCAATCTCTTTCTATATGTGACTATATCTATCTATATCTACTTCTATAAATATATCTAACATATCTATGTATCTATATCTCTGTTTATTTCTATGATTATGCCTTATCTATATCTCTGATTAAATCTATATCATTTGATAACTGTTTTATCTATATCATATGAGGTAGAGATAGTCCTATAACATAAGAGAACTCATGGGCAATATAGATAAGTCTGTATTTCTATACCTATATCTATATTTGTATCACTCTATGTCTGTGCATGTAAATATTTCTCTATCTTTGTACACATGTTTGTATCTATGGCTATAGATATCTCTTTATCTATCTCTCTATTTCTTTGTCTATCTCTCTATCTCTGTTTCTATCTGTCTATATTATCTATTTCTATTTCTCTCTAAATCTATGCCTGTGGCTAGATCTCTTTATGTCCATACCTATATATCTATCTGTTTCCTCCTATCACTATCCCTGTTTCTATCTCTATTTATACATATGAGACAAGACATAGAATCATAAATTTAGAACTGGAGATGACATAGTGCAACCCCCTCATTTTACAGATGAGGAAACTGAGGTCCAGCAAAATGAAGTCATTTAGCTAACATCAAATGCGTTATAAACAGAGGGTACACTTGAACGCAGGTCTTCTGACTCCAAATCCAGTTTTCCTTCCACTGTACCATGATGAAAGACTTGTACTAAAATCCTCCTCTAATGCCTCAGTCAGAGGAATGTCTTACAGGAATGTCTAGCAGCCTCCACCAAGATAAAAAGGCTCCAAATATGAGCTCACAGATGGGACCTACTTATGGTCTAAGGATACCTAGAACCTTTAAAGAGGTTCCTTTTCAGAAAATTGGCCACCATGCAATAATTTTTTTGTTTAGGTATAGCAACTCATGAAGACTTTCTACTAAATCATAGAGAGGTTTCCATCTGGGTCAGAGAGAGTACTCATACCATTGAAATTACAGCTCTTTTGAAATATTTGTTGACAGTGCCATCACTAGCCAGGTCAGCATAAATCACAAAATCAGTTTTTTTCTTTGTTTGTCATCGTTCCAGGGTGTTAATGCCTATGAAGTACTCTTCTCTAAACAAGCACATTCCCATTATAAACATCATAAAAGCTTATAACATTAGAGGCTCATGGGCAATGTAGCCAGGTGATGAGAATGTTAAAACCACAGTCCAGGGCTCTAGGGATGGGTGGAGTGGAGCAAGATCAGGTTGCAGCAAATAGTTTGGTGGTAAGTGCTTTTGTACCAAATACAGTACTTTGTGCAAACTGTCTGGTTTCAGCTTTGTGACAAGGAACAGAAATGGTGCCAGCATAGTTTTAGCTAGATCTAAATTATAGGCCTCAATTCTCTGCCTCTCATACAGCTCTGAAAATATGGACCTAAAATACGTGCTCTCTGATTTCTGGTCAGAAATGGGGGAAACTCCACTCTCCAGAAAAAAAATATTGTAGCCACATGAAAGGCTAGAGTGGCTGGTCATATCTGATGGAAAGTTTCCTCCAACTCATCATCAATAGTTCTTGGGTTCGTGCTTCACTGTGGTGCCCAGGGTAGAGATTTTTCTCTCAAAGAGAAATGATTTTGGGGGCGGTTAGGTGGCTCAGTGAATAGAGCACCGGTTTCTGGAGTCAGGACAACCTGAGTTCAATCCTAGCCTCAGATACTTAACACTTACTAGCCATGTGACCTTGAGCAAGTCACTTAACCCCAACTACCCTGCCTTTGCCCCTCCAAAAAGCAAAAACAAAAGAGAAATGATTCTGGTGTGCAACTAAACTTTCTTACAGAGTCAAAGAATTTCAGGTTACAAACTAACTCTGATTGGGTGAACTCCCAGTGTGGGAATGCCTTCCACCAATGCAGATTAGGCCTTCTCTATGATGTGGCAGCTAAGTTCTAGGCACATAGAGGTTCTTAGGATCATAGATTTGGAGCAGGGAGGAACCTCAGAGGTCTTGTCTTGTCAAACCTCATTATTTTATAGATGAGGAAATCTAAACCCAAAGAGCTTACATGATTTGCCCTAGGTCACAAAGGCAGTGGTGGCCAACATCAGAAACTGAACAAGATCCCCTGACTCCAAATGCAGCACAGTTTCCATTCCACCAGTAATGATACAGCTTATCAAAGCTAGAATTTGAACACAGGTCTTCCTGACTCCAAAAAGAGCCACTATGTAGGGGCACCTCTCTGTATACAAACTCTACATAATAGTTGAACCTATGTTATTATGATGTTGTTGTGACTGTTCAGTTATTCAGTTGTGTCTGAATTTTCATAATTCTGTGGACCACATTACATCAATATTGTCCATGGGGCTTTCTTGGGAAGGATACTGGAATAGCTTGTAATTTTCTTCTCCAGCTCATTTTACAGAAGAGGAAACTGAGGCAAACAAGATTAAGTGACTTGTCTAGGGTCATACAGCTAGTAGGAATCTGAGGCCAGATCTGAACTCCCATCTTCCTGACTCCAAGCCCAGTGCCCTATCCACTGAGCCACCCAGCTGCCTCCTTGTCACAAGGATAGCCTCACATAATTATGTCAGCTTGGTTCAAATTTAAAATAGAAAGCACCATTTCTCCTGGATACTGCTCTCGGAGTCATTGCTGTCTTATTCCACAGACCCTTTCTCTAGACCCTGAACCTTGGGGTCTTTGGGATCCTTGGGATCTTCTAGATTGCAGCTTTCTAAACTGTGGGTCATGACCCCCTATGGAGGCATGATCCACAGTTTAAGAAACACTGAAGGAGTCACGAGTAGAAAAAAATTTAACAGGCTTGTTCTAGATCCTAGTTCTCCTTTCTAGTCTGTCCAAATCCCTTCCCTCCCTCTTGCCCTCTCTTTACAGCTTAGCTTCCCGACCAAGGCTCGGCTATTTTTTTGTGGTCATCTTTCATCTCCTGAGCATGAAGTACTTTCTTGTTCGGGACCAAGGCCTGTCCCTTCTGGTTTCTGGTTCAGCCTCTCTCTGCTTCTTTTACCAGCTTAGCTGACATCACTCTGGCTTCTCTTCTAAGAAGCCTACTTTCTATTCTCCAAGGCCCAGCTCTTGAGCCTTCATGTTGGATTAGCACATACTAGGTATACCAGCAACAGCTCTCTTGCTTTTTTCAAGGAGTTCTTTCAGGGGCTTGGTTCCCACATCCTTGGACTTCTTTTTCTAGCTTATTCAATTTAAGCTGACAAACATTTATAAAATGCTTGCTATGCCAGGAGAAAAACACTGTACTGAGCCTATAAGACTCAAAAATGAAAAGCAGCACAACCCATGCCCTCTTAAGGTTTACACTTTATGAGGGTATGGGGAGGAATTCACACACAAACAAATATAGTACAAATAAAATGTGATGAAGGCAAAGGGAAGATCCAGACCAAATTCTCTAGGAAGTTTTGAGTAAGGAGAGATTACTTCATCTGGGATAATCATTCTTTGTTCCTCTTTCTCCCCTTCCAGTTTTCACCAACTCTCTTCCTCCCATCTTTTTCTTTTTAGTCAACCAACAAGCATTAATTAAGCACTTAATATGTACCAACTACTATGTTAAGTGCTGGGGATGAAAAGAATAGCAAAATTAGGTCCCTGCCCTCAAAGAGCTCACATTCTAATGTGGGCACAACAAGCAAAATAGTTCAATGGGGAGACAACATGCGAGAAGCTATGTATTTGTAAGATGAATAAATACAGTAGGGATGAAAGGTAATCTCAGAAGGAAGGCAACAAGTGGAGGAAAAAAAGGAGGGAAGAAGAGAGACTGAGGAAAGTCTCCTGCATGTTTTTAATAATTCTGAATTCTTCTCTGAGGATATTATCAGGTCATTTGAGCTCTTCGGAATATAAACTTTTTCAAGGATCAGAATTCTCATTTGCATGTTAAGGATCCCTCATTTGGCTCTGGAGAATCCCGATGACCTTCTACAGTATATAACCTTTATGATATGTAGGACATTTTAACGGACCTTTTGGCTTCCTATGGTAGCCCCATAAATCATTTTGTAGTTTACAGTGTATCACATTCCTCCTCTTAGCCACATCTCAGTTCAAAAGATGAGGTGGAGTAGTGACCCAAATTGGCCCTGAAAGGTACTTCTGGTTACTCCCCTTCCCACAGGCTCCCCTCTGTTCTTCTCCTCCATTTCAGAAAACTAGATGCAACGGTTAGACACATAATCATTTTCTGAAGAACATGGCGAAAACAACAACAACAAAAGAATAAACATATGGATCATCAGAAAGAAAATTCAGCACTTTTTTCCAGGACTTCTAACCTGTAGATCTACCCCCTTCCCGATTTATTTTGGACTGGGAGCATGATATGGTCTCCAAGCAATGATTTTAGGGGAAAGGGGGAGATAGCTGAAGTTGGAGACAGATCATCCATGTTCATAATCAGAAATACACGAAGATTTTACTCCTCTCCTTTCTCTCCTACCAACAAGATGTGTGGGGTTGTGTCTGTCTCTGTGTATATGGGTATATAATAGAGATCTAATTTCCAGAATGAGGGGTAATAATCCCTCTTTGCTTTGCCGTAATCAGATGTTATAGGAATGTAAATTTTTAAGATCTTCCCTGCTCCTAGGCCCTTTGATAGCCTTAAGTTCACCTGGAGCCTGTGGTGGGAGGCTTGTTTTTCAGAAGATACTTTGTGATTGGGCAGTGGGTCAAGAGGGTTGTTACATTCTCTGAGCCAGGAGAAGGCTAAATGATCCCTGATGTGAGGCGTGGTTTTAGGGCTCTCTTTGAGAAGTGTTGTGTGATTTGACCAGATGAGACTCTGGGCAGCTGTTGAGAGCCCCCCAGATTTGAAAACCCCAGATGTTGATGCTTCCCTCTCTAGTAACTGACTAGGTATAGATGTAATGGTTGGACAGTTGGAGGCCTGTCTGCTGAAATGTTTATTTCTTTGTTTTCTTTTAATGTCTGCTTGTAACCTCTGTATACTCTGAAGTTTGGGGTGCTGACTTTTTCACCTGAACTAGGTAAATGATATGTTTGATTGATTAAAGCAAGATTGTTAACCCATTTTGAGTTGCTTTCCTTTAGAAAAGCAGATCTAAGAACCTGTGCTGGCAGCCACCCTGGGTATGGTGGGGTGCTTGCTGCCACATCAGACCACATGTAGAGCACTGTATTTATTTCAGTATGCAACATTTTGGGAAGGACATTAACACACTGGAGCAAGTCCAAAGGAGGGAAGAGACCATGCCATATCAGTCAGGCATTTAAGTGTTTACTATATGCCAATCACTATCTATATTTTGGGGATCCAGTGAAAGGCAAAAGCCATCTCTGCTCTCAAGGAACTTACATTTCTAATGGTCGAGGAACAGAAGAAACTGAGAAATTTAAGCTGAAGAAAAGAAGACTTGAGGATGACATGGTAGCTATCTTCAAATATTTGAAGACGTGTACTGTGGGAGAGAAATTAGACTTGGTTCTGGTGGGCAAAAGTAGGAATTATGGGTGAAGCATGTGGAGAAGATTTTGGGTCAATGTAAAAAAAAAATACTGAGGTCTGCCGATCAGAGCCACACACAAGTGGAATGTGCTGCCTTGGGATTACAGAAACAGACTTAAAAGTGTGGAAGGAAATTAAAGATCAGTGGATTCCAATCCCCATTTTACAGAGGAAGTCTGGAGAGTTATTAAAGAGCCAGTAAGTAGCAGAGTACTAATGCCAATCCAGACACCCTCATTCCCAATCCTGGGCTTTTTCCCAACACTTCACTGCTTGAGACCTTCAAGCAGAGGCCATTTACTTTGCTGGCTATTTACTTGCTAGCTAATGTTGGAGGCAGGATTTCTTTTCAGGTGCTGGTGAAATGCTAGGGCCTCTGAGGACCTTCCCAACTCTGAGACTCTGTGCCTATGTTATAGATTAACATATCTGCATGTGTGTGCATGTTCATGTATATGTGTGTGCACCTACAGATGCATGCTGTTTTACACAATAGATACCTTTCTGAAAAGTGACACAATGAAACAGCTTTGTGTAAATCAAATCATTTTCCCATTGATATATTACAAATTAAGAAATACTGCAGCTTTATTCCTGTTTTATATCTGGTAATCAGTGGTACTTAGAATTTCAGTTTCTTCACATTAAACTGTGCTTAAGTACAGGTGCCAATAAAAGACTTAAATCTTGTAGGGCAGTAAGTCAGAAGAACTTTTTCTGAGATAGTACATTCCTTCCTGCTTCCTCCACACATCCCATTTATCCTTTTTATAAGTTTGCATTTTCTCAAACGGTACTTTGGTTTTTAGGTTTCTAGAATCCTTTAAGTGTAGTATGGCTTTAAGAAATGGTCATCAATAAATAAGCATGTCTTGAGTCTGGTTCTATCAATGAGAAGGAAATGACTTGCTCATCTTTTGAAAATGCATTAAACACTTTCAAGGCCCTTAGAGGGTCATTCAGTCTATGGCCAATGACTTTTGGATCAAAGGAAAGACATGTGAAGCTCTGATCCTGCTCCTTTTTTTGTCTTAGAAAGAGAAAGGCCTGGTGCCCACTGGCTACAGAGGGCAAAGAAAGAAGCCTTTTTTACCCCATTTGGAGAGGATGGTTTTCATTCTTCTGCCTAGGGAAATGACTCAGGGAATACTTTTTTTCCACCAAGAGAATGGAGGAGTAATGAAGATCTCTACTAGATTCATAACTAGGAGGAGCAGAGAGCCAAGCCAAGAGGCACATCAGAGACCAGAAGCGGTGGATGAGTGACAAGGAGTACACAGCAGATACCAGCAGAAGTGGTTTCCAAATAGGAACTCCACAGCTGCCTGCACTGAAGCTTCCCCCCAATCTCCACCCCTCGTTACCCCTGCAGAGAAACTGAGCCCTGAGGTCTGGGTCACGGAAGCCAAAAAAGATTGTTCTCTTCCCTATTCTTTATCTACCCATTGGCACAATCATTTAGAAGCTTTCTGGTAACAGGAGAGTTCTTCACAAGTTTGTGAGAGTAGCTATCAAACCCTAGAAGAACTTTTACCTCTTGATCATTCTTTGGTTGCGGCCAGATGACAAACACTTCTTTCTTCTTGGGGTTGACACTTCACGCCAAAAGTACAGGCATGTGAAAGATGTACTTCAAAACTGGTACTTGTTGAGTGACAACTTCAGATCGATGACTTCTAGTCACATTAGTCAGTAGATTTTTGTCAAGCTCTTTCACCATTTTTCTAAATATAATGCAATCATCTATTTACTCTAACTCTCTTTTTTGATAAATGGCTGAAAAATAGCTGGGTTTACAGAAATGCTTGGGATGTGTGCTCAAAACAAAGGAACTCCAAGGGACAGATGAAGGCTCTCTTTGTCTTATCTTCTGCTATGGGAATCTGTTAGTACACATAGCTCAGGTGAAACCTGAGGACCACTGGTCACCCAGTAGATATTGCAGGGATTCTGGAATTTACAGTATGGTGCATACATCCTTCTTAATGCTCTTATTCAAGAGCCATTTGCCCTCACACATCCTAATTTCCCCAGTCCTCTTCCAGACCACCTATAGATGAGGCATATGGACTGTGGGACTCTTGATGACTCTTGTGTCTCCTTCAGCTGGTTTCTCTGTGACAAATTTATTTTCCTTAATTGCTCTCAAAAAAGGTAGAGTCTCCCCAATTGATAAATGGTCAAGAGATATACAAAGGTAGTTTTCAGATGAGAAAATTAAAGCTATCTATAGTTACTATGAAAAAATACTCTAAATCACTATTGATTAGATAGATGCAAATTAAAACAATTCTGAAGTACCACATGATACCTATCAGTTTGGCTAATATGAGAAAAGAGGAAAATGATAAATGTTGGAGAAGATGTGGCAAAATTGGAATACTAATGCATTGTTGGTGGAGTTGTGAACTGATCCAACCATTCTGGAGAGAAATTTGGAAATATGCCCAAATGGATATATAAAATTGTGCATATCCTTTAATCCAGTAATACCACTATTAGGTCTATATCCCAAAGAGATCATAAAAAAGGGAAAAGGACTCACATGTACAAAAATATTTATAGCAGCTCTTTTTTGTTGTGAAAAAGAATTGGCAATTGAGGGGATATCCATCATTTGAGAAATGACTGAACAAGTTTTGGTATATGAATGTAATGTAATAGTATTGTTCCATGAGAAATGGTGAGCAGGTGCATTTCAGAAAAACTTGCAAAGACCTGTATGAACTGATGCTGACTGAAATGAGAAGAACCAGGAGAACATTGTACACAGTAACAGCAATATTGTATGATGGCTGACTTTGTTAAACTTAGCTCTTTTCAGCAATGCAAAGATCTAAGACAATTCCAAAAGACCTATTGTGGAAAATGTTATCCACATTCAGAGAAAGAACTATGGAGTATGAATGCAGATCAAATTATACTATTTTCTTTTTTTTTTGGTCTTTCTTTCTTATGCTTTTTCCCTTTTGCTCTGATTCTTCTTTCACAACATAACTAATGTCAAAATGTGTTTAATATGATTGCACACGTATAGCCTATATCAGATTGCGTGCCATCTTGGGGAAGGGGGAGGGAAGGGAGGAGGAAAAATTTAAATTCAAAATCTCATAAAAGTGAATGTTGAAAACTAAAAATAAATATTTTTTTTAAAAAAAGAGAGAGTCAAAAAGGTTGGGTTGGATTGTGTATATTACTCCATGGGGACATCTCAGTCATTCAATGAAAACACACTGATTCTCATGCCAAGGTCCTTGAACACTAGAGAACCTCCAAAGTCAAACTTTTCCTGGATTCAATCCTAGGACCTCCTTGGGGTTCTCTGCTAGCCCTGACTCTATATACCTGTAGGCTTTTCCATGGAACAAATTGATTGTCATAGGGTTTAGGTACTTGCCCTTTTAATACATGGCCTGCACTACTCTGCCAATACTATCATAGGGTGGCGGTATCTCTAATAAACACTGAAATAACAAAGATGTTTGCAAGTTCTGGAAATATCGGGACCATGGTGTCTACCTGTTTGGTAATACTCACAACTTCCTTAGGGAACATCAAAATCACTCTGAAATCGGGGTAGCCAGGTGGTGCAGTGAGTAAGAATGCCAGCTCCAGAGTCAGGAGACCTGGGATCGGTTCCGGGCTCAGATTCTTAACACCCACACAAAATAACTGGCTGTGTAACCTTGAGCAAGTTACTTAACCCCAATTTAAAATCACTTTTAAAAAATCACTCTGAAATGATCCAGAGATAGTCAGTCCTTCCCACATAGTCCACAGAAACCTAGTCTAGTATTACCTACAAAGGTATATGGTACAAATAATTTTCACAAAATGACTTGATAATTACTTGAAGTTCACTGCCCAGCACAGCTGAAGGACTTAATTATTTGCCCGACATAGGCACAAGGGATGTCATTTGTAGATCTGAGGAAGCCTTTTTTTCCACAAATTAATGTCATCCTAAAGGTTTGGGAAGGTAACAGCCACCAGAAGTCTATTGTTTGCCAGTAGATAAATGACTTTCAGTCACTAAGATTCACTGTCCCATCCACAAGCTCTTGACTTTGAAGAGGGTTGTTACTGATATGTACTGAAACTGTGTGTTCTGTTCAAAATGTGGATGGACAACAATCCATTCACTTATATCTGACAGGCCATAAGATGGATGTCACCATACAGGATGGTGTTAGGGGCACTGGCCAAACATGAATTCAGCAGTCATTAGCATCTGGAGGGACAAATGTGGATGCAGATGCTCTATTCTATGGGTTTGGTGCAATTAGAAACCTGGGTGATCCCCCATGTAGGATCCAAAGGTAACTTCCTCCTCACAGACAGTAAGGCCACTAACAGAAGACAGGACAGCTGAAAGCTAAAACTTGCACTGGAGAATGTCCCATCAGTGAAAGTAAACATAGAATTGAACCAGTCTCCCCCATCTCTATTGCCCATGGACCACTGGTGACAAGCCCAATTTTAGGATAAGAGTCTTTGAGAAGTGATAATAGCCATTTGGTATATTCTATTCTATTCCATTCACCCATTCATTGCTCACTAACTTTAACTGGTATGGAATAAAGCTAGTAATCCCTTCTTTGGGGGCATCCTGCACATGACCTCCACAGGATACATGCTGTGTCTCTTAAGCATTCTACTCATGCTAAAGGGGTTTCAGAATGTTCCACAAGGTCTATAGTAAACAATCCTGATATGTGATATTATATATTATATGTTATATGAAACCTATATCTACTGTATGGGTGTTGTATATTATATATTTGTATAAGGTCTATTTATCTCGAACAATTTGACTTTTACTATGCCCTATGAAAACGAAATAATTTTATATCATATATACTTAGAGCTTATATGTGCACTAGTTATATAGCAGTATGAAAGGGCTGAACATTTTCTAACTAGGGAGATAATATACATACTGCTCATATAATAGAATCATAGATTTAGAGCTAAAAAGGACCTTAGAAGCCACATGGTCTTACCATCTCATTAAATAAATAAATATATTTATATATTATTTGTATGTGTATATGAAAATATAATTTACATGTGTGCATGTATACATGTGTAAACATACACAGAATACACACATGCATGTATGTATGCGTGCATGCACACATATGTATTAGAACTAACTTACCCAAGGACATATAGGTGGTCAGTGACAGTAAGGATTCTGACTCAGATCCTCTGACTCCAAATCCAATGGGGGGGAGCGGTTTCCACTGTTATATTCCTCTTCTTGGATTGTGGAGACAACTTGTATGCAACTCTTTCATCTCTCCCTTTATACCCTGTAAGGAGAGAAATTTACTGTGTATGGTGATGGGGTGGGGGGGAGAAGGAGTTTTCCCCTAAGAATGAGGATGGCAGCTCTCATACCTCCTATGGGTGAAACAGTTGAGGAAAGAAATGGTTTCCTTCCTTCCTTCCTTCCTTCCTTCCTTCCTTCCTTCCTTCCTTCCTTCCTTCCTTCCTTCTTTCCTTCTTTCTTTCCTTTTTTCCTCCCTTCCTCCTTCTCTTCCTTCCTTCTTTCCTTCTTCCTTTTCCCCCTTCCTTCTTTCCTTCTTTTCTTCCTCCCTTTCTCCCTCCCTTCCTCCCTCCTTTCCTTCCTCTCTCCTCTCCTCCTTCCTTCTTTCCTTTCTTCCTTCTTTTTTCCTTCCTTTCTTTTTCCTTCCAAGAGGATAGAGAAATATGATTTTTTTTCTGAATTCCTGACAATATAAAGTGGAGGGCTAAGTGAAAACTAGTATCAAAGATTGGGAACAAGAAATAACTGTCAGGAAACAGTTGCTGAAGCAGTTTTGACTTTCTCTTGCCTCACTCTAACTATAGAGAAGGAGATAAGGAGCCCATAATCTCCTCCATGGTAACTGTAAGTCTTCAAAGCATTCCATTCCCAGGCTGCTCTGGGTGGATGGTAGGAGGATAAGCAAGGAAGCTGCTCATTTAGAAGGATCCTCTTATTCTGGATGTCCCAAAAGTCTTAGTGTGGCTTTTTAATTGCTTTAAAGTGAATTAATACTTTGGGGACACACCGTATTATTTCTATTATCTTACTATTTATTTCTGTCTTAAATAAATGTCTTATATTATAAAGTATATATATATGTATATAAAAATATATATCTTATAAATAAATAAATGTCTTTTTCTTACTTGGCTCTGTTCATGTGGTGAGCTAGCCAGAGTTAACTTCAGAAGTTTTTGGCTTTTGAACTGGGAGGGGGCTATTGTAAAGCCATGCACGAGCAGCTTTCCAGAGGACTGCTGCTGTGAATAGTTCTCAAGATTCTGATTACATAGTATAGTGAACTCTCTATTTATTCAATAACAAATCAGAGCAAAATATTCACAGAAAAATAAGGTATAGCATTCACAATGTTATAACTTGTCACAGAAAATCAAAATACAGAATTCACCATATCACAACTCAACAACTTATCACTAAAATGGCCACATAGTTTTCAACAAAGTACAATCATTTAGTCACTCAATCCTTAATCCATCCTTAAGGAGGCTTGCTTTGTACAAAATACAAAGTACAAAAGTTAAAGCACTCTACCCATTAGGTGCAATTAAATCACAATTTCATCAGTCATTACTCAGTATTCACAGAGAGGTCTTTTCATCTTGACTCGAGGCAGGGAGCTCCTACCTGAATCCACCAAACTGTCACTTGGGTTCAAAGGCAAATAGTTCCCAGTTCCTTGTCCAGCTCTCTGTGTAGTTCCTGCTCTATATTGAAGTTCACAGTGTCCAATCAACCTCAAATCTCTCACAGTCTCTGTTCCTGGGAAAACAAGGCCCAACAAAGCCACAGTAACATTCATGCACATTAACAAAGTCACAACAACATTTGTACAAAGTACTGGCACCACAGTCATGCTTCCTCAGTCTTTAGCAGCTCCAGCTGGCTCTTGGAAGTCTTCAGGAACTCCAGCTGGCCCTCAGAGATCCTCAGCAGCTCTGGCTGGCTCTTGGAAGTCTTCAGCACCATAAGCTCTGTTCCCAAAATCATAATCACTTTATCCAGCCTCCATGTGGCTTGCTCCAAGAAATTCTGTCTCAGTTCTCAATTCTCATTCCTCTTCTCAATTCAGTCTTCAGTCCAGCAGCAGCTGCTCTTCCTCCACAATGCTTACCTCAGGAAATTCTGTCTGTCCAGCTTGTGCTTTTCCTCATATACGTACTAGCTCCTCCCTGTTCTGCCCCTTCCTGCTACATCAGCAACTTCCTCCCAAGGTGTTAACTACTTCTGTGTTAATTAAATAGCTTAAACAAAGGGTTAACTTGAAATAAGGTGGTAAGTACCTGCTTACTTGCCAATACAAAGGGGCATGGAAGATCTTCAGATTCCATTAACATTACAGTTATGAAGCAAGATACTATTAAAAGTCTCAACAATTCGAACCTATGGTTCCAAGGGTCCAGAAGCAACAGAAACCATGCATGACATGTAGTTGACCTCTTTCAATAGCCCAGGAGCCTGTAAGAGTTGATTTTCCTCCACAAATGTAGTGATAAATTGGACACCTGGTATACCAAAGGAACCCATCCTTCTAAACTTACTATGAACAACATCTCTACAATTCCTCAATCACCCAACTACAAATCAACTGGAGGAGAGAAACTTTGCCTACATTAACTAATTAGGAGTCATACAGACAACTCCTTCTAACTAGTGTAAAGACAACACAAACAGTTCCACTGGGCTAGCCCGGACCAATGGGAAATGTTGGGGGCTGTCTGAGACACACACATCCAACTTATGCCTGAGACAAGAATGCCACGTCAGCATTACTGATTCCTCCAAATATTTTCCAGGGGGAGGAGGGGGCAGGAAATTTGAAAGGACAAAATTTACCAAAATCTTCCCACAGGATCAAAGAAAACCACAGTGGGCTCCCATTTACCGCCAGTCCTTATGATCACACCCTTACATATTTTACAGTTAGACTGTGAAATCAATGAGTGAAAAGGAACTTCCTAGAAGCAAGAATGAGCAGGACTCACATTACCCGTCCTTCCTCCTCCTCCTCTTCCTCCTCCATTTATTACCTTTCCTTCCTCCTCCTCCTCCCTCTCCCTTTCTTCTTCTTCCTCCCCCTTCTCCTTCCCCTCCTTTCTCTCCCCCTCCTCCCTTTTCTCCTCTTCCTTCTCTCCTTCCCTGTCCTAGCTCACTAAACCCCCCTTTCTCTCCCCCCAGCAGAAGAAGGGAGCTGGGGGGGAAGGGAATGTTGGGAAGAAGGTGGAGGTCTAAACTTGTAACCTTTTGTGTTAATTAACATTTTGGCTCCCCTCTACTGCCTGAGAGCCAGACAAAAGAGATAAATAAATTGGTAATGGGAATTCGAGGAGGACAGATTCCAGGAGTCTGTAGGCTGTTGCGTATCCCACCCCCACCCCTACTTGAATCCTCCAGCCAATAATTACAACCTAATCTCACCTCGGAGGACAAGGGCTTGGCTCTGAGACATAACTCTCTTGAACAACATTAAGTCCAAACAAGAACAATTCAGTTCCTAGCATATTATGTTCCACCTGCAAGAATGTGAAAGCTCCAGAATTTGCTAACTACAGTCCAAAACCTTTAGGGAAAGATTTCATGAGTAGTCATGTCTCACACCTTTGCTCATTCATGGATCACAGATTTAGAGCTGGAAGGGCCCTCAGAGGCCAGTCTAACCCCTTCCTCTTAGAGATGAGGAAAAAGACACCCAGAGAGGTGAAGCCACTTGTTCAAAGACATACAGATAGTAAGGAGTAGAGCCAGGATGGGAAATTAGATCTCTTGAATCTGAACCAGACCGTCTTTACAATACACCATCTTCACTTGTTCAGTCCAGTCTTTAATGCCCTCACACCTCTGTGTGTTTTATCCAAAGCCTACCTAATCTTGATACCCCAATTCACTTCCCATCTCTGTGCTGTGGGCCTTTGCTCAGGCTTTTCCTCTTGTATGGAATGCACTCGTCCCATTTCAGACACAGCTGCTGTGTGACCCCAACCAAATCACTGAATTTCTGAGTATCAGTTTCCTTCTCTGTAATAATAACAGTAACAGGGATAATAATAGTAGTCTTCTCTAGGGTTGTTGTAAGAACCAGATAGAATGCTGTAGATAAACGTTAATGCTCTTGTAAAAATCAGATGCTGTTGTTGTGACTCTCTACCTTGCCAAATTCTCCCAGTTGTTGAAGGCTCAGCATGGAGTTTGGAATATATGTGGTATATTTGAGGTATGGGACAGAGACCAAGGCAGGTAAAACCTGGGGTTTGTAGGTGTGAGTAGTGGGGTGGTAAGGATGGAAAGACAGGAGGCAACTGGACTGTGCATAGTGTTGGAATTCAATTAACATTTGCTATAAGTATTTAAGTGATTCTTGCCTCTATACCTTCATTCACATTTCACCCTCACCTTAGATATCTCCCTCCACATGTGTCTGCTCATCCTAACCCTGCTCCTGCCCATCCTTCAAGGGCTTGCTTCAGCCATAAGCCTTTGCCAGTAACTCCAGTTTACTTTCTTTCTGGCTTATATCACTGATTGTCTATACAACTTAATATTTTTTTCTAAATTAAAAAAAATATTTTTGTCAATTTAACAACCATCAACAAACATAAACATTTCACTATACAAAGAAGAATAAGAAAATGACTTGTATAAAAATAAACTGTGAACTGTTGTATACAGTTTGTTTTTAAAAGGCAAATACACATATGTGGGTATGTAT
Organism: Petaurus breviceps papuanus; assembly: GCF_028583685.1. NCBI lineage: Eukaryota > Metazoa > Chordata > Mammalia > Diprotodontia > Petauridae > Petaurus > Petaurus breviceps. The sequence continues at coordinate 9,187,467 of NW_027185903.1, forward strand.
ATTATATATGAAATTTAGCAAAATAGTAGTAACAAAACTGTTCCATGTACCCTTCCACATTTTTTTCTTTGCTTCGGCTCATTTAAAAAATTTTTCTATTGATTTTTGTGTCTGTGTAGCTATCGTTACCCATACCTACCATTCCATCCCATCTAGGAGAAGCTTTCCCATATAATAAATACATAGTCCAGCAAAACATCTCAGTCCATTGGCCATGTCTAAGAATGATCTCATTCTGCATTTCAAGTCCACTTCCCCTCTCTCAGGAAGGAGAAACTGTGTTTCACCATTAGTCTTTGGAATGTTCAATGTCTTGATCCAAGCTGTAAGGTCTTCTGAAGTTGTTTTCCTTCACATTATTGCTAATGTTATTTATAAATAGTCCTCCTGGCTTTGCTCATTTCATTCTTCATCAATTTGTTCAAGTCTTACCAAGATGTGCTTTAAAAATAATCCATCATATTTGTCATTTATTTTAGGGTAATAATATTTCATTACATTCATATGCTGAAATTTGTCTTGCCATCACATCTTTCATCGGACTTAGAGAATTACTGGACTGAGAGAAACAGTCACTAGGATCCCTTTTAAAGCAAGACACCCTAAACTCCTACCAACCCAGAGAACACTCTAGAAATCCCTAAGCTGTGAAGGTGACACTTAAAAAGTCACCCATCTGGAAATGTTTTTCCATCAGGGAGAGAGTCTGTTTCTTATTTCACTTTAGCTCCTGCCTCATCATCATCTTGGTTTCTTCGATCTTAACCCAGCCTGTCATTTGCACGTCTGCTCCATGATCCCCCCAGCTTTAGTCCTATGTACCGTGTTCCCTGAACCTGACCACTTTGCCTATCATGATGGTCTGCTCAGAAGCCCAGACCACCACCACAGGCAAAGTGGTCAGGTTCATCCCACTCACCTTTGTTTTAGACTTTTTAAAATTAAATTTTATTTTTAATTAACACAATATATTTTCTCTTCTTCCAACCTTTTCCCTCCCATTGAAAATTTAAAAAAAATTCTTATAATAAATATACATAGTCAAAATAAATTCTATTAGTCATGTTCAAATATATAAATAAACATATACATATATATGCATACATACAAACATGGATAGATAGATAGATAGATAGATAGATAGATAGATAGATAGATAGAT
>NW_027185903.1:9188638-9209145 GCF_028583685.1 Petaurus breviceps papuanus
GATAGATAGATAGATAGATAGATAGATAGATAGATAGATAGATAGATAGATAGAGAAAGAGATAGATAATCCTGCTGAACTCTAGTCAATAACCTTTCCTACAGGAGGCAGGTAGCAAAATGGTCATTATACTGATCAGAGTGTAAGCTTTTCAAAGTTGTCTTCTCAATGTTGTTTTTGAATAAATTGTTCTCCTGGTTCTGCTCACTTCACTCTCTATCAGTTCATATAAATCTTCCAAGGTTTCTCTGAAGTGCTCTATCCACTGTGCCACCTAGTCACTTCTATGTTGCTTTTGCTCAGTCATTTTCAGTCATGTCTTCCTCTTCATGACCCCGTTTGGGGTCTCCTTGGCAAAGATACTAACGTAGTTTTCCATTTCCTTCTCCAGCTCATTTTATAGATGAGGAAACTGAGGCAGAGTTAAATGACTTGCCCAGGGTCACACAGCTATGAAGTGTCTGAGGCCGAATTTGAACTTAGGAAGATGAGTGGGTCTTCCAGACCCAGCACCCTATCTACTGCACCACCTAGATGAGCTTGGACATGTGCAAAACATGCAGATCCCCTTGGAGGACACGGCAGGTAGCTATGAGTGGCTTGCAGTTTATCACAATTTTCAGAGTTTATAACTTACTAATATTTTGTGTTAACATTTTACTTTTCTTGCTTATCTAAAACCTAAAAAATAACATTTTAATATTGTTTAGAAATTATCCACTCAGTTGTTTCTAGGTAATTAGGTGTTTCGTTGGAAAAATTTTTTTTTGCACTTTCTGAAATTTCATAGAATCTCCAAATTAAAAAAAATGTAATCAACTATGGATCTGTTTTTTCTTCTATTTCTTTTTTGATGGATTCACTCCATTTATCTCTACACTTCCCCCACAACAGCCCCCCTCTCACTGCTTCCCTCCCCCACCACAGAGTCAATAGTTAAACATTTACCAGCACATAGCTGCCTCCATCCCTCCCCTGTTGGTGAGCTCCTATCCAAGACCACCATTTCAGGAAGTACCCATGTCTTCCATACCCACTATTTCCTAGCTCCCCTCCTGACTTTCCAGACTTTTCCACCTTGTTCCTAAGTACCCTTCTTCCTCTTTATCTCAGCTCTCCAGTTCTCTTTTGGTTGTTGTCTTCTCTAGTTAGAAAGCAAGCTCCTGGAGGACAGGTACTGTATTTTTTGTTTGTATTTGCATCATATAGTAAACACTTAGGAAATGGGCTTTCTCTCTTTGCCTCTCTGTTTTTCTCTGTGTCTTTCCCTCTCTCTCACCTCCTCTTTGTCTCTCTGTTTCTCTCTGTATCTCTCTGTCTTCTCTTTATCTCTCTGTCTTCTCTCTCTCTCTCTCTCTCTCTCTCTCTCTCTCTCTCTCTCTCTCTCTCTCTCTCTCTCTCTCTCTCTCTCTCTCTCTTTCTCCTGTCTCTCAGTCTGCCTCTCTCTCTGTCTGTCTCTCTCTGTCTCTGTCTCTCTCTTTCCCTTAGGTCCCACAGACTACATAGAAAGGCAGCAAAAAGAAATCTATACAAATGTTATTTATATCCAGTATGTGATTTTTCTTTTCTATTATAAGTATACAAGTCTGATATACCATTTCTTAGTCTATAGCTTTTAAAAAATTCATCATCCATATGAAGACAAAAATGAAACAGTCCCTTCTGTCAAGAAAGGATAGGTGCTAAAATTAGAAAACTGAGAGGAAAGCTTGTACTTAAGCCTTTCTGCTCCCTGACTCCTTGTCCATTCCGATTGCCTTTCTTTTTAATAACACATATTAAGACCTTCTTCATTTTATGTGCCTAGTTAATCATAGGAACACTCTCAGAATGTAGTCACACATCTGTCACTTTTCCACTTATTTTTCAGAAGTGGAAATTGAAACCTGGAGGGAGTTAAGTGGTTTGCCCAGAGCCATTTGGACAAAGGGCTCCCCATCAAAGCTAGGTCTCCCATCTCCCATCGATTCAGTAGTATTGTCTCTCTCTGCAAAGCACCTTCTCCTGATGCAAGTCAGTGAGAATCAGGATGCCTTTACATTGTTCCCTTCACCAGTATTGCTGTGAAATGACGCACTGGACCATCTCTGTCATGCTTCCATTTGCCGTAAATTTCCTTTAAAAAAAAAAACATAGCCACTTACAATCATGTTCGATGGCCCTTGCATTAAAAATGAGAAAAATATGGAAACATGCATTAAAATATTCTGAAATAAATGACTTTTTTATTACATAAAAGCTCTCGTGTGTCTCAAAGGTACTGAGAATAGAATAATTTATGGTAAATGAGATTATTATTGCTGGGAAAAGGTCTATTTTAATGCCAGTTTTCTCAGGGATAAACCAAACCCGAACAGTCCACTGGGGGTGTTCACAAATGTGGAAGACAAATCCTTAAAAGCTTTAAGGGGATGATAAGTGGGAAAGATATGCTGAGGCAGCATTGCTGTGATGTACTGAGGAGGGAGGCATTCTGTTTATTCTTATCTCAGAAGGGTTAGCCATAGTGTCCAGAAAGAAATTAAAATAATGACTTGTCTGCAAGCAAGACGAAGAAGCTTTGTTTTGTAAGGGGTTGAATTCCAGAGCTGAGAGCTCAGACTCCCCGCACAGGGCGTCCTGAGGCAGCTGCATTGGTCAGTGTCCAGTGTCAGAATCACACCAGGTCAAAAGGACATTGGTTTTTATTGTGGGGACAGAGTTCCCACCAAAATTACAGGGGCTTCCCCAGGAAGCAGGTTGCAGGAGTTCAGGGAAGACTCTTCACCACCTGGACCCCTCTGGCCCTCTTTCACTTCTTCTTATACCTCATTTCCCTCCACAAGCATTTAAGGTCTGTCCATGCTCTTGCTGTTTCCTCATAGGTGACACTTCATTTCTCACTCCATCCTTCCCTTTGTACTTACCCATCACCTTCATGCTTGAAAAACTTTCTTTCCTCACCTTTGCTTCTTAGAATCCTTGACTTCCTTTAAGGAATGAAGGAAACAAACATTTATTATGTGCCAGATCCCAGTGGATAGTGCTTTGTTGATTGTTTAGATTGAAGAAAGGCATGGAGAACATTGATTAATGTAGAGTATTAATATTATCTGTTTATGTGTTGTTTTGTGGATATTTAGACTTAGGAAAGTGATGGAGAAAATGTAATAATATAGATAATTAACACTATATGTCTATGTGTTATTTTATTAATTGTAGACTTAGGAAAGGATGGAACAGCTAGGTGGTGTGTTGGATGATAGAATGCTGGACCTGGAGTCAGGAAGACTCATCTTCCTGAGTTCAAATCTAGCCTCAGACACTTACTAGTTGTGTGGCCCTGGGTAAGTCACATAACCCTGTTTGCCTCAATGCCTCAACTGTCGAAGGAGCTGGAGAAGGATATGGTGAACTACTTCAGTATATTTGCTAAGAAAAACCCAAACGGTGTCAGTAAGAGTTGGACATGACTGAAATGACTGAACATGTGCCAGGCATTGTGCTAAATGCTTTATAAATATTTTCTCATCCAATCCTCACAACAACCCTTGGCTGCAGGGGTGATTCTTATCTCCATTTTTCAAAACTGAGGAAACTAAAGCAGTTAGAGTTCAAGTGACTTACCCAAGGTCACACAGCTAGGAAGCATCTGAGGTCAAATTTGAACTCAGCTCAGATGCTACCTTTGGCAAGAGGCTTTTCCCATCCTCCTCTGGTGCTTAGTGCCATTCTTTTAGAATTATTTTCTAGCCATTCCAATGATCCAGTGTTTAGCACAGTTCTTGACACATAGTAGGTCCTTAATAAATGTTTATTGACTTGTTTATTGACTGCCTGGCTACTCTGTATTTATCTTGTACAGTATATACATATTTAGGAACATGTTTTCTCCCCCACTAGAATGTAAACTCCTTGAAGGCAGAGACTGTCTTTTGTCTTTCTTTGTGTCTCCAGTGCTTATTACAGAGGTTGGCACTTAATACTTATTGATTGATTAAATTCTGTTATGTAACATGGTTGGGGAAGAAGGCATTTAAAATTTACATGTGCCATAGATGATCACTTTGCAAAGGATCAGTGCACAAGAAAATCACGAGGCACTTTAGGCTCTTGCAAAGCCTCTGGGTCATGGTTATGACCCTCAACTATCACTGTGCTTCTTATATCTGTGAAAATACTTCAGAATGGTGATTTCTGAGGAGGAGGAGAATGCTGGAGAAATCAGCTGCCTTAGCCATGGCGAATAGTCTTGAAAATAAGAATATGCCTGCTAGCTCAGGACAGACAATAACAGGCGATACTGAGAAGATATGTGGGTATGTGTGAGATATGTGTGTCCCCTCGAGTTGCCTAAATGTGTCTCCCCAAAGCCCTTGGCACCAGTCTGCCCTCTTTGCAGGGACACAGAATTGCTTCAACATTCTAGTTACCCATTAGGGGTTATGTATCCTTCTGAAAATGAAGAAGCAGGGTCAACCCTGGATGCATATTAATGGTTCACGTTTTATAATAACCATTTGCTTTAGAGTTTATAAAACACCACCCCCTCGAAGTGCTGTGAGATAGTGTACAAGTATGAAGATCTTCATTTTAAAGACGATGGTGGGCCAGAGAGGTTAAATAACTTGGCCAAGGTTACATGGTCAAGAAACAGCGAAGCTGAGACTTCAGAGGCAGCTGGGCAGTGCATTGAATAGAACACTGGACCTGGAGTCAGAAAGACCTGAATTCAAATTTGATCTCAGACATTTAATAGCTGTGTGAGCCAAGGTAAGGCCCTTAACTATTCTGCCTCAGTTTCCTCCTCTGTAGAATAGGGATAATAATAGCACCTACCTCCCCATTGGGGTAAGGATTAAAGGAGATTAAAGGAGTATTAAATTTGTTAAATAAAAGAGGATTCAATTTCAGTGCTTAGCACTGTACCTGGAACATAGTAGGTGCTTAATAAATTTTTATTTCCTTCCTATTGTTGAGTCCTTTCACTCTTGTCTGACTATCCATGACCGTGTTTGGGCTTTTCTTGGCAAAGATTCTAGAGTGGTTTTTCATTTCCATCTCCAGATCATTTTACAGATGAGGAAATTGAGGCAAACAGGGTTAAGTGATTTGCCCAGGATCACACGATTAGTAAGTATCTAAGGTCATATTTGAACTTGTGAAAATGACTCTTCCTCTTTCCAAGTCCAGTGGCCTATCCACTGCATCATTAGCTGCCCTTAGTTAATTTGACTTGAAATTATATAACTGATGTAACCTCCAGGCAGGGAGGGTAGGTTACTATTTGCTGCATTTACAGATGATTTTTATTAAGAATTTTTCTACCATTAAATTAGCTCTTCTTTTTCCGTCCTCAGACACACCCTCTGTCCCCTTTTCCTGATCTACCCTTGAAGTCTGAGCCTTGGTCAAGATGCTAAACAGAGGTAGGTCACTATCATCACAAAGATAAGCTAGTAAAGTTGTTTTTCCATTAAGTACAAAAAAACTTTGGGGGAAGAGGTAGGCAGGATTAATAAACTGCAGTATTAACATTTTAGCCATCATTTCCTTCAGTCTAAACAATTAACAAAGCAACATTCTTTCTGGGCCATAGTGTCTTCACGTGTAAAAATGAGGCTAATAATGTTTATACTACCTACCTCACAAAGCTGTTGGAAAGAAAATAGCAGAAATAACACAGAATTTGAAGTCAGAAGACCGAGTTTAAATTCTTTCTCCATTACTTACTCCCTGCAAGTAGGGACAAACAAATTAATTTGGGGTGAGGGGTGCAAAAAATTGGGCAAATATGTTAAATTTTTCTGAGTCTCAGTTCTATCATCTGTGAAATGAGGCTGTTGGACTAGGCAACTTTTTAAAATTTAATTTTTTTTGTTACATTTTAAGTTTCAAACTATCTCCCTACTCTCCCCACCCTGCATTGGAGAAGGGCTGTATTAGGCATAGATATTGGTGTGTGTGTATGTATATGGATATATGTATGTGTATATATGTGTATGTGTGTAGATTGCATGTGTATATATGTATATATCTGTAAAACCATTTCTATTTATCATTTCTCTCTCTGGAGGTAGATGCCATGTTCCTTCATAGATCCTTTGTAATTGATTTGAGTAGTTATAATACTCAGAATAAATCATTCAAAGTAATTCTTCAAAAAAATTGCTGTTACTATATGCAACGTTCTCTTGGTTCTGCTCATTTCACTCTTCAGTATTTTGTGCAAGTCTTTCCATATCTTTCTAAAATCAACCTGCTCATCATTTCTTATAGCACAATAGTATTCCATCACAATCATATACCACAGCTTGTTGAGCCATTCCCCAATTGATGGGCATCCCCTCAATTTCCAGTTCTTTGCCACCACAAAGAAAGCTGCTATAAATATTTTTTTACATGTGGGTCCTTTTCTTTTTTCCCTGAGCATCTTTGGAAACAGACTTAGTAGTGGTGTTGCTGGATCAAAGGGTATACACAGTTTTATAACTCTTTAGGCATAATTCCTGATTGTTCTTCAACTAGGTAATCTTTAAATTTCCTTCCAGCTTCAAATCCTATGGCTCACAGGGGTGTGATGAAACCAGCTCAGTCCAGATTGTGAGAATTAAGTGTTAAATTTATAGTGTGAGCGTTCACACCTCAGAAATCACCAACTACAAATCAGAGCATGATTTATTGTTTTGTTGATTGTTAAGATTTAAATTAATTAAGAAAATGTAATAATGTAGATTATTAGTACTACATGTTTATATGGTGTTTTGTTGATTATTTAGACTCAAGAAAGTGATGGGGCAGCAAGGTGGTTCAGTGGATAGATCCCTGAATCTGGAGTCAGAAAGATTTGTCTTACTGATTTCAAATCCAGTCTTAGACATTTACTAGCTGTGTGACCCTGGGCAAGTCACTTAACCTTGTTTGCCTCAGTTTCCTCCTCTGTAAAATGAGTTGGAAAAGAAAGTGGCAAGCCACTCCAGGATCTTTGCCAAGAAAACCCAAATGGGGTCATTAAGAGTCAGACACAACTGAAAAATGACTGAATAACAAGAAAGTGATGGAGAAATTTTAATAATGCAAATTATTAATACTATATATTTAGGTGTTTGTTGATTTTTAGAATTAAGAAGGCAATGGAGAAAAATGTTAATGCTACAGATTATTATCATCATTTTTAAAAACAGCTTTGTTTATATGTCTTCTCTGGTCTTTACATTTAGAATAGGAGCCCTTCGTAAGTAAGAAATTATGATTTTCACAGAACGTGTACCCACATCAAGCTTACAAAAGACTACAAAAGTTTGTAGACATTTTAGGTATAATATATTGCATGCATGTGTGTGCATATGTGTGTACATATATACACATATATTTATTCATATTTATACACATACACGTGCACACACACATGTACATATGATATAGTGAAGGAACCAGTGCAGTGGACACCAGTACACCTGTGTTCTACCTGCCATTGGACTAGCTATGTGAATGTGGACTAATTAGTTCACCTTTCTAGGCTCTTCATGACCCCTTTTGGTGTTTTCCTGGCAAAGATACTGGAGTGGTTTGCCATTTCCCTTTCCAGGCTCATTTTACAGATGAGAAAAATGGAGCAAATCGTGTTAAGTGCCTTGCCCAGAGTCACACAGCTAGGATATGTCTGAGGCTAGATTTGAACTCAGGTCTCCTGACTCCAGGCCTGGCTCTCTATTCACTGTGCCACTTAGCTGCTCCTTTAGTGGTACAGTCCCATAGTTTAAAAATAAAACAAAAAACCTCCCAAATTCCTAGTGGAAAACAAAACCCTTATTTGCATATTATTTGAATTTATTTGCATGGGGCTTTTTAGTTGGTTTAGCTTCGAGTTTGAGAAACAAAATAAACTGCAAGACTTTGATCCACTCTCAGGGCCACAACATGCTTGATACACAGGTTTTTCAATCAAGTGATCTGAGCATATCTCAGGTTAAGAAAAACATAAGAGTACAGCTGAATATTGAAGTTCAGCTACTTTGCCATAGGAATGGAGGAAGGTCCTCTAAGAAGTCTTTAGTGTTTATAACATTTTATATGGTAATTAATGTTTTCCTTCCTCATTCCTGACATTTTTGCTGGAAATTTCCAGATGTTTCAAATGAATGATTAGATTAAGTACAAGTCTGTGAGTAATCACAATGTATGATAAGCAAAACCAAACCCATTTCTTACATCAGTTTTTGTGTTTGTGATACAGGAACTATGAAGCCTGAAGAGTCGTGGTGTGTTAAAAGCATTTTTGTGGATTCCTAAATTAGTGGGGAGGATAGTTTTGGCCAACTGGATTAATGGGAAGCTAAAGAAGGATATCCATTCCTTTTTTTCACTGATCCCATTTAGGTCATGTGACACTCAACGTGGAGGAACATGAAAGTATCGATCAAGTATTTTCATCTTCCTTTTTTGCATATCTGTCAGTAACACAATGAATATGTGTTTATGGAATGTGAATTACTGGGGGAAGAATGCCTGCCCTCAGCTTACATTTTATGTGGGTGGGGGGGTGGGGATGGAAGGGGAATAGCCCATACACAAATGAATGGGTACAGAGAAATTTCAAGGAAGGGCGCTAGTAGTGAAAGAATGAGCTTTGGTCTTAAGCAGAAAGCGGAACTTGAGTTGGGCCTTGAGTAAAGCCACGGAGTCTATGACACAAAGGTGATGAGGCAGTACATTTCCAAGCATTTGGGAAACTGTGCAAAGGTCTAGAAATGAGAATAGGGGGAATAACAAGTAATCACTTTAGCTAGAACAAACAGCATGTAAAGGACAGTAATGTTCTATAAAGTGTTTTTCCTCAAAGCCCTATGAGACAAGTAATACAGACACGATTACTGACATTTTTCCCCAGACAAAGAAACTGAATCTCAGTGTGACAAAGTGACTTGTTAAAGGCAGGGCCATAACTAAGGTAGGGCAATCAGAATTTGGGCCTAGGGTGCTGATTTTAGAGGACATGACCACACTTGTAGTCCTTCAGCCACGGAGAAAAAGACAAAAATGACTATCACTTAGCAAGAATAATTACTAAAAAATAGAGTGTTTTCGGACAGTGAGCTTTCTTACACATTCTACTCCCCCCAGTAGCCTTGCCCCAGGATCCAAGAGTGATTTCTATCTCTCCTCTCCCCCATCTACCCCCCAGACACCTATACGCACACTCATTCAACTGAGGGGAATGATTCATTCTGCTTGCCTGGGTGTGTTTTGTGGTATTTTCCTGGGTGCAAAAAGTTTTTGTTTCAGCTCTGACCCAAGGTCATCCAGCTATTGAATGATGAAGCCGGACCTCAAACCCAGGTCTTCTGACTCTAAATCTGCTTCTGTTTCTTCTCTAAGAGAACTTCCTTAAATGCTTTACAATGATTCTCAATTGTCTCTTCTTCTTGTTGTCGTTGTTCAGTTGTGTCTGACCATTTGTGATTCCCATTTGGGGTTTTCTCGGCAAGCACACTGGAGTGGTTTGCCACTTCCTTCTCCAGCTTATTTTATAGATAAGGAAACTGAGGCAGAGTTAAGTGACTTGCCCAGGGTCACACAGTTAATACTTGCCTGAGGCCAAATTTGAACTTAGGAAGATGAGTCTTCCTGACTCTAGGCCTAGAATTCTATCCACTGTACCATTTAGATACCCTAACTGTTTCTTAAATCAATATAAAATGCTTCATAATGGGTTTGTGGGATTTTTCCCCTTTAGGCAGTTGCTCAGCAATGTTCCACTGGCCCACATCAAAGAGAAACTGAGTTTTGAGATAGGAGAGTTCATATAAATGGCACTTGTGATAGATTATTCTATTTTAATGGAAAACAGCATTCATGGAAAATTTGGTCATTTTAATGGGGAAACAGTATGTTAAGAGCTTAATGACATTAGCAGCCTTCTAAATCTAAACCTACTTTCTCTCCCACCTGTTCAGTGGCTCCATCTCTGACCTTCCTAGTGCTTGTGTGGCCCTCTCTTTAAGTGGGGTCCTCCCCTGGGAAAGATTCTGCCCCTTTCCACAAATGGGAATGCTGCAAGCACCGTGGCTGTGATTCAGTCAAACCATAGTCTCCAGATTGGAAAATAAAGGCAAACCAGAAAAACAATTTCTTCACATTCTTATGTGCGTCTCTCTCCCTCCTCCTCACACCCTCCGGGGAGTCCCTTCTTCTGTGACCTCGGCAAAAACCTCAAATTCACTGGAAAACATAACAATTTCGCCCATAATGAGAGTTTACAATTTAAAAAGAAAATTCCTGTGAGAGAATCATCACCATCCTCCCACACCTAAGACTAACAAACCCTTCCTCTAAAATAGAATGTCTTCTATTTCAAATGAAAGTACCACGGAAAAAAAAGGCTACAAGATTGGGGGATAGCCTACTCATTTTTCTGGCAGCAGGCAGAAAGAGCTCTTTCAGTCACTTAACAGTAGTGTTATTTTGCTTTTGTTTTGTTTTCCCTGAAAAACCTACATTGCAGAGTTAGAAAAAAAATGAAAAGTTGTTTTCCTTTCTTTGGTTAACTCATACGGAACACATACTTTCTTCCAAGCCCCCTCCCCCACCCCTTCCCAGTGGCTTTGTATTTTTGCTAAGGAAGATGCCTCTAAGTCACTGAGTTAGGGTGGAGGAATTTGATGGAGGAATTCCACTTTGGATATGTTCAATTCAGTAAATGGTGTGTGGTGGGTTTTGTTTTTTATTTTTTGTATTTTTTTTTTTCCTTTTCAGAACCATAATTAGCCATTTTGGCTCTTGGGAAGAGCAGCACAAAGATATTCCTTCAACCCAACTCTAATTTATGATGGAAAAGTTGACAAAAGAAGAAAAAAAGACAAATTCAGTTGAGCAAGAGAGGGAATTTGTTGCTTCAGTGGCTCACGAATCAGTACATCATTTGGATAAGTTATTCTAAGTAAGTGCTAAGCTCAGTTGTTTCTAACAACCAAAATATCGTTCATTTTCTTCACCCTTTGAATTCTGGTGCTCTGAGACAAAGTCCAAGTTGCTGTCCTAGCTATTTAATGCCTGTCATGGCCCCTGGGAAGATCTATGTTCCATTTGCAAGAACAGGAGGAAACAATGTGCATACTCATTCATTCATTCACTCACACACACACACACACACACACACACACACACACTTCAAAATATATACCAAGTAATTTGGAGGGAAAGAACTAACAGCTGGGGGAATTAGGCAAGACAATGTGTAGGTGGTAGCAACTGAGCTCAACCTGAAGAGAGCTGGGGATTCCAAGAGATGGAGGTCAGGAAGGAAAACATTCCAGGTGAAGCAAGGACACAGAAACAGGAGATAGAATTTCATGTACTGGGAATGTCAGATCCGTTTGACTGGAACAGAGAATGTGGGGATGGAGGAGGGGGAGGGATGTGGGATCATCCTGGAAAGGTGTGGAAGGTCATTAAATGTTGGGCTGAAAATCTTGTATTTTATCCTGGAGAGGACAGGGAGCTGCTGAAATATCTTGAGCAGAGAAAGAGATATGATCAGACCTGTGCATTAAGAACATAAGAATATCCATTTGGTAACTTTATGGAGAATAGAGCAGAGAAAGGGATCAGGAGGCCATAGTCCAGGCAAGAGGTGATGAAGGCTAGAATTGTAGTGGTGTATGTGTGAGTGGAGAGAAGAGGGTGGATAGAAGAATTTGGGACAAAGGACCCTACTTTTTTTTTTTTTTTGCTTTTTTTTTGGAGGGCAGTTGGGATTAAATGACTTGCCCAAGGTTACACGGCTAGTTTTTTGTGTTGTGTCTGAAGCCAGATTTGAACTCAAGTCCTCCTGACTCCAAGGTCAGTGCTCTATTCACTGTGCCACCTAGGCATTCCAGGATCCTACTTATTATGTGGCAAAGTACAAAGAGTGCTGGACCATAGCAGAAGGTCGGAAGACGGGGTTTCAGAGTCTAGATCTGAGTCTCACTACCTACATGAGGTTAAGAAAGCTGCTCACTCCAACCTTTATTTTCCTCATATTTCAAACCTCTCTGGGCCTTTGTGAGAAAGGCCTTTATAAACCTTAAGTCATTACAGAAAGTCAAAGTTGGGAGGACCCTTAGTGAGCTATCCCCTAATAATTCTTGTCCGATACACTCGTTCTACAAATGAGGAAACTAAAACCCTAACTTTAGTCTTAACTGAAGGTTAAATGAGTTGCTCCAGATCATGGAAGTAGTCAGTAGCAGAGATGGGAACAAAATAAGTCAGTGCCTGTATCTCTGCACCATCCCCTTCTCTTATTGTTGGCGAGAACCCTTAGCACTTACCAGCATATATAAAAGTAACTTTTTGTATGGGACAATTATAATGATAGGGTTCTGGGAAACCACTCCCTAAGGAAAGAGGGCATCTGGGGGATGTGTCATCAGAGTAATGGATGGACAAAGCTGGTAACTTGAGCAAGGGAAGACTTAATCAGTCGTTAGGCTTTGAATGTATCAGTCTTCCCAGTCCTGCAAATGAACCCCAGGAAGGAGAAGCTATGGGGAACACAGGCTCCAAGGGATGATGGCATCTTCCACTGAGGGAGCCTTGTCCATGGCTTCCCAGGAAACTAGGCCCATATGCTAATCCTAGAACAGGCAGGAGAGAGCTGAACCTTACCAGGATGGTAAAACTCATGTTAGCAACTGTGTTTCTATATGCTGATTCGCATTTCTGTAATGATTTAAGGCTTATAAAGGCCTTTCTCACAACAGCCTAGAGAGATTTGGGAAATTATGAAAATAAAGTTTGTAGTGAGCAACTTTCTTAGCCTCATAGATAGCGAGGCTGAGATCTAGAATCTAAATCCAGGCCTTCTGACTTCCTACAATGTTCCAGTACTCATTGTACTTTGCCACATAATAATAATAGCTAACATCCCTTATTATATGCCAGGCTCTGTGCTAAGCCCTGAATATTATCTCATTTGATATTATTTAGATATTATCTCATTTGATACTCCCAACCACCCTGGGAGGCAGGTACCGTTATTGTTTCTATTTTACCGATGAGTCAGGCAGAAGTTAAAGTGACTTGCCCAGGGTCATACAGATAGTAAATATCTAAAGCTGGAATGGGACTCATGTTTATCCTGACTTTAGACCTGGTGCTTTATCCACTGCATTGCCTAGCTATTACTGAAAATGAACCAACAACTTTCCTTCAGGTATAGCTGTTTCCCACAAATGAAATGTTACCAGGAGAAGGGAAGATGGAAGTGGGGGAGATTGGCCAAGGGGAAACTCCCCAGGTGCACCTCATTTATGGTTATGTCTCCCTCAGCATGACTTGAAAACGTGAGAGGGCCAGTAAGAAGCTGGGTTGTGAGATGAGTTGATCTATGTGAATTCAAACCCTCTGTTTCTCTAGCCTCAGAATATTCTGCTAAGCCCTGCTCTATTCATCCTAATGCTGAGCTAATTTTCTTGTATCTTTCTCTCTTTCTTGTTTTCAGGATTTCAAGATTTCAGTAGTCTCTTTCTCCAATTCCTGACTACCAACTCTCCTTGGCCAACCCCATCTCCCTTCTCAGAAACCTTCTCACTATAACCTTTTCTCTTTTCTGACTCTGCCATCACCCTTGTCCAGGCCTTTATCACCTCATGCCTGGATTCTTACAATAGCCTTTGAGTTCATTTCCCTGCCCCAAGTCTCTCCCCACTCCAGTCCATCCTTTTCACAACTCTGTTCCTAAATTACAGATCTAACCATGTCATCTCCTTCTTCAGTAAACTCTTAGTGGCTCCCTGATACCTCCAAGATCAAATAGAGAATCCTCTCTTTGGCAGTCAAAACCCTTTATAACCTGGCTCTTTTCCTACATTTCCAGTCTTCTCATATCTTGCTTCTCTACCATATAGAAGAACCAGTAACACTGGCCTCCTTGCTGTTTCTCACATACAATATTCCATCTCTAGGCTCCAGGCATTTTTACTGGCTGTCTCCCATGCCTGGAATTCTCTCCCTCCTCATCTTTGTCCCCTGCCCTCCTTGACTAAAATCCCACCTTCTGTAAGAAGCCATTCCCAGTCTTTCTCAATCCTTATGATTTCTCTATGTTGATTTCTCTCCAATTCATTCTTTGCCTCTCTCTCTCTCTCCATCTATCTTATTTGTACATCCTGGAGAACATTTTGTATCCCCAACACTTAGCACATTGTCTGTCACATAGTAGGCATTTAATAAATGCTTATTGACTGACCTTCTTGGTTCTCTGACTCAGAAAACCACAAGTTGTGACATGGAAGACACACTATAAGTAGAACTGAGTCAGGGTTCAATTTGAAGACATATATATGTTATATATACATATATATATATAACTTTAAAAAATCATAGGCATCAAGGAAGAAAAAAATGTAATGAAGTTATTCCATCCTCATTCATTTATTTTATTTATTGATCATTTATTTATTGGTATATAAAAGGACAAATCAGAAACAGTGTCTAGGGGCAGCTAGATGGCGCAGTAAATAGAGCACTGGCCCTGGAGTCAGGAGGACCTGAGTTCAAATCCGACCTCAGACACTTAACACTTACTAGCTGTGTGACCTTAGGCAAGTCACTTAATCCCAATTGCCCTGTCTTCCCCCTCCAAAAAGCAAAAAAACAAAAAAACAGTGTCTGACCTCAAAGCTCTAATCAGTCACAATAATACAATTGCACAAATATTTACACAAAATTATCAAATAAGCATGTATATCATAAAAAAGGTATGAAATATAAGGGGTGTTTGGAGGAGTGGGGAGTCATGTTCTTGGCGGGGTTTGGGAAGAACACTGTGGTAAACTTTATAAAAGAAGTTTGATTTGAGTTGGGCCTTTGAGGATAGATGATAAAATTTCAACAGGCAGAGTCAAGTCAACAAGAATGTATTAAGCATCTCCTGTATGCCAGGCCATGTGCTCAACTCAGAGAATTCAAAACAAAGCAAAAGACAGCCCCCCACTATTAAAGAGTTCATATTCTTATGGGGAGGCATCATGTAAACAATTACATACAAAAAAAGATATATTCTGTGGAAAATGGAAATAATCAATTGAGGAATGATATTTGCTTTAAAGGTAATTGGGCAAGGTTTCTTGTAGAGGTTGCATTTTAGCTGAAACGAATAAAGTCAGGGAACCCAGGAAGCAGAGGCGAGAAGAGGGAACATTACAGGCATGGGGGAGAGCTTCCCATTGTTGGAAGCAAGGAGACTGGTGTCACTGGATACAAAGCATGGAGGTGAAGGGTAGAGTAAGCTATAAGATTGGAATGGTAGGAGGTCAAGATATGAAAGACTTTAATGTCAACAGGGCATTTTCTATTTAATCACGGGGTTAATAGAGAACAGATTGAAAAGAATGAGGGTGGAGTGTACCTGACACAGTCAGATCTATACTTTAGTAAGATCACTTTGACTTGTGAGTGGGAGGATGGACTAAAGTGGGGAGAGATTTGAGGCAAGAAGACCAATCATGAACTATTGCAATAGTCCAAGTATAAGGTGATAAGGGCCTGAACCAGGGTCATGGTAGTATAAGAGGAGAGAAGGGGACATATATAAGATACTATTTTTTATACATAAAGGTAAAGTCAGCAGGCTTGTCAAAAGACTGGATGGGGGAGGAAGAGTGAGTGAGAGTTAGGAAGCAAGGATGACTGCTAGGTTGTAAGCCTTGGTGATTGGGAGGATGGTGGTACCCTCAATAGTAAGAAGAAAGTTGAGAAAAGGGGAGGACTTGGAAGAAAAGATAATGAGTTCTGTTTGGGATATGTTGAGTCTAAGATGGCCATAAGACATCTGGTATGAGATATTCAATAGAAGATTAGAGACTCAAGTCTGGAGATTAAGAAGTTAGAACTGGATAAATGGACCTAATAATGATTAGACAAAGGCAAATCAAGTCAACAAGCATTTATTAAGAGAACAGACTTAGAGAAATGGGCCAAATGTAGGACTTCCAAAGAGCCAGAGTCATCAAGACCTCTAGGGAGGACAAGGAGGCAGCTGCAAGGTCAATTACATAACAGAACAGGGAAGGAAGCTTTGGGACAAAACAGAGAAATGCCTTCTTTAAGCAAAGGCCCCACACCCAGAGAGGGAGAAAGGACTACAAAACAGGTTCTAGAAGAGCCCAAGACCGCTAGCGGCATTGTCCACCCTTGTCACTCCAGATGGACTCGTAAAAGCCTAATACAGAAACCAAGTTTAAGAGGAGCTGATTCCAAGACAAACATCTAAGAGAAGGTGTCAGGGAAGAGAGGGAACCTTTACAGCATTTAGCTATGCTGAAATTTTCATTGAAGATCAGAGATATAAATACCCTCAAGCTATCAGCCTATATCTCTTCTCCTTTTTTGAGTCAAAAAAGTAATAGGAGTTTGATGTCACTCCTTCTGCTGATTTCTAAGCCCCCTTCCCTTCATTTATACAAAACTGCTTTCTCCAACTTTACCAAAAATCGCTTAATTAACCGATCTGAATGCCTTTTTTTTTTTTTACCAGACTTCATCTTTGTTAACCTCTCTGAGATTGCTGACAAACCCCCTTTTCCAGAATAGACTCTTCTCTCTCCGAAACTTCATTCTATCTGTGTCTTGTTGTTACCTATGTGATCCCTGCTTTTCAGGCTCTTTTGATGAGTCATCATCGATGTTCCACCTCTAACCAAGGCTTCCTGGAGTTCCTCATCACCTTCTTTTAGGTATTGTGTCCTGGAGTCACCTCCTCTTAAACTTAAGTGTGCTTCTGGTTCTGTCCTGGACCTTCTCTTCTCTCTACTCCCCCTCATTTAATGATCTCATCATCTCCCATCAAATCATGATTCTAATGATCATCTCTGTGCTGACAATTCCTGGATCCATATTTCGAACTCAAACCTCTCACCTAAGCTATGATCCCAGATACATGTTAGACATTTCCAATTGGATTCCCATAGACACCTCAAACTCTATCTCCCTGGGCCTTAGTTTTAACTCCAATTTGAGAGGAGTGAAACTAGACAGATTCTAAGATCCCTTCAGGCTCTATGTAGTCCCACAATCTACTTCTAAAATGATGTGGTCATTTTTATAATCTTGCACACTCAACTTACTTGTAACTATTAGCAGCAAATACCCTTAGAAAACCTTTAAAAGGGTTGGCAGAAGTTAGAGAACTCTTTCCTCCCACTGGAGGTCTGGGTAAATGAGACCCAGGATAAAAGGAAGGAGGGTAGAAGAGTTCCCAAAGGGAGATGCTCAGCTGATAACAGCAAGGGACTTGCAGGTGGGAGGAAGTGAGATGTTCAGAGTCAGCCAGGATGGAGAAGCATCTCCAGGGATTGACTACTGGAAAGACACCAGCCCAGCTGGAGGAAATATTCTAGGATGGACAGAGAATAGTTTGCTCACTTAGTTTATTAGTTTGGCCAGACAGTCAATGAGGCAGTCTAGTGGCTGGGTTGATAAGTGAATTGACGGCTAGCCTGGAACTTAGGAGGATCTCAGTTAGAGACCTACTTGTGAAAGCTACTAGCTGTGTAACCCTAGGCAAGCCATTTAACCCCTAAATACCATCTAGGACAATATAAATTCCAAGTGAGCTGCTGATCTGCATGGGTAAAGGGAGCTTCCACATCAGGAGTTCCTCAAACTGACAATAATAATAAGGATAATTATCATTAACATTTATATAGAGCTTTAAGATTTGACAAATAAACATTTTATCTCAATTCCACTTATATTGAATCTTTCTTATACAAGTCTCAGGAATGATCTTTATTTCAGCAATCTTTGAACATTTTGACAACATATTTAAGTAGAAATATTGTCTCCTGAGTTTTAGAGTTAAGCACAATGAGAATATAGCTAATAAAATCTAAATTGTCTAAAATCTCATTGCTTCATGTTTAAGCCTGTTCTTTTATTCCTCTTCTTTTGCTAGATTATTTTCTTGTGAATCCCAGATTTCTTATTCTATTACAACATTCCATTTCTTAAAGTTTTACACTACTCTAGCAGTAAGAAGTCTGTCCTAAATCCTTAAATACCAAAAGAGGTCAAATACAAGCAGTCCGACTCAGACTCTGATTTTGGAGATCTGGCAGTGGTTTCTATCCCACACATATAGCATTTCTTATAATTAAAAATTTGCTATAAATTCCATTTTCATTGGTAATATTATTATTAAGAATGTGACTTCATTTTGTATAATAATTTAATATCTATAGTCTTATAATCATTAATATGAGACTTTTTTTATCTTATGCTTTTTTAGCTAAATTCTAAGCTTTTGTTATTTGTACAAAGCAAACCAAGTCCTTTGTAATCCTTAAGGAGAAAAGCATTTTTAAAGGAACAATGGAATATATTAGAAAAGTTTCTTAAATAACAGTATCTTTCATCTTGAGATCATGCACAGAATTTTACTAATAACAAGTATATTTATTTTTAAAAATACATGAATTTGAACATCAAAGGATAGAACACTTCAAACTGAATTTTTTGCAATGCCCCAAAGTGGATGACTTCTAGGTCATATCAGGTTAGAACCTCAGCCCATCCAATAACTTTATGTAGCAACTTTCATTGAACTTCATAAAGTGGAAATACTACAGTAACCTTCAGGAAGGCACAGTTTTCACATTGGGGTAACCAGTCCACATGACCACAGAAACTGGAGGGAACTGTGTGTTTTCTCTGCCCAACCTAACCAGAATGAAGCAGGGTACACAGGAAATACTGAAGCATGGGTTCAGAATGGTTTGCCCAGGTGTTGGGCTAGCATCACTGCACAAAGCCCAAAGGATTCAGTAGCATTTGACTTCTGACCCCTTCACATTTTGGTGGTCTCTTTTCTGTTCTTATATATTGACTAGTGGCTGATCTCCCTGGAATCATTCAGAGACAGCACTGAGTAGGCATTATTGAACAATATAAAGGTCCATTGTCTCCCTGAGCATGTATCTGGGACATGACAGGCTACTTTCCAAGAGCTGTAGGAGAGAGTAGAAACTAATAGTTCCTGCAACATTATGTATTAAGTCCAGTTACAGAAAGTTAGTGCCATAGGTCTTTTTTTTTTTTAATCACTTCTGCTGATTAAAGGTGAGGATTTCAGCTGAAAGGCAGATTTGGGCAGCAAAAAGCTAGTTAAGGAAATGGCATCTGAAAATGAGATTTGGAATATGGGGTCATGGATTGTTTAGGAGATCTGCTATTCCATGATCCTATAAAGTTTTGTAAGTGGAGAAATTGCCTATCTCAGAAAGGATCTGTATTCATGAAACATTCATAGATGTTCCAGAAGTGGGAATTTTTTCTCTTCTTTTTAAGTAATAACATCCTAATGATAATGATATTTGTAAAACGTATACTTGCATTATAAACAAACAATAACAATAAATAACAACCCCCTAATGATAATGATATTTCTAAAACATTTTAAATAACATTCTTCTAATGATAATGATGCTCAAAAACTTATATTTGGCTACATCTCATATTTTTAAAATGTTATTCCAGTTGATCTTTAAGGAAATTGAACAATGAACTAAATGAATTACCATCCAACAAAATATTACCCAAAATATATTCTTATTTTCCTTCCAATAGCCTAAATATATATGGGAATAGTTAGACAAAGAGATAGATAGAAAGAGACAGACAGACAGATGGACAGACGCATGGACGGACAGACAGACATAGATGGATAGATAGATAGATAGATAGATAGATAGATAGATAGATAGATACATAGATACATAGATACATAGATACATAGATACATAGATACATAGACAGATACATAGACAGACAGACAGACAGATGACAGAGAAGAGGCAGTTAAGTGACACAGGGTCTAGAGCTGGGCCTGGAGCCAAGAAGAACTGAGTTCAAGTTGGTCCTCAGACATTTAAAGGTAGCAAATTACCAGTATGCTTCAGAGGCAGAACGTGAAGACAGGTTTCCAAGACCAAGAAAGGGGAAGCTTGAGCTGAGATAAGAAATACTAGAAGAAGAGAGATTTGATGTCCTCTGAGCCTGGCTGCTTCATCAAGGTGAAACCACAAAACTTTCTGAAATGTCCTCCAGTTTCTCTGTCATCACCCAACTCTGCATTTGTCTGCAGTCTGACTTTCCTAGTAGAGACATTCAAGGAAGTGGAAGGGAGGGGTGTGTTTCAAAGCAGTGATTTTTACTCTTGAAGTATTTTCCATCAATGTTTTTCTGGTATTTACTTTGCACATGTTCTCATAACTGAGAAGAGCAGAACCTGTTAGCCTTAGTGAAAAATAAGCCATCCTTGGTAAAATCCTGGAACATATTATTAAAGGATGACCAGTGAACCACAAAAAAAGAGTAAGCCAAGAACAGGGTGTGCAAGACTACCCATCTTTCTTCCTTCCTTCCTTCCTTCCTTTCTTTTTCTTTCTTTCTTCCTTTCTCCTTTTTCTCTTTCTTTCTCTTTCCTTTCTTCCTTCCTTCCTTCCTTCCTTCCTTCCTTCCTTCCTTCCTTCCTTCCTTCCTTC
>NW_027185903.1:9209155-9213859 GCF_028583685.1 Petaurus breviceps papuanus
TTCCTTCCTTCCTTCCTTCCTTCCTTCCTTCCTTCCTTCCTTCCTTCTTTCCTTTCTTTTCCTTTCCTTCCTTCCTTCCTTCTTTCCTTCCTCCCTTCCTCTCCCTCCTTCTCTCTCTGTCTCTGTTTCTTTTTCTCTGTCTCTGTCTGTCTGTCTCTGTCTGTCTCTGTCTCTGTCTGTCTGTCTGTCTCTCGCTCTCTCTCTCTCTCTCTGTCTCTCTCACTCAGCACTAGTGTAGCAAGGTTGAATGAGCCTATAGGGCGCTATCCCAAGGAGCATGCCCCCAAGGCATCCCCTGGAAACTTCAAGGACTCAAAGGACAAAGTGACTCATTGCTTGGGTCTTTGGGGATGGTGATCCTCCTGGCTGCTTTTCTGGTGTCCCAGTGCTGAAAAGGACTTTCTGGTGCTTTTGAGTGATTGTGATAACTCCTGAGTGGTCCCTTGGGGGACCTTCCCACTCCTTGATGGAAAAAAAGGAACCACTATGTTATACCTCATGAAAAAAAAAGAATCTTCCAGCTGGCAATCTCTTTAGCTTAGACTTCCCAAGTGAAAAGATGGAACTTCAGAAAGTGGTGAAAACGGGGCGGCTAGGTGGCACAGTGAATAGAGCACCAGCCCTGGAGAACCTGAGTTCAAATCTGACCTCAGACACTTAATACTAGCCATGTGACCTTGGGCAAGTCACTTAACCCCAATTGCCCTCCAAAAAGCAAAAAAAGAAAGGGGGGGGTGAAAAAGGACCCAAAATAATGGTGGTTAAGTCAGAGAACTTTACTAACACTTTGGTGTCCACCTGTCACTGAACTCTCACTTGTGGCTCCAAAAAGCTATAGCATGAGCAGTAGCCACACCCCTGTAAAACCATCTTGACAGATGGACTAAACCAGATTGAGAGAAACCAAAAGACCTTAAACATGTTGGTGAGTTAGGGGATGCCTACCCTAAGCATGTGAAGACTTCCTCCTGTGGAATGGGTGGATGAGAACAATTCATCCCAAAGGCTATAAAGGCAGCTGAAGTAGGTGCTGTGGAGCTTGGTCAGACATGGAAGACATTCATTGCATCCTGGGCCATCTCCAGTCATCTTGACTTTTGTCTTGCCACTGAACTCCACTGACTTTGGAATAGAGAGTGAGGCTGATGACTTTGTACAACTCTATCTCATTTAAATTCAATTAACTGACAAATCAAGACATCGCCCTATGATGTCATCGATCCTCTTCAGAAATGAAGGACAAACATCAACAAGATTAAGTCTCTAAGACTAAATTGCAAAGAAGGTTCCAACTTGCTTTGGTAAAGGGAATTTCCTCATCTAAGAGTTCTCCATATCAATGAAATCACAGGGCCTGTCCACATCCCACACACATAAATAATCCTACAAAGTATGTAGTGGGAACTGGGAACCAGATTTTTTATTCCTACTTTATATCATTCTTTTTTTTTTTGGAGGGGGGAAGGCAAGTCATCTGGAGTTAAATGACTTGCTTAAGGTCACACAGCTAGTAAATATGTCAAGTGTCTGAGGTCGAATTTGAACTCAGGTCCTCCTCAGTCCAGGGCCAGTGTTCTATTCATTTCACCACCTACCTGCCCCTTGATTCCTACTTCAATGTCTTTCTGCTAGAATGCTCTGACTCTCTAAACATTGCAATGAATACACTGGGGGCAGGGATCATGGCTGCTGAACTCACTGGCAGGATGCTTTGGGTGATCATATCTGCTTTCTTTTTAACTTCTATTGATGTATTTGCTCTTACATTACATTCATTTACAAAAATGCCCCTCTCTCCTTCCCTATTTTTATAACAAAGATTACAAAACAACAAAGCAGGTGAGCAAAATCTATCAATGCACCTGTGCATTATAAGGTTCTTATACAGCACTGTTCCATGGTATAGCCAAGAATAGAGCACGGAACTTCTTGCCCAGATCTCCTGATCCCAGTGTGGGTGGGGCCAACATCCACAAGAATGCAGGCAAAGGAATCCTGTAACTGGGAAAGAAATTAGGAAAATCATCTCCCTCATTCTTTTTTTAAATTAAATTTTTATTGACATCTGTTTTCACATCACCTACATTTCCCAATATATCTTTTCCTCTTCTCCCTTCCAAAGAGTAGTCCCTTATAACAAAGAATAAAAAAGAGTAGAAAAATAGTTCAGCAAAATTAATCAACATATTTAAAACTCTAATATTATTTGCAGTATTCCATACCACAGTCTCTGACTTCTTTGAAGAAATGGGCACTTTTCCCCCACACAGTGAAAGAGAGAGACAGAGAGAGAGAGAGAGAGAGAGAGAGAGAGAGAGAGAGAGACAGAGAGAGACAGAGAGAGACAGAGACAGAGAGAGAGGGAGGGAGGGGGAGAGAGAGGCAGAGACACAGAGAGAGACAGAGACACAGAGAGAGAGACAGAGACACAGAGAGAGAGACTGTTTCTTTTTATGTAACTGTTCAGGACCTCTTGTCTTCTGAATCTTAAGTCCAGTGCATTTTTCTACTATATTTAACCTCCCCTAAATTAGGCCTAATTCAGAGGTGCCAGCCCTACCCCAAGTTCATGACAACTTCAGTTTAGACTGTGGCTCATGATATCATCATTAGCTACAGAAGCCTTTAGAGTACCCCATTTCTCATCCATAATCCAGTGATGGTGTGACTGGACTGTCCCAGGGGACAGTAAAAGGACTCATTTATATCAAACAAGTGCTTAGAAAATTCATGCTTGCTTCCCATCTCTTGGAAGAAAGGTGACAAATTAGAAATGTACAGAATGAGATAGATATTTTCAAACATGATGAGTGTATTGATTTGTTTTGCTTGACTATACTTTTCTCTCTTTTTTTTGTTTTTTTTTTTGGAGGGGGGGAAGGCAAGGCAGTTGGGGTTAAGTGACTTGCCCAAGGTCACACAGCTTGTTAAGTGTCAAGTGTCTGAGACCAGATTTGAACTCAGGTCCTGACTCTAGGACCAGGGCTTTAGCTGCCCCTACACTTTTCTTTTATGAAGTGTATGGTCAGTCAGTAATTATAATAATAGCTACCATTTATATAGCTTTTACTATGTGCCATGTTCTGTGCTAAACACTTTACAATTCTCTCGTTTGATCCTCACAACAACCCTAGGAGGTAGGTGCTATTATTATCCCCATTTTACAGATGAAGAAACTGAGGGAAACAGAGGTTAAGTGACTTGCTTAAGGTCACACAGCTATTAAATGAGGTTGGATTTGAATTCTGGCCTTCCTTACACCAGACCTAGGACTCTGTCCACTATACCACTTAATTAGTAGGTAATGATAAATGTGCAAGAAAAAAGGAAAGAAAGGAGCATCATTAAAATATTTAAAATACGCAGAAGAAAGTTCAAAAGGGGACACAAACTGTAATATTTTTGTTGTTGTTTGGTCGTTTCAGTCACATCTGACATTTTGTGACCCCATTTAGGGTTTTCTTGGCAGAGATACTGGAGTGGTTTGCCATTTCTTTCCCCAGCTCATTTTACAGATAAGGAAGATGAGGCAAACAGGGTTAAGTGACTTGCCCAGGGTCACACAACCAGTAAGTATCTGAGGCCAGATTCGAAGTCAGGAACATGCGTCTATTTGGAGTTATTTTTGTCAGAGGGTCATTTAACCCTGTTTGCCTCAGTTTCCTCACCTGTAAAATGAGCTGGAGAAGGAAATGGCAAAGAGCTCCAGTATCTTTGCCAAGGAAACCCCAAATGGAGTCATGAAGAGCCAAATACGACAAAAATGACCAAAGAACAACAAAAATGCTGAAATGTGCATATTTGTTGATGATTATTATGTTTATGAGGAAAAAAAGCAATGGAAGGGTGCTAGATCAGTTCCAACTATAATCAATCATTATCATCATCGTACAGATTCATTCACTTCTGGGCAAAAAAAAATTTCCCAAGGTAAAAATTCTGTTCCCTGATCAGCATCTCTGCCAAAAATAAAATACTCTTCTTAGCACGGGAATTTATGGTCCCCATTAGAGAGATTAGCAAAAAGCTCACTCATCTATGAAGCTCCAGCTCCATGGAGATGTGCTGCCAGATGAAGCGATGAATCCTTGGAGAACCTTCTTCTGATCTAACTTTAGTCTCCAGCAGCTCTCCTCTCCCTAAAGACTCTGGGCAGTGAGGACTCAGGAGCCAAGGTGGCTTTGTTTGCTTGTTTCCATGGGAAGGGTTGGTTATGTACATCTATGTGTGCTTCTCAGGGCCTGTTTGGAATTTTAAAGTAATGGAGGATTAGTATACTTGAAGAGCTCCTCTGTTGTGTCTTCCTGCATTGAGGACCCTGGGTCGTCAGCTTCTGGAAGAGGTGTAATGATGTGATGAAAGCTTGGGAGAGACTTTGGAGCATGCATAGACCTTCTATAATTGGTTCTACTAACTACAAGGTTAGAGGAACACTTTTTGATTAGTTCCATGCTCAGAACTGTCTTCAAAATTCACCAGCAAGATAGACTTTGGCCATTTTCTTCTTAAGCTGCTTTTACTTACCGTGTTTCCCCGATAATAAGACCTATCCCGAAAATAAGCCCTCCCTTTACTGTGTAAGATTCCTCTAAAATAAGCCCTCCCCAAAAAATAAGCCCTATTGAGATTGCTACTGTAGTGGAGGTGATCCCCTGCACTACATTACGGTACCCTCTGTATGCACCGCCCCCCCCCCCCCCCCCC
>NW_027185903.1:9213959-9326087 GCF_028583685.1 Petaurus breviceps papuanus
AGCTGCATCCAATCAGAGCTGCAGCAGTGAGCGCGTCATCCTGTTCTTCCCCAGTGATTTGCTTATTTAATAAAGGTACATTTTTTTGTTCACATTTACCTGTTTATTAAATTTGCTGTCAATGTTCATTAAAATAAGCCCTCCCCTGAAAATAAGCCCTCTGGTATTTTTCTGTCCAAGAAAAATAATAAGACAGTGTCTTATTATCAGGGAAACACGGTAGTTAAGACTCCTTCACTGATTTTAGCGTTTAGAGTTTAGTAAGAGTTTAGTTTAGTTAGTGTTAGTAAGTTAGTTAGAGTTTAGAAAGAGGTGATGTCGTTAGGAGAGACTCCTTGAGCCTTCTCCTGTCTGAGGCCGACATTTGGTCTGATTAAGTAGGCCTCTCACTCTCTGCCTCTGCATTTGTTCTTTTCCATTTTAGATGAAAGGATTGGAGACTATGACCATGTGGATTTCAAAAGGTCAGGAGAGAGAACTTGCGGGTGTCCTGGTCCCAGGGTCTAGGTTGTGGAGTCAGCTCAGCATTGATGTCCTGAAGAGTGAGGAATGACCTTTGGGACCCAGCCCGGTGGTAAATGAGTTGAAAATTCATCCATCACTTATGTCAAATATGGACACATATGAGTGGATGAGAACAATTCATTCTAGAGGCCATGAAGGTGGTTGAAGCAGGTACTGTGGAGAGCTTAGAGCTTGGTCAGGCATTGAAGACACCAAGGTCACCTACTGCATCCTGGGCCATCGCCAGTTGTCCTGCCACTTTTGTCTCGTCACTGGACTTCAATGACTCTGGAAGAAAAAGTGAGGCTAATTATTTTGTGCAGCTCTGCCTCACTTAAATCTGATTCATATGGGAGTCCAGACTTCACCCTGTGATATCCTTCTTCAATAATAGTAACAAGATATTTGGATGTGAACTTGGTGGAATCAATTCTATATAGAAACTGACCTAATCTGAGCCCAATCTCTCCAGAGATGAAGATGGGATAAGGAAAAAGTGTGCTCTAAGGGGTTGGGAGAATTTTATGTTCTTTTATTATTACTATCATCAAGTTAAATATCTCTTTGCAAAAACTAATTGATGTTAAGTTGTTAAATGGAATTATGTTCTAGTCACTGGTGACTAACAGCGGGGGAAGCATAAACTCAAGCCCATGACACCCCCAGAAGAGATACCACCAAAACCCTCAAGGTACCCACTGCAAACTTATGGAAGAGATGTAGTGGTCTAGCTCTGAGATAGTGGGCTCAGAGTACAGTCTGTCATATAGGTTAGCTTACAAGGAAGTATCTTCTGAAATGCTGTGATTTTGATCTACACCCCATGCAACACTTTTTCTTTCAACTCCATTCTTTAGGGCTTTGGGATAATGTCTATGTTGCCTTTCACCCTCTCTCTTCTCTCCAACAGCAGAGGGTCTGAATCTGGGCAGCTAGAATAAGTATATCCTTCCTATGTTAATTACAGAGTGGGAGAATTTTAACATTGTGCATTGTTGTTCCAGATGGTTTGAAGGGTTCAGAAACTGCAGGATGGCCCAGGGTCAAGTTAAACAAATAAATGGCCACTACATTATAATTAATAGCATCTTTGGCCTACATCAGTCCCACCACGCACCCGAATTTACAACCCTTCAATATTAACAGCAGCCTCAAATTATAAATAGGCTTTATTCCAAAAGGTAATTTGTTGAGTTAGTTGGTCTATGTCTATACCACCATAAGTTCATCTGATTTTATCTAAGCTTGGAAGTCAATTGTTTAGCTCCTGGAAAACATTTCCCCCTAGAAACAATATGGAAGATAATTAGAAATGATAGTTAGGTTCCGGGGCTAGGCCACATAATGGAGCCAAAGCACTGGTTATTTACAATGAATATTATTAGCAACTATTATTGCAGATCAGTAACTAAAACAAAAACACAGTAATATTGGACAAGAAAGAAGTTTTAAAAACTTTATTTGGGGTCTTGATTCTTCATTAAAAAAAGAGGTTTAAAGATCAAGGAGAATTTAGTGGAGATTTTGAAGGCTATCTTTAGTGTTTTCAAGCTTTAAAAGACAATAGCATTGGCTCTTTAATTTTACTTCAAAATATGTATGGCTTTTCTTTTCTGATATAAGTGGATTATCCTAATACTTATCAACCTAATTAGAAATATGTTTTGCTCCATTAATACAGTGGAGAGCATTTCTTTGTTACATGGAAAAGATTCAAGTGAATGGGAAACAGGGGAGAATGGAGTTCCCTTTTTTTTTTTAAGATTATGCTATAAAGATAAAAGGCATCAATAAGTTGTGGGTTTTTTTTTCCTTCAGAGTAGAGAAATGGAAAAAGTAAGTACTTGTGTTTCCCTGATAATAAGACCTATCCTGAAAATAAGCCCTCCCCTTACTGTGTAAGAGTCCTCTAAAATAAGCCCTCCCCCGAAAATAAGCCCTATTGAGATTGCTACTGCAGTGAAGGTGATCCCCTGCGCTACACGCTACATTACGGTACCCTCTGTATGCACTGTCCCCTCCCCCCCCCGGGTGAAACGCACGCCGCGCTCCGAGCTGCATCCAATCAGAGCTGCAGCAGTGAGCACGTCATCCTGTTCTTCCCCAGTGATTTGCTTATTGAATAAAGGTACATTTTTTTGTTCACATTTGCCTGTTTATTAAAATTGCTGTCAATGTTCATTAAAATAAGCCCTCCCCTGAAAATAAGCCCTCTGGTGTTTTTCTGTCCAAAAAATTAATAAGACAGTGTCTTATTATCGGGGAAACACAGTAAGAGAAATTGTACTAAGTGTAATTTGGCAAGAGCTGAAAAAGACAGAAGAGGTTGATAAGAATTTGTGTCGGTGAAAAGGAGGTGAGATTAGCTATTCTATGAGCAGTGAAAGAAAGAGAAGGACTCAAAGAAGAGATAGGGTGAAGGCACCTACCTATCCTTAACTTCTTGAAAGAGGTGGAGGACTATTGTTCTGAAACACTGTACATAATATCAGACTTTTCTCATACATCACTTAGATTTGCTTAACTGTTTTTCCCCTCTTTTTTACTCTTCCTTATAAATGCTTTCTCTTCATTGCTCTCATGGGGAATAGAAGGGAGAGGGAAACGTAGGTGTTGTAAAAAGAAAAGATATCATTAAAAACGTATCTTAAAAAAAGAAGAGATCTATACCTTACTAGTTTCAGTTTCCTTACCTATAAAATAAAAGTGTTAGACCATGATTTCTAAAGTTCTTACAAGTTTTACATCTTCTGATAGGAAATGTCTACCCCAAGTACTTCCCCTGCCTGAATGAGTAGATGAGAATAATTTGTTCCAATGTCTATTAAGTTGGCTAAAGCAGGTGCTGTGAAGTGCTTAGAGTTTGGTCAAACATCAAAGACAGCAAGGTCATCCACTACATCCCAGGTCATTGCCAGTCATCGTGACTGGACTTCAAGGGCTCTGGAAGGGAGAATGAGGCTGACAACTTTGTGCAGCTCTGCCTCACTTAAATCCAATTCGAATACAAGTCAAGACATCACCTGTGACATCATTGTTCCTCATTGGAAATGAAGGACAGAAAACAAAAATAACTACTCCTCTGATCCTATGTGCTCCTGATAGGAAAGAAAGAAGATGGTTGAGAAGAGACATCGGATTAGACAATGCCCTGTGGCAGCCATCAGATGAGTAACATTGTCTGTCTCCTCAATACATTGACATTTGAGAGGGGAGAGGTCAGGAGTGTACAGCCTTGTGGTGGGAAAGGAGAAGGAAAAGCCATGTTCTTACTCAATAAGTGCTCATAGAAGTGAATGCAACTCATTCACCGTAAACTCTCCAGTCCAATAGTTGAATGATAGCATTTCTTAGGGATTACTATGTACTCTGCAGTACACTGGGTACTATGGCGGGATACAAAAGAATGAAAACACGTCATGACTTCTCTTAAGGATACTGCACTATAGTGGGGGAGGCGAGGTTCATGTGGGTTTAGCAACTAAGGGAGTACAGTTGAGAGAAAACAAAACTTACCATTGCAGATCTGGGTTCTTGTTCTATTTCTGCCCCCCTACTGGTTGTGCAGTCCTGGACAAGTTTAGGATGATTAGAACGCTCGGAAATTCCTCCATTATCTCATATGCATTGTTGTTCAGTCATCTGTCGTGTACAACTCTTTGTGATCCTATTTGGGGTTTTCTTGGCAAAGATACTAGAATGGTTTGTGTTCTCCTTCCCCAGCTTATTTTACAGCTGAAGAAATTGAGGCAAACAGTGTTAATGACTTACCCAATGTCACACAACTAGGAAGTATCTGAGGCCAGATTTGAACACATAGTTGCCCCTGTCTCCTATGTGAGACAGGGATAATGATAAAAGCATTATTGTGAAGAACAAATGAGATGATGTGTAAGAAAGCATTCTATGACTATCAACCATTATACAAATGTAAGTTATGAAGAACATCATCATCATCCTTGTTTGTATCAATGATAGTATAATTTAAGATATGATCAAATATTAAACTGTGTATTTCTGACTCACAATGCAACTGAGAGTAGGGAAAGATCTTTATAGGTGAGGTTTAAGAAGGGGGGACTTTATGGAAGAAGAATGAGAGATTCTAGTGTTTCAATGGACCTTGAAAGATCATCTGATCCAGGCTCCCTCCTTTTGGACAGAAAAAGTATTAGAAAGTAGCTCTTGAAGAAGGTGTGAAGGAATGGTGTGATTTGAATGTGTGAAAAAGGAGAGAAGGCACTTCGGATGGGAGGAAAGCATGAACAAAGGTGTGTGGAAATGGAAATGTTTAGTCTTTTTGGACAGTTGAAAGGACAGTCCACCTTGGGGTTCACTGGAGAATAGTAATCATTAAGTCTGAATAGGTGGAGGGGAATTACGAAAGTCTTAAATGCTGGGATGAAGAGTTTGGATTTAATCCAATAAACGATTATTATTGCTGTTCATCCTTCATTTTCAGAGAGGACCAATAAACAATAGAGAAATCTTATACATTCTTTTTTGGAGGTAATTAGAGTTAAGTGACTTGCCCAGGGTCGCACAGTTGGTAAGTGTCATAGGCTGGATTTCCAGTGTCAGTGCTCTATCCACTGTGCCACCTAGCTGCCCCAAGATCTTAGAAATTCTTAAGGATTGAGTGACACACTGATATTAGTGATTTAGGAAGATTATCTGGTAGTGGTAAAAGGATATATAGGAGAAAGGCAAAAGAAAGTATTAGTCAGGGAAAGTAAATGGGGGAACAAGTGATTCAGGCATGAGAAGAGGTGTAGGACAAGGGTGGTAGCAGTAGGAAAGGGAAGAAGAAATAAATCCAAAAGACATTAAAAGGAAAAATGTATAGGCTTTGGTAAGTGATTAGACAAGGAGAGAAAGGGAATCAGAAGTGACATCAGGTGTCGGTGATGGTGACAGCATCCAAAACCACTGGGGAGGTTAGAAAAACAGTTTTAGCTGTTGTGTTTTAAGTGAAAATGGGATATTGAAGAAGGGATAAACTATGGCCGGGGGGCGGGGCCTCTGTTCAACAGTTCCCTCCCTCACAACGTTGCTTCCCAGAAGCCCACCTACCCCCCTCTCAAGGTCTACACAAGGGTACAAATTGCTTGGGACAAAGCAATTAATCAATATACGATAAACCTTAATGACTTTTTATGTCATCAAAAATGTGAATGTGAATTAATGTGAAATGTCCTTTTTTTTTGCTGCAATCACTTGTTTTGCAAGACTTAACAAAGAGCTCACAAAATGTTGACCGGATCTTTCATCATCAAACCACATTTTTATCACATTAGATATTAAGTGTACCTTTGATACATAATCCATTTGTCCAAATATAGCCTAGATTACAGCTCAAAAGTTTTCAATGAGATATAACTCAAGAGAATTCTCAGGCCACTGAAATATGTTTCTCACCATATCTTAGAAAACATTTATTGACTTTTTATCATATTCAACATGGGACAAGGTTATGTGGCCATATTCCATTCCCATTTGTCAATTTCTGTAATTCTAGAATGATTCTACTTACTTCTCAGTATGTCAATATATCTATCATTCCCTCAAAACTTTTAGGTAGGGGTGGCTAGGTGGTGCAGTGAATACAGCACGGGCCCTGGAGTCAGAAGGACCTGAGTTCAAATCCAACCTCAGACACTTGACACACTTACTAGCTGTGTGACTTTGGGCAAGTAACTTAACCCCAATTGCCCTCCAAAAAGCAAAAAAAAAAAAAAGAAAGAAAGAAAACTTTTTGGTCTACTGCAAAATCTCAAACATTTTTGGATGTTTTGCAATCTGATGAAGATGGGCAAATCTTACAGGTTCACTTGGACTTCTGATAATGGTTTCAGGATAGCTTTAAATGAAAAAAGTGGGGGCGGCCAGGTAGCACAGTGAGTAAGAGCACCGGCTCCAGTGTTGAGAACACCTGGAGATCGAATCCCGGGCTCAGACACTTAGCACCCATCCAGAAACACCTGGCCGTGTAACCTTGAGCAAGTTACTTAACCCCAATTGCTTAGGGGCGGCCGGGTGGCTCAGCGAGTAAGAGCACCGGCTCCAGTGTCGGAATGACCTGGATCAAATCCGGGCTCAGATACTCAGCACCACACCCAGAGATAATAACTGGCCGTGTAACCTTGAGCAAGTTACTTAACCCCAATTGCTTTAAAAAAAAAATAAATGAAAAAAGTGAGTTCTATCAATAAAAAATTGCCTTTCCAATCTTTAGTACTCCACTCTTTGTATTGTCTTGTGCATGACCAACCTTTTTTTCCCTTCATGATAACTGTTAGCATCCATTCCCCCCATTTTTGTTATTCTTAGAAATCAGTAATAACCCCTCCAGTATCTAGGTGCCTCTGAATGTCTTTGCTTGCTTTCTGGTAATTAGGCTAGCCTGCATCAATATATTGACAATTCTTGTCAATGGATTTTGTTTCTGTTTTTTGTAGCTCAGTAAGATTGTTGATCCTGTTTTACTGCGGTCTTAAATGATCTTTGAAATGTTTAATTTCCCCACAGCTGCCACAACATCTCTAATATTCATTGAAATGCACTTCTTAAGAGCTACTGTAACTTCTGCCCATTTCATTGGAGTGGAACCAATTTTTAGAAACAATAGAATTAAAACCACAACAATTAAACACATGTGTGTGGCACTAAATCCAACCCTTAAATGATGGAAAATTCCTTAAAGGTAGGGTAACCAGCTCAATCCAGTTTCATCTGGTCAAGGCCAGATGTTTTGGGTCACCCTAGAGCAAAGTTCTCAACCTCTTTTGTGACATGAGTCCCTTTGGCAGTCAAATGAAGCTTATGTAACCCTTCTAAGAATAATGCTTTTAAATGCATAAAACAAAATCATAGCACTACAAAGGAAACCAGTGATATTATACAGTTAGTAAATAATTTTAGAAGTTGAGACTTGAGGGGCGGCCAGGTGGCTCAGCGAGTAAGAGCATCGGCTCCAGTGTTGGGATGACCCGGGGATCAAATCTGGATGCAGATACTTAGCACCACCCAGAAATAACTGGCTGTGTAACCTTGAGCAAGTTACTTAACCCCAATTGCTTAAAAAAAAAAAAAGTTGAGACTCGATTAAGGACCCCTCCCCTTGTGTCAGTAAAAGCACACACATATGACCATTTCTGTCACAAAATAAAGCCACATCAAAATGAGTGCTTGTCTCAAGTAATGTACACACCTCTCTGTTCTCGCTCAGTTGTGTCTGACTCTTCATGACCCCATTTGGGGTTTTCTTGGCAAAGAGACTGGAGTGGTTTGCCACTTTCTTCTCTAGTTCATTTTACAGATGAGGGCCTGGAGCAAACAGGGTTAAGTGACTTGTCCAGAATCACACAGGCAATAAGTGTCTGAGGCCAGCTTTGAAGTCAGGAAGACGAGTCTTCCTGATTCCAGGCCTAGCAGTCTGCCCACTGCACAACGTAGTTGCCTGAATACTTCCCTAGCTCATATACAACTCCATGAAGCCTTCCTTGGTTACCCCCGCTGCCAATGATCTGTCCTTCTACACATTTCTCATAGCACTCAGTATAAACCATCCCTTGTCCTTATCCCATTCTACCATGTGGCAAGCTTATTTGTGTTCTGTCTTCCCCCACTAGACTATAAACTCCCTATGCAAAAGATCACTTTTTCCAAATCTTTGTATCTACAATATTTGAACACAGCAGAAAGAGAAAGTGTGTGTGTACACACACACACACACACACACACACACACACGATTGAATGGAATTGAATTAGTTCTTATAGTCTAGTCCCTACCCCCTTTCTATGCCTCTCTACTATATACCACAGAGCATTAAATATGATAAATATTCAAATACTTATTAAATGAATTAATGAAGGACTTGAAGACATTTCAGACTGGGAGTAAGTTATGACTGGGGGTTGATGGAACCCTTTCCCAAGGCCCCTCTTGGGCCTCTCCCTTAGTCTAGAGGCTTTCTCAACGGTATATACCTTATCCCACATCTATCACTGTATATCAAGGTTTGGGGAGACCCAAAGTTTTGGCAAAGCCCCACTCCCACCCCTAAGGACAGTTTAGCAATCCCTGTTTTTTTTCTGAATAATGTCCCACATGGTTTCCTGGTGGCCAGGAAGTTAGTGCCCCTCACTCCCAGAGAATGAATCTAAAACACTTGGAAAGGGTTGACTCAATTAGTGGGATTTACACATCCACAGCTGTTGGCCTGCCTTGAATTTGGGGGAATGTTGCTGGGGATTAGTGAGGGATATATTGAGATCAACGCCCACTCCCTCATCTTGAGCAAGGCTCGGATTTGGCCGCCTCTCTTCCTTGTGTAAGAAAGCTTGGGCTAAATTCTATAATGCTGCTGGCTTAGTTTCCCATGAAGAGATAAAATGTTCCCTGGAATTTCCATTAACATTTAGTTTTATTTGCCTCCCTCCTCAGAACCTTCTCTCCCTCCCTATTCCCCTGCTTCCCCTCCCCCTTCACACACACACATACCTTACCCTTTTCTATGTTTTACTGGGTGAAGAATTTGTGGAAAGAAAGAAACTTGTGTGGTGCTGGGTCAGAGGCAGACACAATAAACATTGTTTGCATGATTGTGGAACAGAAACTATCATGTAAAGGTTTAGAGATTCCCACAAATTAGAGCTGAAAGAGGCCATAGAAGACATCTAGTCAATTTTTTCATTTTTCAGCTGAGGAAACTGAGACTCAGGACAAAAAGGTGGCTCCTCACATGGACCTTTTTATTTTGAGAGTTTCCATGAGATATTAAGCTGATCTAATACAACATTGCACTAAGAATTGGGAACTGAGGGAATGCCCATCAATTGTGGAATAACTGAACAAGTTATGGTATACGAATAGATTGGAATACTATTGTTCCATAAGAAATGATGAGCATAGGTGGCATAGCGAAATCCAGCCTCAGACACTTAACATTTACTAGTTGTATAACCTTGGGCAAATCACTTAACCCCAATTGCCCTGCCCTCCCCCTTCCAAAAAGAAAAAAAAAAATGATAAGCAGGCAGACTTCAGAAAAAACTGGAAAGACTTCAAGGAACTGATGCTGAGTGAAGTGAGCAGAACCAGGAGAACAGGACCAGCCATACTGTTCAATGACTAATTTTCATAGACTTACCTCTTTCTCAGCAATGCAAGGATCTGAGACAATTCCAAAAGACTTATGATGGAAAATGCTATCCACATCCGGAGAAAGAACTCTGGAGTCTGAATGCAGATTGAAGTACACTATTCACTCCCTCTTTTTTTCTTGTTTTGTTTCTTCTTTCTCAGGGTTCCTCCCAATGGTTCTGGTTCTTCTTTACAACATGACTAATGTGAAAATATGTTTAATATGAATGTATATGTAGAACCTATATCACATTGTGCACCATCTTGGCATGAGGGAAGGGGAAGAAGGGGAAGAAAATTTGGAATTCAAAATCTTATGGAAGTGAATGTTGAAAACTAAAAATAAGCAAATAAATAAAAACATTGTACCATACACACTCCAGGGCTTTCTAATAACTATTCCTCTACGTGATACGATCCATTAACACAAACAATAATTGGATTTAAACACCAAAATCTGAATGATATTTGATAAATATCTTTTCTAAATGAACTGATTTGCAAATGTAGCCATTTAGCTCCATATACAACTAAAGGATCTGATCTGACAATTTCAAGTGGCATTGAATTGTAATCTTAAGTAGACGACATCACCCCCTTTCACCTACACACTCTCTATTGCAGTCAGATGACCCTGACAGCTGTTGCCCCACTCAGGACAACTCTCCCACATCAGTGCTTTGGCACCCATTCTCCCTCCTGTTCTGGGAATGCCCTCCCACTCACATCTGCTCAGATAATTGCTTACTTCCTTCAAAACCCCACTCAGGTGCTACTTCTGCCCCTTAGAATCTTTTTCTGATTCTCTCTCTTTAAATTACTTTGTAAGCCTTTGTGCTTATTAGCTTCTGCACAGGTCGAATCCCATTTTCCTTTCTTGGCAACACTTCTGCACAGGTTGAATCCCTGTAAACTCTTTGAGGCCAGAGACTTTCATTTTGTTCCCTGAGTTGATTTGAATTGAACAAATCTGAAGGTATTAATCAGCATGAGTATTCCAAAGGAGAGGGACACTTAGGAAAAGAAAATTAGAATTTGCCTCTAGGGAAGAGAATGTGTATTTGAAAATCCGATTAAGAAACCAGGTGCCACCAAGCTCAGGCTGGTAGAAGGTGTTTTTCTCTTCCTCCCAAGTCATGGTAGATTTAGTCCAAGGGATCCACAGCCAGCACAACCAGCTGTCCCAGTCCCTTTCTCTTTGGCAACAATCACCCTCTTTTCCCAGTCCTCCTCCCTTTTCCATGCAAATACCACAGAGTCAATTGTCTATAGTCATTTTTCTTCTTTCCTCAACTCAGAACTTCCTCCAGCTCCACTTTGGCTAAGATTTCAACCATCCCATTGGCTAAAGAGTGACATAGCCCCTTCCCTCATGCATCAGCCACGTGGAACCCATGCCAGGAGGATGGCAAGGGACAGAAGAACAGAAAACTTTTCCAGGGAGACACCAGCTGCTATGGCAACCCATCAGATTTTCCCTTCCCAAACTGGGCTCAAACCTTGCTAGAGATCCGGGGCCTTGAATTATTCATCAGTCCTGCTAAGAGTCAGCTCTTTGACTTCAGCGGATTTAAAAGTTCTTAAAATTCAGGAGTAAAGTTCCTGTTATTCTCTGGAGGGCTATCGCTAAAGGTTATCAAATTGCATTTTGCATAAAACAGAAAAGTGTCCTGCTCTACCTCCTGTTCTGGGCCAGAGTTGCTGAGTTCTCTCCTTAATCCCAGAGCAGGCCTGAGTGCACTGGCCTTCCCAGATACTCCCAGATGGTCTGGATGCAGCTGTGCTTTAGGTATTCAGCTCTGCATTCGGGGAGACTTGCAGACTAGTTGGGCAAAAGCTAACAATTCCCTGTGGTCAGAGTGAGGAAAAATGGGATGTATTGTTTATGAATTTTAGTGGGGAAACAAGTTCCCAGGTGATGAACCCCACCATCCTGCAGAAGCCCTCAGACCCCACTCATCTTTAAGCACAGGGAAGAAAGATAGCTCACCATTTAGTGATAAAGTATGTGACCAGAAATCAAGACTTTCTATCTAGCCAACAATGAGTATGCGAACTGAGTCCAAGCAAGGCAAATTCTGAATCACCTGCAGGGTGTTCTGGGACAACATCTTGGTCTTCTGGGGTAGGCCCACCAACATAGAAGTTCCCTACCTAGACAATTAATTGCACAGACTGAACTAGGCCTGAGAATAGCATAACCAATTCTGTTACACCTTAGCCCAAACTGGGTAGTTTTCTTTTATTTTCACTTTCCTTTCCTGGCAACCCTATTATTTTTAAAATTTAATTAAATTTTATTTTATTTTCAGTTCCAGAGTCTCTCCCCCCACCCATCCTGACCCATAAAGAAGGCAAGAAATACAAAACCCATTACAAATATGAAGTCATGCAAAACAAATTCCCTATTAGGCATATTCTGAAGGAAAAAAAAGAGAAAAATAGACTTCAATCTGCACTCTGATTCCATCAGTTCTCTGAGGATGTAGAGAACTTTTCATCATGAGTCCTTTGGAATTGTGGTGGGTCATTTGTGTTGATCAGAGTGAGAAAGTCTTTCACAGCTGATGATATTTACAATAATGCTGTCACTATCCAGACAGTTCTCCTAGTCCTGCTCACTTCATTTTGCATGAAAGTCTTCCAAGATCTCTGAAACCATTCTTGCAATCACTTCTCATAGCATGACAGTATTCCATCACATTCATATACCGTAACTTGTTCAGCCATTCCCCAATAGAGGGCATCTCCTCAGATTCTTTGCCACCACAAAAAAAAAAAAAGCCACTATAAATATTTTGTACAGATGGGTCTTTTTCCTTTTTCTTTCA
The DNA here is from genome assembly GCF_028583685.1 of Petaurus breviceps papuanus. Taxonomy (NCBI): domain Eukaryota; kingdom Metazoa; phylum Chordata; class Mammalia; order Diprotodontia; family Petauridae; genus Petaurus; species Petaurus breviceps. Next base: position 9,226,442 of record NW_027185903.1, read on the forward strand.
TCTCTTTTAAAATATAGACCTAGTAGCAATATTGGTGAGTCAAAAAATATCTGCAATTTAATGGCTTTGGGGGCATAGTTCCAAATTGCTTTCCAGAATGGTGCTAACTTCTAAATCTTGTGTGATCTTGATTGTGGCTCCACAGTGTCTGAATTATTGTTTGTTTTGTCTACTTTTACTATTTTCTCCTTGAACTGGAAGTTCTGTATTTTGACTATAAAATTCCTGGGATCTTTCATTATGGGATTTCTTTCAGGAGATGATCAGTGGATCCTTTCAATTTCTACCTTGCCTTCTGGTTCAAAGATAACTGAGTACTTTTCCTTTACAATTTTTTTGAGATGTGCTGTCTGAGGTCTTTTTTTATTCATGACTTTCAAGTAGTCCAATGATTCTTAAATTATCTCTTCTCAATCTATTTCCCAGGTCAGGCTTTTTTTTTTTTCCTATGAAATATTTTACATATCCTTTTCTTTTTTTTCAGTTTTTTAAAATTTGTTTTATTGTTTCCTGATGTCTTGTGGAATCATTAGCTTCTGTTTGCCTATTCTACTTTTTAAATTTTTATTTATTTTATTCTGAGCTTAATAAAACAAGAATTTCTATAACATAGTAGAATAGGAAAAAAAAGATTGCACATGAAACTGTAATCTATTATGTACAATTGTGGAAAAAATGGGACACTAATTCACTGTTGATAGAACTGGGAACTGATCCAACCATTTTGAAGAGCAATCTAGAATTATGCCCAAAGAGTTATTAAAGTGCCTATACCCTTTGACCCAGCCATACCACTATTAGGTCAGTTTCCAAAGATGATTAGGATTAAAAGGAAAAGAAGTTAAATGTTCTAAAATATTTCTAGCAACTCTCCTTGTGATGGCAATGACCTGAAAATTGAAGGGATGCCCATCAATTGGGAAATGACTGAACAAGTCATGGTATATGATCATGATTGAGTGCTACTGTACTACAAGAAATGATGAGCTTGGTGATCTTAGAAAATCATGGAAGGACTTGCACAAAATAATGAAGACTGAAATAAGAAGAACCAAGAGAACATTGTATACAGTAACAGCAATACTGTTTGAAGAACAACTTTGAGCAACTAAGCCATTTTGCCTATTATATATTAACTGCAAAGAACCTATGAAGGAAGATGCTATCTGCATTCAACTATACTTTATAAGGAGTTATTTTCCTTAGTATTGTTTTGTTTCTCTTTTACCATTTGGTCAATTCTGATTTTTAAGGAGTTATTTTCTTTAATATTTTTGTACTTCTTTTACAGAACTAATTATTCTCTTTTCATAATTTTCTTGCATATCTCTCATTTCTTTTCCCAATTTAACCTCTACTTCCCTACTTGATTTTTAAAACAATTTTTCGTTCTTTTAATTATCTCTTTCTTTAACTTTTAAGAATTCTTATTGACTGCTGTCCAAGTTGTGTTTTTATTTAAGGATTTGCTTATAGATGTTTTCAAGTCATTCTCTTCTTCTGTGTTGGTGTCACCATTTTGATTTTTTTTTTAAGCAATTGGGGTTAAGTAACTTGCTCAAGGTTACACCATCTGTTATTTCTGGGTGTGGTGCTAAGTATCTGAGCCCAGATTCGATCTCAGGTCATCCTGACTCTAAGGCAGGTGCTCTTACTCACTGTGCCACCTGGCCACCCTGACCATTTTGATTTTTTATGGTCAGGATCTTTGTTCATTTATCTAGTCTATTTCCTAACTTTGAACTTTACATTTTATTGGATCCTCCTCATCTCTGGGGTAGATGATTCACTTGAACTTCTGTCTTTTATGTCCTTCTGCTATCTTCATAGCTCATTCTGAGGGCCTATAAGTTTTCAGTGCTTCCAAAGTGTTGTGATTTAGGAGAGGTCTATTCACTGCCTTCTTGGTTTGCTCCTCAAATTCCTGACCCAGTTTGAATATGTTGACTTGCTTGTGGTCAAGTTTCCATAGACTGCTGCTAGACTCAGTCACAGTTAACTTGCTGGGAATTTGTAAGGTTCAGTGACTGAACTACTGGCTCCTCTTGGTTTTGGTCTCCAGACTTGGTTTATTCCACCTGCGGGACTAAAGGTTAGAAATAAGCCCCCATTCTATCTTTGGGCTCAGGGCCACACTGCTATGTTTCTGAAATTTGTTCTTTGCTCCTCTCTGCCCTGGGATTGTGCCCAGAACTGCATAAGGGGTAACAGAGCTGCTGCTCTCAGTGCTCATACGGAGGTCCTCCAGGACAATTTCTGCCCATTATCCTTGGGTGCTCTGGCTGTTGCTTGCCACTGCCACTGATGCCTGCTGCTTTAACCTAACACTTCCATGCTGCTTCCATCTTGCTACTGGATTCAGATGACTCTGGAGGAGAGAGTAGGGCTGATGACTTTGCACAGCTCTGCCTCACTTAATTACAATTTATTTGTAAGTTAAGACATCACCTTTTTGATGTCCTTGTTCCTCTTCAAAAACAAAGCACAAAGAACAACAATGCTGAGTTCCTGACCAGCTCCCAACGTAGTGTCTACAGACATCTTTTCTGTCTTCTTAAGCTGCTGTGGGCTGGATAAAGAACTCATTGTCACTTTTTTCTTGACCTTCCCACTCAGAATTTGTGTTTGGTGCCTTTTCTGGGTAGTTGTGGAAGGGGTGTATTTGGAGAGTCAGGTTAAAACTTTAGCTCTCATTCTATCACCTCAATTCTGCCCCCACAGCCCTATCTTAATACTTCTCTCCCTGCAGGTAGGGACTGTTTCTTATCTCTTTATGTATGCCCAGAACTTAGTACAATGCCTGGCACATGCTAGGGACTTACTAAATGTTTCATTGTTGATTATTTATTGAGTCAACAAACATTTATTTAACTTCTATTATGAACCATACACTGTGCTTTGTGCTGAGAACACAGAAACCAAAAACTGATATAATCTTTCCCCTAAAGAATTATCTGTATGGTATTCTTTTCACTTGTGAATAAAACCTAAAAAAAAAAAATACAGAGGTGGTCTGGCAACAAGAAAAGAATGAAAAAAAAAAGGGCAAGAATGTTAAACTGAGAGGCGGCTAGGTGGTACAGTGAAGAGAGCACCAACCCTGGAATCAAGAGAACCTGAGTTCAAATCCAACCTCAGACACTTAACACTTAAGAACTGTGTGACCTTGGGCAAGTCACTTAACCCCAATTGCCTTGTCTTCCTCCCCTTTGCCCCCCAAGCAAAAAACAAAACAAAAAAAGAATATTAAACTGAGCACCAAGATACTGTGGCAGCAACAAAAAAGGAAAAAGGATCAGAAATTGGGTGTGGATAGATCTCTGAACCATAGTCAAGGAAGAGGGGGAGGAAAGGAAGAAAATAAGCATTTATTAAGCACCTGCTGGAAGGAAGAAAGGAAGGAATCTATCCAGTAACCCCAAGTTAAGTGGGGAACTTCTGGTCATGAAAATTTACCTTCCTTTGGAGAGGAAAAGGAGAGGGAGATGGAGAGGGTATCCAGCTAGCTGGGTTCCCATTCAGGTAGCTCGATCTAAGTTGTATTTGTTCTTCATTTTCAAAGAGGACTATGGCATCAGGGAAATGATGACATGACTTGGCAGTGGACTTTGATTTGAGTGAGGTCCTCAAGGATTGTGGTGAGAAAAGCACAGCATTAAGATAGTATAGAAATGTGAGATATTGTGATAGAAGAGGACTGAGGAAGTCTCTCCCTCCTTCCCCACCCTTCACCCCAACAAATATCTTCCCCAACCCAACCATTCAGCAGAGCCCAAAATTCCCATTATTAGAGGTTGATCCTTTGAGTTCAAACAAAGCTCTCTATTTAAATGCAAATGCATCTAGGATGGATAATGCAAAAGCTTTTTTTTGTCCTTGAATTTCACTGTGAATGAGTTTATCACCTCCTTCCAGCGACAGACAGCCAGCTGGGAATAGGTCCCAAGAAGATGCACACAGTTCTGATTAGATGTGTGAGAGAAGATATTTTCAAAGCCAAGAAAAGCACAACCATGGCAAGTCTTTCTGGGAGTCAAAAGGCACACAACTGAAGAGGGCACTTGGCATTGGCAGCTATGGCTAATCATACCTCTTCTGGTTGGATGGACATAAATTTCCCCAGGTCTATATCCCAACAGTAGCCCCAGGATTCAGGTAGGCTGGTAAAGTAGGAAGTTCTCATCACGTAGGTTTGAAATAGAATGTATCTGGAGTAGAGGGGATCTGTGAATAGGTCCTATTACCCATGGCCATGGTAGCTCTAGTCTCTTCATGGATCTGGGAGCAGGGATGTATTCATACCCACAAAGCCAAGGATGGGGCCGCTTGGGCACATACATAGCAGGAGTGCAACACACACTGTTTCATTGAACAGCCCCTGAATCTACCCTGCCTGCCCTACCACTGGAACAGAAAATCAAGAAAGAATTCATATGACTAATGTCAGCCCCATCCACAGGGCCAAGTTTTATAATGTGCTGGGCCATTTTAAAGGAACAGGAAGTCATGGAAATTAAATACTGATCTTTATAAAACCATATTTGAATTATTCATTGGTTGATTACCTAATGCTTCCATGATCCAGACTCTACTAGGCTTTCCACTTTCACTTCCCTCTGGTGAGTTGCCTCTAGCTTTGGGTTCTGTCCTGGTTGATAAGGAGCCTCTCTGGAGCATCTGCTGGGGGGTGGGGAGGGGGGACCTGGCTAGGCTCTACAACACATTAAAGGTGTGAAAAGAGAGAAGGGAGCATGAAGAGACTACAGTGGAGCTCTGAATGGACTGGAAGAAGAAAAAGCCAGGGAGCTGAGCCTAGTGCATTTAATGGCCTGAGGCCTTTCCCCTCAGCTTCATCTTGCTAATGCCAATTTAGGGGGAAGCATTTCCCTCCAGCAGAGTCTGACTCAAAATACAGCCAGCAATCCTGGTTCATGGATCAGAAAAGAAACAAAAAAGACTCAGCTGTGTTCCAAAGGTCCCATGCTGAGACTCAATATCGTCCAGGAATTGAATTTATGCTATCCATGTGATGAGTGAGTCTTTAACATGCCTTTACTATTCTCTAGATTACAGAAATACAGAATTTTGGAGTTGGGAAGAAGATCTCTGGCCACTCATTCCAAAAGAGGAATATATACTATAACATGTCAGATAAGCCGCCGTGCAGACCGCTAGAAGACCCTCCAAGGACAGGGCACCCAGCACCCCCTGAGGCAGCCTATCACACTTGGAGGCACTTTGGATTGTCAGGAGGTTTTGTTTTTGTTTTTCCTGACATAAAATCTAAATTTGTAGTTTTTATTCCTGTGCTCATAAGCCAGAGGAGATGGATGGATTGTGCATATTGTGCAAGACTAAAGCGTCTTGTCATCTCTTACACTGTTAAGATGATGAGCTAACCCATGAAGGGGAGCGAAGTAAAAGGATAGTTTGGGAATGGGGGGGAGCGAGTGTTTGCTCATCAATGTTACCCTGCTATTATTAACCTTGTATTCTCTAAGCTCTCAATGGATACATTCCAAAATTCTTGGATCCAAACTAGCTGCCATTTATAGAAAGCTTTATATACACTATCTCATCAGAATTAAAAAAAAAAAAAAACAAATGTCAAAAAATACATGTAATTGGATAAAAAAAATATTACATACATTAGCTCATTTGATCCTCAGCAAAGGTACTTCATGCCCATCTTATTACCCATTCATGCCCATTCCCAGATAAAGAAACTGAGAAATGTGAAATGGTTTACCCCGGGTCTGTGTCTGAGTCAAGATTGTAACAAATCTTTCTGACTCCAAGCCTAGCACTCCATCCGTGTTGGCCCCTGACAGCTTCACATAATTCAAATGACGGCTTCAGATTTTGTTCCTCTGGGCAGACCAAGGAGGCTATTGTACCCTCCAAACAGAAACGGCACCATTATATTTTTTGCTCTGTGAGGGTGCCTCTCTTCACCTTCTAGACAGAACCACAGAAAAGCCACAGTGTCCAGGCTGTCTATACACTCTTCTCCAGCCTCCTCTCGTCCGTGGGTGCAAGCAGAGCATCTGGGCAGGCCCTAAATCATCTCTGCCATTTGCTTTCTCTCTGCCAGCTCAGCCCCAAGTGTAAACCATCTCATACACAAACTGGCCTTGTTGGGACCAGGCATACCATATAAATTCTCTGGTGGAGCAAGGCAGTAACTGACCTCTGCTGAGACATGGCTTTTTCTTAAACCCACAGCATACCTCCAGGAGGTGAGGCTTTGCTGGTACTCAGCTTTCTGAGTTTGTGCTGCCACAAGAAAAGGCAAAAAGAGGAGAGGGCTAGAAGAGAATGCATATACACTGATAGGTAAGGATGAGATCATGAAAATTGATGATGTATGACCAGGAGAGTCACTCACCACCAAAAGAGTGATTTAGAGGCCAATAGATAACTGGGGGGCTTGATGAGAGGATGACGGTAAATTCTAAAATCACTTGATTTCCAAGTGATCTGAGACAATGAGTGATCATGTAATAATCTATATGCTGTACATAATCCTTAATGTGCCTTGTTACATGCCATCTTTCACTTTCAATTACAGCCTTATCCAGATTTTAAGATCTAAGGGAGGCTGATTAGCCACCCCTTTGCTGCGTCTTGATCCCACTGCTAATTTCTTTTGTAGTGGTGTGACCTCTCACCAGATTGCAAGAGATGCATAATCCTGACCTTTAGCCTCAGAATCTGAGGGCATTTTAGCTGATAATGTGGTCATCCAGCCCTGATTGGGTTACATTTTAAAGGCATATCAAGCATGGCAAAAGGAGCATCGAGAGCATATCCATTGTCAGAATACTACTGCAAGGGCCCTAGGCTTAATTCCTGAGAAGGCACAGTTATCCTCTGAGGCTCTTCTACGTAGCCTGGGTACCGCCATCTCAATGCAAGACTCCTTTCCTCTGCTCTGCAAATGCCCCCTTTGCTCTTCCTCTTTCCCCACCCAGTCCCAAGGTATCCTGGGTATGAGAGCATTGCAGGCGACGGGAGGTATTGGCCCCAAAGGTAGATGGACTGCCCAGGGAGTGGCAGCGTGATTTATACTGGACAGGGAGAGGGAGAAGAGAGAGTGTTCCCTGGAAATGGGATCGGAAGACCTAGCATCTAGCATCTAAAGGCAGAAGGAGAAAGGGATGCAGTCTAATGCAAACTCCGGCAGCAGAGAGAAGGGCTTGAGGAAGGCCAGTAACTGAACTTGGAGGCAGCTCTGTAACTAGAAGAACTGGAGTCAGGAGTGGGACACCTTTCTAAGTTTGTTTACTTACACAATGTTGCTGTCATCTTGAGAATTGTCTCGCTTTTCTGGACTAAACATATTTGTTACCAGGAAGTGCTTAGGGTGGGTGTGGGAGAATAGGAGGGTGGGTATTAATAGATATGCACAAACAAATAAAATGTATTAATAATATCAATAAAATGTTAAACGCACAAAAGAAAGCCAAAAGGTAGAGAAGAGGACACAAATAGAGCAGTTGTCTTACTATCTTGCTAAATCACATACATATATTTATATTTATACACACATGTTTGTATACACAAATATGTATGCACATGTACATAAATCATATATTATGTATGTATGTATGTACATTATATATGATTTAGCAAGGTAGTAAGAAAATTACTCTCTCTACATAGATACATACACATCTACATCTCATGCATATGCATATATACACATATGTGTATATATTCACACAAACATACTCTTGCTAGAAACAAACTAAGCAAAAGAAGTTCAGAATTTCTTATATAATCTTTTTTTTAGTTCTTTGTATAATGAAACACTTGTGTTTGTGGAAGGTTGTTAAGTTCACAATCAAATAAAGAAAATTTGATTAAAAGAAAGTTAGAAGGAAGGAGGTAGGTCTGAAGGGAAGCCCAGTTCTCAGTCTCTGGGCAGCTCTAGAATTCTAGCAGCCTCTACAGACCCTGGGCCAGGGATGGGGAACCTGCAGCCTCAAGACCACATGCGGCCCTCTAGGTCCTCAAGCGTGTCCCTTTGACTAAGTTAGGATTAGATCAAAGGGCCACACCTGAGGCTCAAAAGGACTACATGTGACCTTGAGGTAACAGGTTTCCCACTCAGGCCCAGAGCAGTCTATTTCCTTTTAAAAGAAAAAGGGACCATCAGGGAAACCATCTTTTAAGGGATGGACCTAAGCTATTGATTGAGACTTGTAGGCTTTTCTGACTAGCCCCTCAAAGGACCAAATCTGCCTTTGTTTACTAGACATTAAAGTAGCCCCAGGGAGATTTCAGGGGCAAATGAGAAAAGCATCTCTGCCTGTCCCAACCCCAATATCTCCTCACCTGCTTATTAATTTTTCAAATGCCCTTTGGAGGACAAAGCTTTTCATTCTGCAATTGGAGATAAAGTATTTAAAATGCAAATAGCTGGCAGAGGTGAATAGGGACTCTGTTCCAGTGTCAATCAGCAAGGGCAGAAGATATTCACCTTCCCAGTTGGGGGTAGGGGTGGGGGTGGGGAGGAGGTAGGGGGAGGAAGAGGTTGGCGAACAGGCTGGTTCTGAGACAGAGGGGTTACCACCAAGGGAGAGACAGGGAAAGCTGGACAGGATTACAGAAAGGGGAGGCTGAGGACCCAAAATAAACTTCTACAATTTCAGGATTTTTCCTGAGGCCTAAACTGTTTACCTTCTACTGTACTCATGCTGCAACTTAACAGGAGCACTGCCAAGCCTGATTAGCCAAGACCTCTTTCGAGGTCACACCTGCTTTGCTCCTAAGGTAGTATATCCCACCACCATATATGTGATCTCTTCTGTCCCTGCAACACACTGATGTAATGTAGCACCATTTTGGAGTAGCCATTATATTTAATTATTCCATTAGCCATTTATCTAAGTAATGTTAAATGCCATTGTAGAAAACTCAATTTGCAAATTATTAATCTGTCCCTGAATTGGTGCTAAAAATCAAAAGCCTTTAACTGTTTTCTGCCTGTTCTAATGATAAACTATCAGCAATTGTTTTTTTTTCCCTCCCCAGATCTGCTATTTTACTGGTATTAGGCACTTCCAATAGTAGATAATGATGATACAAATAGTATCTGATGATAATGATGCAAAACTTTACATAGCACTTTAAGATCTGCAAAACACTTTGCACAGATTATCTCATATGATCTTCACCAACAACTCTGTGAAGTAGGGACTATTTTTATGCCCATTTCACAGATGAGGACTGAGCATGAGAGAGCTAGTAACTTGCGCAGGGTCACACAATGCCAGACTGAGGAGGATTTGGCCTCAGTTCAGCCTCACTCCAGATCCACCCAGCTATTTGTCAGGAACTCAGTCTTGGAGAGTCTCCTGGGAGAACAGAGGGCAGACATCAGGTTCTCTCTAGTATTTATAGAGTGCTTACTATGTGCTAGGCACAGTATAAAGTGCTTTACAAATATGATGTCATTTCATCCTCACTACAACCCTGGCTGGTATCCCCATTTTACAGCTGAAGAACCTGAGGCTAACAGCAGTTAAGTGACTTTCCTAAGGTCACACAGCCAGTCTGTGTCAGATGTGGAATATGAATTCAGGTCTTCCTGATTCTGAGGTCATACCTCTGGCAATTACACCATACTGCCTCACAAATTTTAAAGAAGTACTTAACAAATCAATTTATGGTACAGTGGAGGAACATGAATAGGCTAGAAACGAATAGACAAGATTGTAGTCTTGGGTCCTCCATTAACATATTGTATGACCTTGGGCAAGTCACTTAACTCCTCTCTGCCTTGGTTTCCTCACATTTATTAAAGGGTTGGACTCGATTTCCTCTCTAAAGTCATTTCCAGGTCTAAATTCTTTGGATTCTATTGTCCAAAATATACCTCTGTGACTTTTAAACACAGTCCCTCAAACCACACTAATACTGGTCTACTCTGAAAAAACTGTATGGAATGGACCCATGTTAATGAAGAGATAATAATGCTTTGCATTTAGTATATTACTTATTTATGTGTAAATGGCTCCTCTCCTGCCACTTGAAAAGCTGGTTTCCTTAAGTAGTTTAAATGTTTCCCCTGAAATCTTGTTTGTTATCATTAATTGCCCACACAAAACCATTTTCTCATAGTATACAGAGAAGCTTTAACCTGGTCTTTGTTCAAAAGATCACAAATTCCTAATTCATAGTCTGGATCAACAGCATTTCACTAGGTTTTTGTTATATCATAAAAAGAAATCATTTGTGATTCAGAAAGGCCATTAGTCACTAAGTTCCCATCAGTGACCTCCAGGGTGCCTGGATGGGAACCAATCCTGTGACCTATGCAAATGAGAATCTTCTAATTGCTTCTACATCAAATACTCATTTCCCAGAAAAGTAATGATTTCTGTCACCTCCTCCAGGGCCTGACTGTGTATTTACCTCCTACATTCTCAGGTAATTCACACTTTTATAACTTGAGATCACTTAGGGTTAGCTGTTAAGCACAAGTGAAAACAATCACATTTCCTTAGGGAAAGTGCTGGATTTGGGGTCAATTTTGTTGATGGTCAGTTGCATCTGACCTTATTTGGGGTTTTCTTGGCAAGGACACTGGACTGGTGTAATAGTTATGGGATTTGAAGATCTTCCAGGCCCCTTGAACTTGCTGACGTAGCAAGAAGGGGTGGGGCAAGAGGAAGCAGGAGCCAAGCTAGAGTGCATGCAGTGACTGGAAGCGTGGCAGGAATGGCAGTGGTAGTGGCAGCGCTGGCGGTGGCATCAGCGGCAGCACATACTCCTTATTTTGAGCCAGCCTGAATTTCTGTTAAGGACTCCTGCTGAGGACTGCCAGGGACCAGAACTCCAGGGGGCAGGAGATGCTGGAAACAAGCTGCTAGGATGCTGACCAGCTGCCATGAGTGGGGGGAGGAGGACCTTTGCCTGAGGTAGTTTGTTCTGTTTTGAAGGCTTAAGAATGTGGGTGCTTATTACATTAACTACGTGTGCCAACTTCATAACTACTGTGATATCAGGCTTTGACTTTCGGGTTTTGGGACTCAGTTTTCTGGTATTTGAATAAAAGTTCTAGCTTTGTCCTCCATGTAGAGAGCCTGGTATATTTTGTGATTAATAACCATATCAGCATTTTTATAGTTACTGTAGGCATTGTGAATATTGCATTGTTGATACAACTGGTTTGCCATTTCCTTCTCCAGCTTAATTTAACAGATGAGGAAACTGAGGCAGACAGGGTTGCCCAGGGCCATGCAGATTCTAAGTGTCTGAGGCCAGATTTGAACTCATGAAGATGAGATGTCCTGGGCCCAGCACACTGTGCCACTTCACTGCCCTTTGAGTCAGAGGACCTAAGTTTGGATCCTTGCCACTGCTTACATAATACATATTTATTTTGGACAAGTTTCTGGGTCTCAGTTTCTTCATCTAAAAAAGGAGATTACTAAAGTCCTTTCACTTTCTATACACATGTTCTTGTTATCATTCCAAAGAATTTTACCCAGAGACTTGATTTTGGTTAAAAAAAAAAAAAAACGAAACATTTTAAATGTTTTCTCCCAGCTTTTTCTTCTCAACATATCCCTGTCACTTTCAATGACATTCCCTTCCCCCTATAAAACTTGCCCTTGTGATGAAAGATCAGTTAAGAAAAATAAATTGTATTAATATTTTACATGTAACTGGGAAATAAGATATACAGGCACTGGGGCATAGAGATCCACTGTGCCCTACTGGAGAGTTGAAAGGGGTATGGGGGAAGATATGGGAGAGAGCAGATTGGGGGAGGGAATATTCAATGGGATTGCTGTTTTGGAGTGGTGGGTAGGGGAAAATGGGGAGAAAACTTGTAACTCAAAATTTTGTGGAAATGAATGATGTAAGCTAAAAAGTAATAATAATAAAAAAAGAAGGCAATGATGACTGTCACTCAATTAACAAATGTTTTGGTTAACAACTAAAGTTTATATAACACCCTTATCTCCAAACAACAGCCTTGTGACCCTGAATATGTATAGGGAGATGTGACTACTCATTGGTTGAAAAGATCTCTTGAACCCATGATATTGGGTGCCTGTGCATATATAGGGAGACATGGGTTTAGCTTGATGGAAAGACTACAGGGAGGGAGAGAGAAAAATGGGAAGACATGAAGGGAGAAGAGGTAAAGAAGTCTCCACCTTTTTGAATGGTTAATAGGAGCCTCCAGAAACTCGTGCATATGGAGAAAGGTGTTACTTGACTATGTCCCTTGATTCTCAGCTCCTGCGCACCCAGAGTTCACTGAGGGAAGTCCTCCCTGTGTTAGATGAGTCCCTCTTTGGTTGAGTTGAGATAATATCTCTTTCTGAAGTCATAGTCATTGCACTCTTATGTTCTATCACCTAAATTCGTCAGTGTAACTTCCCCTCTTGGTTTTTACTACTTTCTTGTTTTAAATATATTTTCTTACTATCAAAAAAAAAAAAAAAAAGAAATCGACACACGATAAAAACGAACACTTCATTTCACATCCATAGGCCACCACTTACTTTTCTGCTGAGATGTACTAGACAGGCTTCCCTGGCAGCAATCTGAGGTTATGATCGTTCTTTGCATTGGCTGGAGCTCTGAAGTGTTTAGAAAGATATCCTTCACAATGTGAGGCTTATGGTCAGATAAATATTATGGAAACTGGCAGAAATCCTAATCCAAAACTGCCCTGAAATTTTGAAAATTTGAACAGTCTCTACTTTTTCTAACATAACATAATAAAATCTAGGGCAGCTGGGCTGTGCAGAGAATAGAACTTCAGACCTGGAGTCTGGAAGACTTGAGTTCAAATATAGCCTCAGACACTTACTAGCTGTGTGACCTTGGGAAAGTCACTTAACCCTGTTGGCTTCAGTTTCCTCATCTATAAAATGGGTGGGAGAAGGAACTGGCAAACCACTCCAGTATGTCCACCAAGAAAACCCCAAATAGGGCCATGAAGTTTGGACACAAGTGAAATGACTGAACACCAACAATAGCAATAAGAATTAATTTTGACTTAATAGAGTTTCAGAAGTACTTAATATAGAAAATAATAATGCAAGTAACTGGAATAGGTTAGCAGTGGTCAGGATGGCCCAAGGAAATGAGTCTGTGGGGTACTCAGAGGCATAAAAGAAGAAGGAGCCTGCTCTGGAGGGCACAGGACCTCAGCTCAGAGCCTTACTCTGCTTTTATCTTCTCTGAGACTTGGTTTTCTCATCTGTAAAATTAGGAGATTGAATCAGATGCCTGGTAAGATTCCTCCCATCCCTAAATTTAGCATGCTATGACCATACCGAAGGTTTAGTTTGGCTGCCTAAAGAGCCTGGGCAAGGCATGCATTTACCCCTATCAAGATTAGAAAAAAGATGAATTATTTCATAACTGGAGACCTTTTACTTTGATTTATTACAATACAAAAACCTTTTGTATTAAATGAAAACCTGTAAGACATAAGAGCAGAATTCTCTGGAATTAAAAGTATGTGCATAGACAAGCAAAATACTTGCGTGAATACATATATTTGTATAATTTTCACATATGTAAATATGTGGCATACCCACATATATATATATATATATATATATATACCTACAGTATATAGTACATAACTATGTGTGCCTATGTGCTGCATATGTTATGTATGTGTACAGGGCAGCTAGGTGGCCCAGTAGAGAGAACATTATTCTTAGAATCAGGAAGACTCATCTTCCTGAGTTCAAATTCAGCCCCAGACACTTACTAGCTGTGTGACTCTGGGCAAGTCACTTAACCATCCTGTGCCTCAATTTGCTTGTCTATAGAAGAATTGTGAAGATCAAATGAGTTTACATATAAAAAGTGTTTTGAAAATCTTATAGCACTATATAAGTATTAGATAGTATTATTGTTGTTATATTGGGTATATATAAACATATATTAGATAAAATGTCAGTCCAGGAATTAGGAATGTGCATCTTCCTGAATTCAAATTCAGCCTCAAAAACTTACTAGCTGTGTGACCTTGGATAAGTCACTTAACCCCGTTGGCCTCAGTTTCCTCATCTGTAAAATGAGTTGGAGAAAGAAATGGGAAACCACTCCAGTATCTTTGCCAAAAAAGACAAAAACCAAAAACCAACCCAAATGGGGTCACAAAGAGTCAGACATGATAGAAAATGACTATAAAATAACATATACAGTACTTTAAAATTTGCAAAACTCTTTAGGTAACATTATATCATTTGAGCCTCACAAAAGCCCTGAGAGTTACATATGACAATTATTATTAGCTCCATTTTACAAACAAGAATATTGATGCTGAGACTTTCCCAGAGTCACATGACAAATAAACATCGAAGGATTTGAACTCAGGTCTTCGCTGACTCCAGGCCCAGCATTCTATCCATTAAACCACAAAAGAGACTGCATTGTAGTCAGCTGATTCAAGGCATCATTATTCCTTGGTTTACCATGTGCTGCCAATGTTAAGCACAAATACAGTCCCCATATATATCCTGGTTTATTGGAAAGGGCATTAGATTGGGACAGTTGGGCTCTGACCCAGGCCTTGTGACTCAGGAGCTGCCTGGCCTTGGAAAAGTGGCTCAAACTCTATGGGCCTCCCGTGTCCTTCAGCTATAAAATGAGAGGGTTGGACTCAGTGACATCCAAGATCCTGTCTAATTTTGACAATTTTCAATTCTAAGTTTCAAAAGACAAAAAAAAGTCAGAATAAACCCAACATTGGCAGCCAGAGAAACACTCTGGGACTTTCCACTACAAGGACTTTGGCTGCTGCCCAAAGGATATTAAAAGATCTCTCAGAACACAAGGATCCCAGGCTCATGGCCTTTGTCACCTTCCCACCCTCCATGGGAGAAATGCCTCCTTTGCCCCAAAGTTCTATTTTTAAAAGGAGCCAGAAGCTATTAAGATCATTTGGGGCTGGCTCTTTACTATTTAGGAATCCTCCCTAATGATGTGTTTGCTTATTTTTTGGCCAGATCTGTGAATTCAGTGGAGTAGGAACCCCCAGGTGAGAAACTCCCTCTACTGATGAAAATCCTGTAGTTCTGGTCTCCACTTCTACTCTTAAGGAATCACCCAGAGCACCCAGGGGATGAGAGTCTGGCCCAGGGTCACTCAGCCTGCATCTCAGTAGCAGACCTTGACCCCAAGCCTCAGTGATTCCAGCTTTCTCCACACCAGGGCATTATGCCACTGTCTCCTTTCTCCATTGCTCTAACTTCTTGTTACTGTTGTTGAGTTGTTTCAGTCATGTCCAACTCTTCATGACCCATTTGGGGTTTTCTTGGCAAAAATACTGGAGTGGTTTGCCATTTCCTTCTCCAGCTTATTTTACAGATGAAGAAACTAAGGCAAATAGGGTTAAATGACTTGCCCAGGGGCACACTACTAGTAAGTGTCTGAGGCCAGATTTGAACTCAGGAAGATGAGTCTTCTTGACTTCAGACCCAAAGCTCTATCCACTTCCCCACCTAGCTGCCCCTAAATCATCATCATCATCATCACCACCACCATCATCATCACCATCATCATCACAACCATCATCACCATCATCATCATCATTACCATCACCATCATCACCACCACCATCACCATCATCATCATCATCATCATCATCATCATCATCATCACCATCATCACCACCACCACCACAGCTAGTCAGTGTCAGAGGCTCTTCCACAGAAGAAGGCAGGGGTGTGGCATGAGAAGCCTCCTCCAGGCACCAAAAAGCCTAGTGCACCTCCCTATTCCTGAATTCCCAGACAAGAAAATTGAATTCAGGTCTTCCTGACTCCAGGCCCTGGCATGCTATCCACTGCACTACATAGCTGTCTCTACATGTAGTATATATCGGTTAGGTGGCATCATAGTGCACAGAGCGCTAGGCCTAGAGTCAGGAAGAATCATCTTCCTGAGTTCAAACCTGGCCTCAGACATTTACTAGTTGTGTGACCCTGGGCAAGTCACTTAACCCTGGTTGCCAGTTTCCCTATTTGTAAAATGAGCTGGAGAAGGAAATGGCAAACCATTCCAGCAATTTTGCTAAGAAAACCTCAAATGGGGTCGCAAAGAGTCAGACACAGCTGAACAACAAATGCTGATACTCTTATTACAAACTTGTTTTCAAACACTTTCCCTGTTCATAAAAGAGTAAATATTTTGGGCCTCAATTGCAACAAGCAAAATTTCAGTCAGACGGGAAGAATAGGCTTCTGTTTGAAGGGCAGCGGACTCTGTACCTCCAAGACAGAAACTTTTTTTTCTGTGTGGACCTTTCAGGAATTAAGAGATTTCTATCTGTCTGAGATTGTTTAGGGGTAGAGTTCCTTAGCTAGGAGTGTAGAGAGTGGGAGGGGAAAGGATATTGGAGGAAGCATCTAAATCAATTTGCCAATAGACCAATGCGTACCAAGCAATTATAAGCTCAGGGCTGGGCTCTCTGTATACTTTAGAAGATACTAAAGACAACAGCCTCGCCATAGCCCAAGTTTGTGGTACTGCTAGGAGCAAAACACACTTAAGCATTTTGAGGAAAGCTTTGAAAGGCAGTAGCCTACAAATATCCGGGCCTGCGGCTCTGAATTCTCAATTTTTGGTTTTATACTTATCTACAGAGCCCTTCGTCACCCATTCTAGGTGAGAGAGGGGCTCAGTGATGGCCAACTTTTTGAGACCTCAACTGAGGTTTTCTTGGCAGAAATACTGAAATGATTTGCCATTTCCTTCTCCGGTTTATTTCATAGATGAGGCACTGAGGCAACCAGAGTTAAGTGATTTGCGGGGGGTCATGTAGCAAGTAAGCGTCTGAGGTTGGATCTGAACTCAGGAGGATGAGTCTTCCTGATTCCAGGCTTGGCACTCTATCTACTGCACTGCCTAGATTCTCTGAGTGGAAAAGTGGAGAAATCTTCCTCTCTAGTTGCTTTTTTGCTGAATAAAAAGAAACAAAATCCAGACATCAGTGCCGCAGCTATCAATGTCAAGGCAGAACATCATAAAATTTTAGAAATGATGTGAGTATTTCTACAACTCAGGTTGAATGCATTGGAGAGAGTGTTGCCTTTCAAGTCAAAAGGACCTGGGCTAAAACCCCAGATCAGCCACTTACTACCTGTGACAGCTTGGGCAGGTCCCTTAGCCTCTCTGAACCTTAGTCCTTCATCAGCAAAATAAATGGATTAGACTAATGCCTTTAAGATCCCTTCAAGCCTTTTTTTTTTTTTTTTTTGCTTTTTGAAGGGCAATTGCAGTTAAGTGACTTGCACAAAGTCTCACAGCTAGTGTGTTAAGTGTCTGAGGCCAGATTTGAACTCAGGTCCTCCTGACTCCAGGACCAGTGCTCTATTCACTGCACCACCTGGCCGCCCCCAGCCCTAAATCTTTGCTTGAAGGTGTCATGGCTGTATGTCTCTGAAAATTTTATACAAAGTTATGCTGTTCATAGAACCACATAGAAAGATCTTTTTCTAAGGTTATTTGTAAAAGTAGGATGCTTACCCAGATCTCTGGGATGATTTAAAAGCATGCTCTCTTGCAGAAAGAACTAGATGAACTCAAAGGCCCCTTCTAGACTGAGATTTATGAGCCTATGACCTCACATGTCTTCTCACAATCTTTTGCAAAATATGATGCCCGCATAATTTCCCAATGCACTTCCCTAGTTAAATCCAGACCTTGCACAAAGATTTGTAGTGGGTCCCCATTGCTTCACAGCCGAAAACACGTTCTCCACAATCTGGATACCTCATGTCTCATTCTAATGCCACCTTCAAGCACCCTATACTCCAGACAAATGGGAGAACTCACCTTTCCTCAATGCCTTCCTATCCTCTTCATCTCCATGCTTTTAATTATACTGGACTTTTTCATCCCTGACAAGTGAATAAAATGCTGGGCCTGAAGTCAGGAAGACTCCTCTTTCTGAGTTCAAATCTGGCCTCAGACACCAGCTGTGTGACCCTGGGCAAGTCACTTAACTTTGGTTGCCTCCTGTAAAAGGAGGTGAAATAGGAAATGACAAACCACTCCAGTAGCTTTGTCAAGAAAACCCTAAATGGAGTCACAGAGTTAGACATGAATGAACAACAGCAACAGTGAAATCTCTCCCTTCCTGCCAACCAGCACAGGTATCACCCTCTCTTCTCATCTGAATCTTGCCCCCATCTCCTATCCTCACCAATGAAGAAAGAGCCTTTAACTTTTGTGAATCTTCACACCACCTTAGACCTCTCCTTTGCACTGACCTTAATCCAAGTTGTATCACATGTATGTGCATATCTCTTTCCCCTTTGTTAGCTTAAAGACCCTAGAGGGCAGAGGTGGTATTTTATTTCACCTTTGGAATTTCTGGCACTTCACACTGCACATATACGGCACATCACTGAGGATGGCTAAATTGCATTGAATTATCCTCGATAGCACTGCTCGTAGATTCAGAGCTGATAGGAACCTCAGAAACCATCAAAGTTAAGCTCCCTCTTTTACAGGTGAGGAAATTAGGACAAAAAAAGGTGACTTGACTTACCCAAGGTCACAAAAACAGTAAGTCGCAGATCAGAGACTGGAAGACAAGTCTAGCTCCAGAATTCTGTCAGTGCCAAACTTCCTCCTTCCTCATAGTTTTCAAATTGCATGTAAATGAGAAGAGCCACCTTTCCTTTTAAGTAAATGAGAGATGCCATTCCTATGAAAAAAAAATAGGACATAGGAATTAAATTCTTGGAACTCTTCATTCTATCAAAATGCAAGTCATTTACCAGTAAATAAATTACAATGATATTGTCAGGATGTCAGCTCCCAGGGGCCACATCATGTATTTCTCTTTATTCTGTAAAGGTGCTTAGAGCACAATAGAAGACACAAAGGTGGCTCTAAATAAATATCAAAAATAGAAATTAAATCCGAGAATTAAAAAAAAAAGAAACTTTCTACGTACAGTGGATAGAGCATTGGAGGCAGGAAGACCTGAGTTCCAGTCTAGTCTCAGATACTAGCTGTGTGACCTTGGGCAAGTCACTTAAGCCCGATTACCTCAAAAGAAAACAAAGAAAAAGACATCCTATTTCCTTTTCTAAAAATACCAATATATATTATTTTAATCCTTGGTTATGCCTTCAGAGTCAAAAGGCCAAAAACTTGCATAAAAGTCCATTTCAACAGGCTTCTGCATTTTTGTAGTCTTTTTTTTTTCCCTTAAAAAGTCTGCATGAATCACTGTGGCCATAAAACTATATTACTGAACACTGATAATGACATGATTTTTAATGAGAACAGAACAATGTCATCTATTTCCAGACCGAATATTTCTCATTCAGTCACAGACTTGCCATCTGAAGCCAATGATTGCAGCAAGTGCCAAACCCAGCCCATCATCATGCCCAAGAGGCCTTAGTAAATCTGCCTCTCCTTTCTGCCCTTGGCAAAGTTCAGGCAAGGTGAGCTCCAGGACACACAGCAGACAAAACTCCTCCTTCTTCTCTCCTCCTGGACTCTCTGCTCAAATTGCTTTGTTTTGAGTTGAGAAGGATCTGAATTTTTCTTGGAAGCTGTGCAATCTTTCCTGGCAGCCTTTGGCATTGACTTCCACGTGCTTGGTTTGATGGCCACACCCCTTGACAGTGTTACCTGCCTGAGTTTGCACATGAGCATGGGTCCATGCTATAACAAGAGAATATGTGGTCCTCTAGCTGGGTGGGGCACATTCCTGGTCCTACCTCCCTTTGACCACACAGAAACACATTGAGGAGAAAATTTCACAGTAGAGGAGGTAGGCACAATAACTAAGATTGTGCATTTGGTAGAAAGACTATTTTATGTTACCTTCTCCTAAATTAAAAAATTACACTATACTTTTACAATTATACCTTCCACATCATGATTTTTTCCCATCACAGTTTCGATACGTCAGAGTCAACATAAGAAATTAAGTGGGAATTTCTTGGGAGTTCTAAAGAAGTCATAATGACATATGAAGGCCAGCAGACAATACGGAAAAAGTTTAGAAATTCAGAAATGCATAAAATATATGTATTGCATTGTATTATATAGCCTATGACCAAATACTTAACCCAAATTTTGCAATAAGATATTGTAAACATCCCATAAAAAAATTGGACTTCTTCTCTGGTATAAAGAGAGGGCCAAAAAATTTTAAATGGATTTTCCAGATCATGGAGGTGCTATATCCCTAACCCCCACAGATGTGGAAAGGATAATTATACCTTTAGGTTAGGGGCTCTTAATCTGGGATCCATAAACTTGTTTTCTTTTTTAAAATATTTTAATAACTATTTCAATATAAATTGTTTATTTCATAATTCTATATATTTTATTTGATGCACTTAAAAACTTTTTTTTTCTGAAAAGGGATTCAGCATACTACCAAAGGAGTCTATGACACACACAGAAAATTAAAATCCTCTGCTTCAGGCAATCATACTTTACATTTTTTACCTTTAGATAATATCAGCGATACTTTGCGCATCGATGACGTTTTATCCTTTAAAAAGTGTTTTCACATACATACATCATCCTCTTTGAGCTAACACTTTGGAGGTGAGTAATCCTTGTAGTATTTCCCCCACTTTGGAGATAAGAAAACCGAGGTGCTAACAATCAAGTAACTTGCCCAGGATTGCATATTTAGTGTTGGAACCAGAACTAGGATCCAAGTTTCCTTGGTCTTTCTTCCATACAACTTTTTTCATTCTTACTTAAATGTAAGACTACTATGTAGTATTTTCTTTGAATTTGACTTTTAGAAAATATTTTATAAAGGACAAGCTTGCTCACAAGACAGTTCATCTACTTTTAGTGAGAGTAAGGAGATCAATGGTTTCTGTGGAATCTTTAATAAATTAGGATTTCTATCTGACACCATCTTTAGAAAGAATACTTATAGACCTGATGAAATAATACTGATTTTGGCAGTCAGGGAGAAAGCTGTTATCTCTAGTCCCAATGACCTCACCAATTCAATTTAGGGTCCCCCCTTCACTGGATCAGACCATGAGGAATTGACTTTGGGGCAAAAGAAACTTCAAAGTAGAGGATGGTTTGGCCAAAGCTATATAATCCACAGCCCACTAGAGTCACTCTGGGCCAGGGAATGGGTGAAGCTGACAAAACACCAGGGAAAGGGGTGGCTCATCTTTCTTCTTCTCTGAAGTCAAGTATTCCTGAAGCCACATCTATGTGACAGCTAGCCAATGCTCTGGAGACTTTCCTAATTAAGGCAGAAACCATCTTTCCCATATAGAATCTGACTTTGAAGTTGCCTTTCTCTATGTTCTATTGCCATGTATACAAACAGTCTTAAATGCGAAAGTGCCACAGCCAGTTTATGGAGTGCCCTGGGATCTCAGCTGGAATCCATGGGGATCTTGGTGTAAAGAGAACGGTCAAAGAGACTTAATTACCACCCAAGAAGACCCTGAAAAGGAAGAGGGTAAACCTGGGGCTTGTGACCACAGCTCAGGAAGTCCCAATGGATGGATATTCCTTGTCTGGGAACATTTTTTTGGTGCAGCAACAGTCAAGAATGTTGCTAAGCTACACGTACACAGATTCCTGATAAGTGAGGCTTTCTCAAAACCAGACCTGATGCCTACCCATTCTTCTCTTGTCCCCATCCCTGCCCATCAGTTCCTGAGCTAGATTTTGAATTCCCAATGACAATTATTTTAGCTAATTAACTACTCTCCACTACCACCCTTAAGGTGATTTCAAAGTCCAGGATGGCTCATCCTGGGGACCCTCCTCCTTAACTCTCCCTGAATTTTTATTCAGGTGAGATCTTCAGGGATCATTTGGGAGGTAGTGCAGTATGGTGAAATGAGCCTTCGATTTGAGATTAGAATAGTTATACATGGGTTCAAATCTTGACTCTAACACCTACCTAAGTCACTTCATTGGGACTTAGTTCTCTCATTTATTAATTAGAGATATTAATAATTCCCCCACCTACCTCTCAAGGGTATAATAAAAAAAATCTCTGCGAACCTTATGGGGCTATAAAATGTGAGCTGATTGATAATTTTGCCTTCTCTTAATAGAATGTTACTGTAGGAAAGAAAGAGAAATGATCAAGAATATCAACAGACTTTTAAAAGGAGAAATAAATGGGAGGAGATTAATTTTAATTCAATAAGGATTTATTATGTTTCTGGCCTAGGGCTAGGACATGAGATGCTACAGAAAAATGAAACAGTCCCTGCCCTCAAGGAGCTTACTTTCTAATGATAACAATGTTGATTCATAGCCAAGTAAATCTGGGACAGTTTGAAGAGAGAAAACTGATGAGCTAGAGGTAAGACATAGCATTTGGTCTGAGCCTTGAAGGAAGCTTGGGGATTTTAAGGGGCAGAGATAAGAAGAGAGTATACTGAGAGCATAAAGTACTGCTTGTGGCACAGCTAAGTGATGCAGTGGATAGAGCCCTGAACCTAGATCCAGGAAGATCTGAGTTCAAATCTTCACTCAGACACTTACCAGTTATGTGATCCTGAGCAAGTTACTAAACCTCTGTCTCAATTTCCTCAACTGTAACATGGGGTTAATAATGGCACCTATTTCCCAGGGTTGTTGTGAGGTTCTTAAAGCATTTAACACACAGTGCCTGACACATGGTAGGCTCTTTAATAAATGCTTGTTTTCTTCCTTTCTTCTTTTGTTTCTTCCTTCCTTTTTTCATTCCTTCTTTCCTTTTTTCTTTCTGTCTTTCCTTCCTTCTTTTTTCTTCCTTCCTTCTTTTTTTTCCTTCCCCCCCTTTCTTCTTTTGCAAAAACACAGAGAAAGGATGCTAAGTTCATAAAAATGGGAAAAGGACCCCCAAGTACAAAAATATTTATAGCAGCTCTTTTTGTGGTGGCCAAGAACTGGAAATTGAGGGGATGTGCATCAACTGGGGAATGGATGAACAAGCTGTGGTATATGAATGCAATGGAATACTATTTTGCTATAAGAAATGAGCAGGTGGATTTCAGAAAAACCTGGAAAGACATATATGAACTGATGCTGAGTGAAGTGAGCAGAACCAGGACAGCATTGTGCACAGAAACAGCCACATTGTAAAATGACTAACTTTCATAGACTTGCCTCTTCTAAGCAATGCAAGGACATAAGATAACTCCAAAAGACTCATGATGGAAAATGCTGTCTACATCCAGAGAAAGAACTTTGGAGTTTGAATGCAGATCAAAGCATACTAGTTGCTCTCTTCTTTGTTGTTATGGTTTTGTTTTGTTTCTTCTTTCTTGTGCTTCCTCCCATTGGTTTTAATTCTTCTTTACAATATGACTAATGTAAAAATATATTAAAATGAATGTATTTGTAGAGCCTATATCAGATAGCATGCCGTCTTGGGGAGGGGGAGAAAATTCAAAACTCAAAAGCTTATGGAAGTGAATGTTGAAAACTAAAACTAAATTAATTTTTAAAATGCTAATTTCAAAGAACATTAAGAAGGCCATTTTGACAGCAATATAGAGTAGGTGAAGTAAACAATATGAAATAAAACTTGAAATGCCACAAAAGAGACACCTGCAGCTAGAAGGGAGTGTGTGGGAAAAGGGAGGGTAGCCAGCTAGTCAGCTCCTAGTATAGTAACTCTGTACAAAATATAGTGATAGAGTAATGATGATGGTTTCCATGAACTATGCCAAATAACCAAATTTCTAGTCATACCCATGTATCAGCCCCAGGTTCTTTTTTAGCACCTCCTTTATCCCTCAGGGTCTCACGAGTCATTCAATTTGCTGTGATAAAGCCCTCCAAAGCCCAGAACTCTGAGTGATTCCTTAATTTGAGCCAACTCTTGAGGATGTCTGTGCAAAAATCTACACAGAATGGCGGGGGGAGGGGGAGAAAATTTGGAACTCAAAAACTTGTGGAAGTGAATGTTGTAAACTAAAAATAAATAAATTTAAAAGGAAAAAAAAAATCTACACAGATGGAAATTATAACCCGGGTTGGTGGAAGTAGAGCTAGAAGCATTTTTACAGAAGAAAAAAAGACTTTCTATTGCATCCACTCTTTTCTTGGGAAAGATAAGGGGACTACAGGTTATACATACCCCCTTAGACATGTTTGAGAGTGAGTCACTTGGTCTTGCTTACCTGTTGGTTTTTTTCTTCTTTGTAACAAGGCAAGGTTCACAGAGGAGGTGGAGGGGGAAGGGAAGGATTTATCGGAAATGACTGAGATGTAAAAACCAAAGCCATCAATAAAACTTTTAAAATAGCATTTCTAGGTATTTAAATATGAGATTGAGTTCCAGGGTGGATTCCAGAGGTCAGGCACCCGTTCTGTTCTAGTCAGCCCATCATCAATAGTGCCATGCTCACAGGAGGTTTGATAGAGAAATATGGCACGATAGCAGCAGTATTGAAAAGACATCTGGAAGCTCCAATTTCCTACCACAGGGCTGAGCTAATGTGGGTATTAATAAGCTTTATTTCTTAGGGTTGGAGTGTGTGTGTGTGTGTGTGTGTGAGAGAGAGAGAGAGAGACAGAGACAGAGACAGAGAGACAGAGAAAAGAGAGAGAGAGAGACAGAGAAACAGGCAGAGAGAGAAGAGACAGAGAGAGAAAGCACACAAGTTAGGAGTTTCAATTCTTCATAAAAATATTTTGCCTTTGGGGCATAACACAATTCTCCATCTGGTCTGTGTTAGGTATCAAATTCCCACCACTACCAAGCTTTGGGCGTTTAATTGCTTATAAAGCCTTTCACAAAAAGGACTCCAACCTCCCTTCCAAGTTTTACTATACATATCTAGGTCCAGCCAGATTGGCTTTCTTGCTGTTTCTCACACGTGACACTCCATTTAAGGACTCTATGATGGGTCTTTCTGCTTATTCATAGGCTATCTCCCATGCCTGGAATACATGCTTTCCTCACCTCTGCTTCTTAGAATCCCTGGTTTCTTTCAAAGTGCAAATCAAGCCCCAGTTACCAGAACTTATGGTGCCTTCTTGAGTTGAATTTGACCATTGCAAATAGAATCATAGAATTTCAGAGCTGGCTATGATTTGACTTTGGAGCCAGGAGATCTGGGTAGAAGTTTACTAAATGCTTATCTATTGCTTGGTCAGTTGATAATTCCATCACTGTTTGAAGGCCTCCTGTGTGGAGAACCTTCACAATATTTCCAGAGCCAGACTTTTCCATTCTGGGACCTCCCTAATTGTCTACTACATCAAGTGTAAACCTGCCTCTATGTAATTTCTACTCGCTTACAATTCTGAACTGGGAGGTCCCCTTCATCTCTGTTAAATAACATCCGACTTCTTCAAAGTCTCTTCCAGCTCTAACTACTAGACTACCATGTGAAAGAAAAATTATTACCACCATTTTATGTTTGAGGAAAGTGAACTTTTTCTTCTGTTCCTTTTAGAAGCATAAGCCTAGAAGTGAAAGGGACCATCAAGTCCAGTTGCCTCACTTTAATGATGAGCAAACTGGGGCCTGTGGAGGTTAAGCAACTTGCCAAAGACATACAGGTGGTGGTTGTTGTTGGGTAGTTTTCCAGTCACATTCATCTCTTTGTGACCCCACTTAGTTATGTTTGACCTTTCAAGACCCTTTTCTTGGCAAAGATATTGGAGTGGTATGCCATTCCTTTCTCCAGCCCATTTTATAGATGCGGAAACTGAGGCAACCTGAGTTAAGTGGCTAGCCCAGAGTCACACAATTAATAAGTGTCTGAGGTCAGATTTGAACTCAGGAAGATGAATCTTCCTGACTCCAGGTCTGGCGTTCTACACAGTATGGTTCTGCCTACTTGCCATATATGTAGTAAGCATCAGAGGTGGGATTTGAACCCAGGTCTTTTGACTTTAAAGTCAGTGCTTTCCTCTGTACTTCAGAGGTCCTATGACTTAGAATATCATTTAGTGCTGAAAAGATCATAGAATCATAGATTAGGAACTGGAGAAGATCTTTGAAGCCATTCAACCCCCTCCTTTTATAAATGAGCAACTGAGAAGCTCATAAAGTCACAAAAGTAATCATTGAGGTCCTGTGAGAGATCATCAAGATAACACAAGTCAATCTACCAGTAAGCAAGTATTTATTAAATGCCTAATACGTGCCAGAAATTGTACTAGGCACGCATGTTACAAGTTCAAAGAACAAAACAATCCCTACTCGTAAAGTAATGGGGGATATGAGCACCATACAAATATAATAAAGTGGAAAAAAGGACACATACATACAAAGTAGTTAAATACAAGGAAGTTTGGGAGGAAAGGCGCTGGTATTTGGGGGAACCAGCAAAGACTTCATGGAGAAGTGCTTGAAAGTCTTATACCTATCGGACAGACATGATTATGAAAGAAAAAGTGACAAATGTTGACTGGGCTGTGGGAAAATAGACACATTGACGCATTGTTAGTGGAATTATGAACTGGTTCAAACATTCTGGAAATCTGTTTGGAACTATATCCCCCAAAAGTTACTATACTGTGCATAACCTTTGCCCTAGCACTCACATCAATAGACCTATACCCCAAAAAGATTGAAGAAAAAAACGGTCCTATATGTCTAAAAAATATTTGTAGAAGTTCATTTTGTAATAGCAAAAAACTGGAAATTAAAGGGTTGTCCATCAACTAGGGAGTGACTGGAAAATTATGGTATGTGAATGTAATGGAATTCTATTGTATCATGTTTGTCCATCATTTCTGAAGAGGACTAATGACATCATGAAGGTATCTTGACTTGTGACTGAACTGGATCTAAGTAAGGCAGAAATGTACAAAGTCATCAGCCTCACTCTGTCCACCAGAGTTCCTTGTACCTTAAGCAATTACAAAAGAGAAGGCTTTGGAGAAACTTTAGAAGACTTGTATGAACTGATGAAAAGTACAGAACCAAGAGAACAATCTATACAATAATAACAGCGCTGTAAAAAGGAATAACTTTGAGAGACTTATGAACTGTGATCAATGCAATGATCATCATGACTCCAGAGGACCTATGATGAAGAATGGTACCCACCTCCTGACAGAGAGGCAATAGATTCAGAATATAGGAGACACATCTTTTTTGGCCAATATGGGAATGTGTTTTATTTAACTATGCAAATTTTAAAAAGGGTTTTGATTTTATTTATTCCAATACCTTCATTTTAGTTTATTAGGGAAACTAACTAGTCATCTAGAAAGACCTTGAAGAAAGGGACCCAGAACAGGAAAATTTTGACCAGCAGATGGAAAAGCTCAAAGATTCTGAGAAGCAAGGATGGGGAAGGGTAAGGACAAAAATCGATTTAGGTAGGGCATCGCACAGGAGACTTTAGACAATTGAAATACTGGGTTGGGTTAGTTAGGTGGTGCAGTGAATAGAGTACCAGCCCTAGAGTCAGGAGGACCTGAGTTAAAATCCGGCTTCAGACGCTTGACACACTTACTAGCTGTGTGACTTTGGGCAAGTCATTTAACCCCAATTGCCCTCCAAAAAGGAAAAAATAAATAAAGAAAGAAATACTGGATAGCAAGAACAGAGTTTGAATAAATACCCATAATGCAGAAGGAAGATATAAAAAGGATATAGAAAGAACCTACCAACAATCTTTATACATAAACGGGTAGGGCCAACCCTCTCTATGAGTATCATACTCCCAGGAACCATTCACAAGGTCTGCTCCCATCAATACCATGAGTTTCCTGACCTAGTTGCCTTAGTTTGGGGAACCGTTGCCTAGTTGACCCCATCATTTATTAGACTGTCCATTTGCCAGTTCCCAGGCTGTCACCACAGTATAGTGGGGGAAATACTGGTCTGGAAGTTAGGAACCCTGGATTCAAGCCCCAGTTTTGCCACTTAATAGCTTTGTACCTTTGGGTAAGAAAATTAGCCTTTTTGGGCTTCAGTTTCCTCATTTGTAAAATGAAAGGGTCTCATCTCTTTCAGCTCTAAAACCCTTCCATTCCAGCACCTTAGAATAGAGACTGTAATGGAAACTGACAGGGTCTGCAGCAGGCAGCACTGGTCTCTCCCTCTGCCCGGAATCCCAGGCTCTAACCAGAAACAGAATGCTGACAAATGAAAAAAAGATGTATTTGCTGGCAGCCGGTCTGTGCAGCACAAAGACAAGCCAAGCCTGGGCTCCCACAGGAAGTTTTGAACCCACTTTCTAATTCTTAGTTTAGCTATCATCAACTCTGCCCCGATCCAATTTTGTGTTTTTACTTTGCTAAGTTTAAATCTGGCTTTTCCTTTTATGCTCTTAGAGTCTGTCCTGAGACTCTCACTGTTTGCTTGGAATTTCATATTTCCCTCGGGGTTCCCAAGCCTTAATTGCTTTCTCTTTGCGAGAGCTCTTTTCAAAGCTGTCAAGTGTTGACTAGCAGCCTGTATGTGATTAGTCTTATCAGTTTTACATTAAATATTTATTATTCTCACTGAAGATCTGATAGTTGGCAGCCATAGGAGACACACCTTAAGGGGAAGCCCAGGACTAGGATTAGGAGGAGAACTGACGAGGAAGATCAAAGGAGAGGAGGTGTGTCATTATGGGGATGGGAGGAGAGAGAGGAATGCAGGGCTGGAGGGATAGAGGTGGGGGGAGAGAGTAGGAGGGAGGGTGAAGGAAAGAGGGAGGGAGGAGAGAGCAGGGAGAGGGAGCCGGGAAAGGAGGGGGAGAGAGAGATAGGGACAGAGAGAGAGACACACACACACACACAGACAGAGACAGAGAGACAGAGAGAGAAAGGAGAGAGACAGAGACAGAGAGAAAGAGAGAGGAGGGGGAGAGGAAGGGGGAGAGGAAGAGATCGGAGCGTAAGGAAGCAAGAATATCAGCTACTCTTACTAAGTGGGTTTGACTCCAATTATCTGGTTTGCCTGTCTAAAATAATGAAAACTGGATAGCAGGCACACATCCACTTTCATGTGTGCTATATAATAGCGCACACTGCACACACTGGCCAGCCAGTGTGACGGACATCATCCAGCTGTTCCTTTTTGAAATACCAACTGCCTACCCATCTGAGGAAATGTGCAGAAACAACACGGGAACCCATGGTGCTACCCAAATCACTTTTACCTCTTGGTCTCAGTTTCCTCCTCTGGTGAGAGCAGGTGCTCTCATACATCCCTTCCAGCTGAAGCCTCTGATTCTATGCTCCTTTCTCTCTTGGAGTGATGCATACATGTTCAGTAGTTAAATAAATTCATTTATATATACTTAACTGTGGAATTATCAGAGTCTGAAGCATTCAAAAGATCTATTCCTCACAGCCATGCCCACAACATTTGCCCGAAACAGCTAAACTACAATTGATTCCACTGGGGATGGGAGATTGTCTATGATTGACTGTGATGTGAAGGTTAGCCTGTCAGGAATCAGTCTGACTCTATTGTTATTATCCTGGCTTCCTTAAAAAATGAATTGGATTTCACAGTGATCCAGACAACTTTCTGGCAATTGGCCTGCCAAGGGTTCGGCTGATGGGCCATGTAGCTGAGGCCTCATTTTAACCACTAGGACAAGATCTGAATTTCAACTTCCTGCATTCAAGTTTTTTTCTTTGCAAGTTGCTATGTGTTAAGTGCCACATCTTGGATCATCCTTATCAACTCTAAATATTTAAAGTAGTTTATGATGCGGTAAACTTCGATTCCCTCAAGCTTAAATATTAAACGTTATGCAGGCTTTTCTTTCTTCAAAGGACATTCCTCCAATGACCTCTTAGGTTTAACAACTGATTATTCTTTAGCATTAACAATTAGGACTACTACAGAGGTTCTAAGGATCCAAAATGAAAATTCTTTAACTCAGCCGTGTTTGAGGGAGGCAGAGACACATTTGCTCGGGTGGTAGGCTGATATACAGCACTTTCATGGTGAGAAGTAGGAATAATGTTAACCAGAGGATGTTTCCCTAGTCTGGAATGCAATCCCTTACACCCCCACCCCCCAGTGACCTTCCAGACTTTCTATCTTTAATCACCCCAAGTAGTTAATTATCATTATTATTAATGATAGCTAGCATTTATATACCACTTTAAGTCTTGCACTTTATAAATATTTCATTTATTTCATCCTTGCAAAAACCCCAGGAGCTAGGTCCTGTTATTATCCCCATATTGCAGGTGAGGAAACTGAATCAAGCAGAAATTAAGTGACTTACCCAGGGTCACACAGTTAATATGTGTTTAAGGAAGTATACGAACTCGGGAGTTCTGGATCCCAAGTTCAGCAGTCTCTCCACTGTACCACCTGGTTGTTTTGGAGTTTGACAAGCTAGTTTTTTGAGGCAAGATAATGATTGGGTACGTAGGCACTTGGGGGAAGCCCATGACTGATGAAGAGTATGTCCTGTATGTCAGACTGAATGTCATCATTGTGAGAAAATTCCATCATAGTAAAGACTGACTTTATGACTGAGTCCTAAAGGTTCTGCCCTGATATTCCCTTTGTCCCCTCAGGTTCCTTCAAGGTTCCCTGACCACTGGTCTGGTCGTAATGTATAGAGGGTAAGTGTAGCTTTTGTTTTCCTTTTCCTAAAGAGGGAGAGGAAAAGGGTTTAGCAGTAGGAGATAAAGAGGGTTCCTTTTTTTCAAGATGATCTAACCAGGCAGAGTGGGGAGACAGAAAATCATTTGACTAAGCAGTCTTCACCTGAGTTTACTAATTCTATTGCTAAACCCAGATGAACCTCATGAGAGACATACGAGTCTGGGTCATGACAAAACTTTTCAGCTGATTTCAGTAGACTTGATTGGAATCAGGTATCTATGTGTGATTATAGATTTACAGATGGAAGGAACCTTAAAGGCGATCTAATTCAGCTCCATTATTATACAAATTAGGAAACTGGGGTCCTGAATTAAATTATCAGCATTCCTACCGGTAGTAAGTGGCAGAGCAGAGTTTCGAACCTGGGGTCAAATCCAATGCACTTAGGCTAGATGGGGAATAGATGTAGAGGCTGGATCTACATCTCTACTGTAAAAGCATTAGACAGACTTTGAGGTGAACAGAGCAGTCTCAGATTTCACCAGTTGTGGCAGCAGAATATTTGTACACTGAGATGCAGCTAGGTGGTGCAGCGGAGAGAATTCTGGGTCTGGAGTCAGGAGGACTTGAGTTTTCACATCCAGTCTCAGATATTTACTAGCTTCGTGACCTTGGGCAAGTCACTTAATCTCTTACCTTAGTTTCCTCAGTTGTAAAAAATGAGGATAATAATAGCACCTACCTCCCAGGGATTTTGTTAGTCTCCAATGAGATAATATTTGTAAAGCGCCTAATCACCAGTACATAGCAGGCACTGTATAAATAGTGGCCATCATCAGGTGGTATATGAGAGCCTGCTGGCCATGCGACAATCAGCCATGCTGTCTCGAGGAGCGCTGATGTGTGCCAATCCACACACCTGGAATGTGGAGTCTCTTTCTTCTGAAGGGAACAATATGTAGTAAAAGAAGAGACATCTCATTTATCTAGATCCCCCTTAGAGTCATGTAGAAGTAATTATCATTTTACAGAGGGTAGAATTTTCAGAGTTAAATAAATTATTTTCCCAAAATCATATAGTAGGCCTATAGCAGAAGTAAACCCAGGTCTTAAACATCATATTTTAGCTCTGCTTTCCATTTTGAAATCTTTCGTATCTATCCTAGGAATCATTGAGGTACATTTGGCCATGGGATGGGGATGGTGGCTTTGGTACAGAGGACAGTCCAACCACAGGGACAGGCCCACTGGGAGAAGAGGCAGTTCTCCCTCTTGGAAATAGGGCCCCCCTCTCTGAGCGGATTGGGAGATGGTGGGCCCTGGCAGAAGGCGGCCATGATGATGGGATGGGGAGAGGGGATAGGATTACTGGGCCATGGGCAGTGCAAGCCAATGAAGGATCACAAGGCAGCGCCAGGAGAAAGCATTATTATACAGAGAAAGCATTCCCATCATACCTCCCAGTACCCTGGAACAAAACTTCCTTCAAACAGCACTAATTGTGCTTCTGGCATTAATTTTATTCTTTGGTCCTATATCTACACAGTGAAATGGTCACACATTGCTCATTTGTAGATGAAGAAAGCAAGACTCAGAGGGTCACGCGACTGACTTGACTAAGTCCAGTTACTTGACAAGTCTAGTTCAGCCCAAAGCCAGACCTAGAACCCTGGCCCTTTGCCCAGTGTTCTTCTCACTGCATCAAAGCCATAGCTGGTTAAAGTTGAGATTAGGGAGATAGAGGTTATTGTCGGCTTCCCAAGAGGTCCATCTGAAGGCCTGAACTTTCACTGTAGCTGAGACTCAAATAACCATGAAGAAAAATCACAGACATAAACATCTGAGATAGAATGGGGGAAATTCCACTTTTAAGGGAGCCATGGACTACCTGCTGCACCTCTTTGTCATAACCCTCCGAAATCTAGGGTGCTTGACAGCTCCTTGGAGAGCCAAAACGCGGCAGCTTGAGGATATAGTAGTGAGCTTAATGATCCAGCCTTGACTCCAACCCACTGCCACTGGGATGACAGTAAATCCCTGTGACAAAGCACTCCATATGCCAAAGATTCAGGGAGACGGAGGGTCAGAGTGAATCAGAGAGATTTAGAGCCCCTAGATAAAGCATGTGAAGAGCTTTGCAAGTCTGAAAGCACAGTGATTACCACTGGATCGTCCTCCAAATTGGCATCATCTTCATCATTATCAACATAGAGGACAATAGAAAGCCCACATTCAACTCATAACTGCCACTCGATAGTTGAGTCCCTTTGGCCAAGTTACTTCACTTCTCAGTGCTCCAGGCAACTGAGTCCATAAGGTGGCCATCAATCAATTAATCCAGAAGGCCTGCTATGTGGCAGATGCTGGCTTAGGTGCTGGAGAAGCAAAGACAAGAAGGAAATAGTGCCTGCCCTCAAGAAGCTTACATTCTAGAGGGGGACACAACACATACACATTAAAGTATGTTACTATGTCTTTAATCTACATGGAGGGAAATAGGGAGTCCCCCTATACCAATAAATTGTAGGCATGGAACCTCCCTCACTCACTCCAATATTATTACAACAGGAACCCATTCTTACCATAGCATAGAAAGTCCAGTTTTTCCTTTTCATTCCCCTCCAATCACCCCCACCCTACCCCACCCTTCCCCACCTCATGAGAGAATTATTCCAATGATTTCTACTACACCTGAGCTCCCTGAATTTGGGGGGGGGGAGGGAGGAGAGCAGGACAATTGGGGTTAAGTGACTTGCCCAAGGTCACACGGCTAGTAAGTGTTAGGTATCTGAAGTCAAATTTGAACTCAGGCCCTCCTGACTCCAGGGCTGGTGCTCTATTCACTTCACCATCTAGCTTCCCTCACTTTTTCTTTTTTTAACACTGAGGATTTTATAGGTTGGTCCTCCCCAGCTTGAGTCCCCAGCTAAAGGAGGAAGGGGAAAAAAAATCTCCGAGGCAATCCTGTGAATATTGATTAAATGTTCCAAAGCCAAAGAGGAGGCAAAAGAGTCTTGGTGGCTAAAACTTATAGCTGTCCAAACAGTAAATCTCCCCTGCAATTTTTCACTGTCCTCCCCCCCCACAGCCCCCCACAACTACCAGGGACCAAAGTTGAGGCATCTTTACTATGTGATTAATTTTAGTTATGTTCTCAACACAGAGTGACTACTGTCTAAAGGGGCATGGGTGACAGACAGTGTTTAGGCAAGTCCAATTAAGTTTCTCCTGTTTGGAGAACCTTAGGAAGATAAATAAATCACCCACATTTTCATTATGGAAACCATTATTTAGTGATGGAGCTATCTTTCCTAGAAGGCAGCAATGATTCATGTCAAGGAGAAGGGAATGGGAAGATGCTCATATTCCGCCTGGGGAGCTGCCTGTTGAGGGGAGCATGGAAAAGGGGGCCCTGCCCAAGTGATGGTTGGTACTCCACCCAGCATGACTGTTCTCACCCTTCATTCCAGGTCATTTAGTTGAAGCTGTGAACAGAAAAGTTTTCCTCTTTCGTTTTTAAAGCATTTTTTTTTCACAGTCTGCATTGTTAAAGACTGAAAGACAGATGACCTAGAGAACAGAGATGATTTCCTAGAGTGCTGGACCTGGAGTCAGGAAGACTTAAAGCTCAAATCCAACCTCAGACGCTCACTAACTGTCTGACCCTGGACAAGTCACTTAACTTTTCTTTGACTCAGTTTACTTAGCTGTAAAATGGCAATAAAAACAGAACCTACCTCCCAGACTTGCTGTGAAGATCAAATGGGATAACAATTGTAAAGTACCAGACACACAGTAGGTAGGCACTTGTCATAAATCTTTCCTTCCTTTTTCTCTCCTTCCTTCCTAAATACTTTCTTTCTCTCATTTCTTCCTTCTTTCTTTTCTCCCTCCCTTTTTTTCTTCTCTCCCTCCTTCCTTTCCTCCTTCTGTCCCTACTTCTCTTTTCCTTCCTTCTTCCCTCCCTCCTTCTTTCCTTCTTTGCTAAGGGTGGGATAGGGCTGTGGCTAGTGACTCAGGAGTCTGGCATTCTGGGCCCATAGCCTTCCCTCCCTCCCCCGTGACTTCAGAGAAAGCATTCTTCTTCTTTCCAGGTCTTGCCTTTCCAACCAGGGGGTCTGTTTATAATGCCACATGGTGAAGAAAACAAGAAAACCAAGAGTGAGAATACACAAAATAGCTTACATATTTCCTCAGTCTCTGGCAAACACTGAGTCTGACAAAAGGAGAGAGAGACTCTGGGAACAGGGACACACTGTAAGAAGAGACTGTGGCTCTGTAAGACAGCATGGATTAAAAATCATGCTGGCTTTTAGAGTCAGAGGACCTGAGTTCGAATCCTTACTCTGCTGTTTGCTATCTCTATGAGATGGGGAAAGTCACTTCCTGTCTCCAGGCCTCAGCTTCTCTATTAAGACTAAATGGCTTCTGGGGTCCCCTTCCCCTTCCAGCTTCAGATCTATGATCATCCAGCTGTGTGACCCTAGCCAAGTCCCTTCAACTCTTTTTGCCTTAGTTTCCTGAAGTGCAAAAAAAAAAAAAAACAAAAAACCAAAACCGGTAATAACAGTACTAGGGTTTCCTGGAGGACAAAATGAGATAAAATTTGTAAAGCACTTACTACAGTGCTTGGCACATACTAAGTACTTAATAAATACTTTTTTTCCTTTCCTTTCTTCCACAGTTGAAGTGGAGAGTGGCAGGGGGTAAGGGGTGAGGTGAGAGAAGGGATGCCCACCTGTCCTCTTGATGAGCTTACCACAAAGAAGACAAGAAGGGGGGCAGCTAGGTGGCACTGGACATGGAGTCAGGAGGATCTGAGTTCAAATGTGACCTCAGACACTTAACACTTACTAGCTGTGTGACCTTGAGCAAGTCATAACCCCAATTGTCCTGCCTTCCCCCCCAAAAAAAACCCAAACAAAAAAAGAAGGCAAGAAGGCATCCAGGATCCCAAGGTCTGAATTGTTCCCCTTCACAGTGGGATTTGGGATGATGTAATGCGAATGTAAATTTTAAAGATCTTCCCTGCCCCTAGGCTAAAGTGCACCAGAAGCCTGGGGAGGGAGGCTTGTTTTTCAGTAGATACTTTTTGATTGGCCAGTGGGTCAAAAAGATTGTTACATTCTCTGAGCCAGGAGAAGGCTATATAAGCACTGATGTGTAGCTTTGTTTTGGGACTCACTTTGAGAAGTGTTCTGTGATTTGATCTGAGTTCTGGGAAGCCGTTGTTGAGAGTCCCCCCGGCTTTGAAAAACCCAGAATGTGGAAACCCAGATGTTGACTGGGTATGGATGTAATGGTTGGACAGTTTGGAAATCTGTCTACTTGATGTTTCTGTCTTGATAATTATGCCTGTATACTTTGAGGTTCAGGGTGCTGACCTTTTCTCCTGAACAAGGTAAACGATATATGTCTGACTGATTAAAGTAAGCTTGTTAACCCATTTTGAGTTGCTTTCCTTTAACAAAGCAGATCCAAGAACCTGTGGTAGCTGCAAACCCTGAGGACGCTTGGGGTGCTTGCTGCTACAGATGATAAGTAAATGGTGTTTCATATCCCCAGTTCCCATTCACCTCCCTATTATTACCTTCCTTCTGAGAATACTTTCCATTTACTTTGTGTCTAGTACATAATTGTTTGCATGCAGTCTCCTCTATTAGAATACAAGCTCTATGGGGTGGCTAGGTGGTGCAGTGAATAGAGCACCTGAGTTCAAATCCGGCTTCAGACACTTAACACTTACTAGCCATGTGACCTTGGACAAGTCACTTAACCCCAATTGCCATACCTTCCCCAAAAGCAAAAAACAAAAAATGCCCTCCAAAAAGCAAAAAAAAAAAAAAAAATTAAAAGAATATGAGCTCCATGAGAGCAGAGACCATATTTTGGTCTTTGATTATATCTCCAGTATTAGCACAGTGCCTGGTACATGGTAAACACTAAATAAATGCTTCTTGACTTACTGACAATGCAATCGTCACTGCTGAAAAGTGTGCAATTGACAAATCACAGGACTCAGCACACCCTGTCCCCCCTTCCCCATGCAATGCATAGTCCTCAACCTG
Organism: Petaurus breviceps papuanus; assembly: GCF_028583685.1. Lineage (NCBI taxonomy): Eukaryota > Metazoa > Chordata > Mammalia > Diprotodontia > Petauridae > Petaurus > Petaurus breviceps. The sequence continues at coordinate 9,262,994 of NW_027185903.1, forward strand.
TCACATTCCTGGATGGTGAGATCTCCCTTCCTAGGTCTGTCCCCTCAGATGGCAAAAGCAAAGATCTGATGGAAAATATTGGAAGTCAGTGAAGCTCTTGGAGGTCTGTGGAGGGTATTTGACTTTCAAGGTTCCTTTCAGGAGAAGCATCTTCAAGACTGGACTTTGTCTCATGTCAAGCATTTCCAAGCTGTATCCTTCTGCCAGGTCTTGGGTTCAATTAGCTGCCTATGCTTCTGGTTTCCCCAAAGACAAATTGAAACCCCGTACTCTGTTACTGGAACTGCCCTTTACTGTCACACAGGCAGATTATATAATATATATTAACTCCTTTAATCTTTCTTCATATATCACTCCTTCTATTCCTTTAATCATCTTTATTACTCTTCTTTGGATGTTCTCCAGTTTGTCTACTGATGTAACAAAAGTGGAATGCCCTTTTCCCAGGGCATCTTCTCAGAAACATAAAGAAAGAATGATCATTTAGATGTTGCTGGAAGTGATCAGTTAGCTCATTTGGTTAGATCTCAGTGCAAGTAAAAAGCCAAGGTTGGGCATTTCATTCCAAGACTGATCAACCGTCAGCACCTTGGGCAGTGACACCTTATCAACAGGGTACGTTCCGGATTAGCAGGTTCATTCCACATTCTCTTGGAACTTCTGATAACATGGCTATGGGAATTTTTCTGCCCCTTCACTACTAAAAAAAAAAAAAATCCAAAGAGGTTACAGCTATATAAATGAAAAGGGGCAACATAACAGGATGGTTTCCCCTGCCTTTATATCTGTAAGCAAAGCCTGGAAGACCATTTTGGTAGAAGCAGTATCCAGAGCCTTGCCTTAATGGAAGTTAGTTTTATTCTTCCTTAAAAAGCCATACTGGAATAGTTCAAGAGACTAAAGGCTCAGGTATCACTTCTTGGTCTTCTGAGCAGAAAGCAGTCGCAAGTTCTGGGTGCTCTCTGACCTGGTCAGATACATTGGAGGATATCAGAGAATTTATGAAGCCTTGGAAGTCTGTGGAGGCAAGAATGTGCTTGCTAGTGCCAACTTGGGAAGAGCCCAGTTAAATTTCCGGTGTGAGCCTTTATACCTCAGAAATCAACAAATGTTACAAATCAGGACTTAATTCATTGTTTTTTGATTGTTTCAACTTAATAAAATGATCGGAAAAAGAATTATTAATGCAAATCAAACTTTAAAGTATGTGGGGTTTTTGTTTGTTTCTTTGTTTTTTTTGGGGGGGAGGGGGGGAGGCAATCAGGGTTAAGCAACTTGCCCAAGGTCACATGGCTAGTTAAGAGTCAAGTATCTGAGGTTGGATTTGAACTCAGGTTCTCCTGATTCCAGGGTCTGGTGCTCTATTCACTGTGCCACCTAGCTGCCCCATGGGTTTGTGGGTTTTTTTAATTTTCAGAGAGCTAGTTGTAAAACATTTACCAGCCAGCACACCACTGAGTAAAGAGTATTTGAGTTTCTAGGTTCTTGGCTGGCAGACTATAATGGACAACCCAGTCAAAGAACTTTGCTCACTGTAATCCATACTTGGGGTGTCCTCAGTGCATATCTTTGTGGAATATCCTTCGGTTATAGCTAAGCAGATCTCCTTTTGTTAATGTTGAATGGCCTCCAAGTGTCTCATTTCATTCTGATATTGAAGATAAGTGATCAGGGGACTGACCTAAGCCAGGTCCATCCCAGAACACCATTGGTCAGGGATGCTGCCCAAGGATTCCTCTATTAGATAGCATTTGGATCAGATGACTGCTGAGGTCCCATCCAACTCAGAAATTCTGTGATTCTGTAATGATACGGGCAGGAGACTGGAAAAATGGAGAGCTTGACAATAAAATTTTGCCTCAGTTTCCCCAGCACCAGCCAGACAACATGGATATGTGGTCAATGAAGCAGTAGAGAAGAGTAGCTCAGTAGGTTGTCAAAACCAGGAGAAAATATTTCTTAGATGATTTGACAACCTTTTTCCTGTTTCCATACTTAGCATGAAAACTTTTGATTTTCATTTAGTTTCTTAAGTCGTTGTCCCTAAGGGAGAGGAGAATGTACAGGCTGGCCAAAGTGAATATAGGGTCCATTTGGAAGTTATAGTTCTCATTGTGAATTAATAAATTGGAATTATGGTCATTAAATCCATTTTCTGTGAATAAAGTTTAGTGTGAATGAACTCTCCAGAGCCTCATCACCCTTAGGTGAAATGATAAAGTTGAGTTTTGGCAAGTCCAGAACTGATAGGACCATAAAGACTGTCATAACCCAACCAGATCAGTGACATAATCAACTAGTCAAAAATAAGCTTTTATTGTGTGCCTACTATGTGCCAAGAACTGTACCAAGTGCTGGGGATACAAAGACAAAATTGATGTAGCTCCTGCCGTCAATGAGGTTACATTTCACCTAGGCAGCTAATTGGCATAGTGCATAGATTGCTGGACCTGGAGTCAGGAATGCCCAAGGGTAAATTCTGCCTCAGACATTTACTAGTTGTGTGATCCTAGTCTTTGCCTCAGTTTCCTCAACTGCAAAATGGACATAATAATAATAATAATAATAATAATGATCTACCTGCCAATGATGTTATGAAGATCAAAGAAGATAATAAAGTACTTAGCACAGTACTTGGCATTTAGCAGGTACTTAATAAATGCTTGTTTCCTTCTTTTATCCCACCAAAGTGAGTCTGACCTTTTCTTTACTACACTTCTCATTTTTAATGACTAGAATTTACTTGTGATATTTTCAGGACCATTTTCATAAGGAAGCAGCATTGTATAGGAGGGAGCACTGGCCCAGGCATGAAGGATACCTGGTTCTGCCTCTCTATCATTGAATGACAGCTATGGATCACTTAGGTGGTAGAGAAGATAGAGCATTGGGCTTAGAATCAGGATGACTCATCCTTATGAGCTCAAACCTAGCCTCAGACACTTACAAGCTGTGTGACCCTTGGTAAGACACTTAACCTGCTTGCCTCAGTTTCCTCATCTGCAAAATGAGATAGAGGAGGAAATGGCAAACCACTCCAGTATCTTTGCCAAGAAAATCCCAAATAGGGTCACAAAGAGTCAGACATGACTGAAATGACTCAACAACATGGGACCATGGACAAATCACTCTCTGAGTCTCAATTTCCTCATCTCTGAAATGGGGATGATGATAATATTTGCTAGTACTTACCTCACAGGTTGTACTGAGAATCAAATATGAAAAGCATTTGTTATAGGAATGTAAATTTTTTAAGATCTTCCCTGCCCCTAAGTTAAGTGCACCTGGAGCCTGTGGTGGGAGGCTTGTTTTTCAGGAATGCCCACACCTTGGTGCTTTGTGATTGGGCAGTGGTTCAAGAGGGTTTTTACATTCTCTGACCCAGGATTAGGCTATATAATCCCTGATGTGAGACTTTGTTTAGGGGCTCACTTTGAGAAGCGTTGTGTGATTTGACCAGATAAGACTCTGGGCAGCCATTGAGAGCCCCCCAGATTTGAAAAACTCAGATGTTGATGCTTCCCTCTCTGGTAACTGTGATTTGGTATGGATGTAATGGTTGGACAGTTGGAAGTCTGTCTGCTTGAAATGTTTCTGTCTGTATACTCTGAAGCTCGGGGTGCTGACCTTTTTCCCCTGAAGTAGGTAAATGATATGTTTGATTGATTAAAGCAAGATTGTTAACCCATTTTGAGTTGCTTTCCTTTAGAAAAGCAAATCTAAGAACCTGTGTTGGCAGCCACCCTGGGGATGCTGGGGTGCTTGCTGCTACAGCATTATGTTATGTAAATGTTATTTATTCATTGATAAATGAATGAAAAATCATTGATAGCAGTTACTATGTGCCAGATACAGTGCTCAATGTTGAGGACACAAATCTCTATAAATAAGATTACACGTATAGAGATGTGGATAGCTGAGGAGGTGTGTCACAGAGTTAGAGGCAAGTGGAGTCATAGAGCAATTCTGAACCAGAGCACAAAGTGATTACAGATCACAGACTCTTTCTTATGCTCATGGACTATTGGTACTGTAAGGAACTTTGAAGGTTGTAAGTGAGTAAACTGAGACCCAGAAAGGTGAAGGAATCTGACCAAGATCATTCACCTTGTGTGACTGCTGTGACTCAAAAACAGGGCTTCTTGGCTCCAAGTTGTACTTCCACTAAGTTCATTCTAACAAACAAGAGTTTAATGACACTGAAGAATATGCACTCTACATTTACAGAAATAGAAAACTGAGTTTTTGTCCCCATATGGAACCTTGTGATGAAAATCTTGAGTCATTTCATAATAAGTGCATCCTCAACCACACTAGTGAGAGGCATTGTGAGGGATGTGCTGGCACATCATAAAACAAACAATTCTAAAAGAACTAAGGACTCTGATCAACTTAATTATCAATAGTCATTCTAAAGGACTGTCTACCTCATGACAGGAAGATGGTAGACTTAAATGCAAACTATGAAATGCATTTTTGGAAACAGCCAATGTGGGAATTTATTTTAACTATGTTTATATATGAAGGTCTTTCCTCTTTTCCTTCCTTTCTTTCTTTTTCTTTCCATCCATTCTTCTTCCCTTCTTCCCCTTCTTTGCTTTTTCCCTTCCCTCCTTTCCTTTTCCTCCCTTAGTTCCTTCCTCCATTTTTTCATCCTTACCATTCTCCCTTCCTCTCTCCCTGCCTCCTTTCCTTCCTTCCTTCTTCTCTTCTTTCCCTCCTCACTTCTTTCCTTCTATTCTTCCTCCCTTCCTCCTTCCCTCATTTCCTTCCTCATTTGTTTCCTTCCTTTCCCAATTCCTTCATTCTATCCTTGCTTGTTTCTTTCATTCTTTCCTCCTTCCTTTCCATCCTCATTCCCTCCTTCCATTCCTTCCTGCTTCCTCACCTCTCCCTTCTATTCCTTTCTTCCTTTTTCTTTTTTCCTCTCCCTCCTTTCCTCTTTCCCTCCCTTTTTTCTTTCCTTTATTCCTAGTAAATATTGTTGTTTAGTTGTTTCAATCATGATCAACTCTTTGTAACCCCATTTAGGATTTTCTTGGCAAAGATACCAGAGTGGTTTTCAATTTCCTTCTCCAGATCATTTACAGATGAGAAAACCGAGACAAAGAGGGTTAAGTGACTTACAGGGTCACATAGCTGAGGCCAGATTTGAATTCAGGAAGAAGAGTCTTCCTGATTCCAAGCCTGGCACTCTGCTCACTGTGCAACTTAGTTGTCAGCTCCTGATAAGTAGGGTGAGGCAAAAAGAAGAAAACAAAAAAAAAATGCTTGATAATTTTTCAAAATTTATTTTAAAAATAATTATTAGCTGAAGGTAAAAAGAAAAATATAGAAGAAAACCTGAAATCTAGTACTGGTTGTACTCGTAACTTGCTATGTGTGCTTGGACAAATAAATTCCTACCATTCTGGATCTTGGATTCTTTCTCTAAAAGATGAAGAAAAAATTGCTAACTCTTCCAGCTTCAATGGCCCATTGGCATTTTTTTAATTGGCCAAAAGTTTGTGGTCTTTCACTTACAAATTAGCATAATTATTCCTTAATGGAAAAAAAAAAGACTGTTACATATCAAAACCACAGCTAGAATTTCTTTTCCTCAACTTCTTTCCAATCACCTGGTTCACATAGGGCAAGAAATAAAGCCAGGCCTCAATTTTTCATGTGAATGGGTGCCTTAAGACAAAAACAGAAGACATCCCTAGAGTGTGGTCTCAGCAGCTTCCTAGTCTACTCTGCTTCCTTCCTCACTTAGAAATTGCCAAACAACAACAATTACCTGAGCTTTGATAGAAAGAAAGGAAGAAAGATAGAGGAGAAGGAAAGGAAGGAAGGAAGGAACAAACAAATGAACGAACAAACAAACGAATGAACAAAAGAAGGAAAGAAGGAAAGAGAGAATTCTTGGACTTTTCTTAGTTCTGGACAGGAGTCTTCATCTGAGTCTGCCAATCCCTCCCACCTACTTTGCGTAAAGAGAGATTCCCTAACATCCCCTGTAGCACTTTCCCCTGACCTGACCAGCTGACTGTTTGGAGAATGATTGTCCATGTTCTCCAGAAAATTCTCCATCTACTTTGGCTCTTGATTCTCCAGTCACACATTCTGCCCTCCTCCCCCGCCACCCCAATCTGCACTCAGACAAAGTTGTAATCCCTGCTAGGGGCTGTACAATTCTGATGCCTCTTTCACTAGAACAAATCCTAAGCCAGAGACAATGGGGAAACATGAAAGAGCAAATCCATGTGTGATACAGAAGTCTTCATCAGTCTCTTCTTCATCCAAAATTCTGAATGGCTGCTTACAATGAGCAAACTTCACTGAATTCTTCATTTATTGTTTCACAATATATTTGGGCTACTGATTCACCTAACTACCAAAAGCAAACACAATTTTGAGGAGCTTCTGTTAATCCAACTGGGGACAGGGAGGGGGTCAGGGACATACTTAAGGCAGGACTCGCTTCCAACATGATCCAGTAGAAAGTGGACTGAACAAGCAGCCAGGAGACCGGGACTGAGTTCCAGTTCCAGTTTAGTAGTTTTGAGATAGGATAATTTCCTATAAATATTTGTCAGTGTGTGAAGTAGCATGGGTTCCAGTCCTGACACACCCTGACTGTGTGACTTTATGCAGCTCACCTGACATCTCAGTGCTCTAGGTAACTAAAACTCTAAGTTGCAGATAGAAGGTGCTAGCCTACACTGGTAGAGGGAGTTTCCTCTCCAGGAGTTCCTTTCTTCTTATTAATGAACTCATAGGTCCAGTCCTTATCCCATCTTATCATAGATAGAAGATAAGTAGGTAGATAGATATGTTCCCTTAAAGACATTGCATTTAAGAGCTACAGTCTATATTCATGGACAGTCTATATTTGGATCAATGGTCAATATAAATTTATTAAGATGTGCCAGATACTGTGCTAAGCCCTGGAGATTCAAATAAGGAAAGACAGTCCTTTCCCTCAAGGAGCTTACAAATGAATGAGGTAAGACAATACACAAAAGGAAACTGAAACGTTGGGGAGGAGGAAAAGGAATGCCAAAAGGTACCCAGAACTTGGGGTCATGATGTTTGACACAGGCACATGATGTTCATGGAGTGGAAACCAAGCAGAGAAGTTGGTAGAAAATCTACAGCAGGAGATAGAGTCTATGTTGCTACTTCTTCTAACCAAATTTTGTTTATTTAATTGAGAATTCCTTATCCTCATTAGGGTTTGAGGACATGAAGAAGGCATTTAAAAGCAACAACAATACAAACTTATGTCAACAATATGTTTGGAGAGTAGAAAAATCAACCTGATCATAATTTATCATTTTTGTAGACTGCGGACCATTCTGTAGGGAGCCAAGGAGGCCTGATCCAGGACTCAGATAAAAATCTTGACAGTGTGCTCTAAATGGGACCCTTTGAGATGTGGCTTTTTGTTAAGCTTGCTCCTGAGTCCTTTGAAATTGGTTACACTCAAAAGGATGTTACTTGAGTTTTGAGATCAAAGGCTCTACCCCAAGACTTTAGTCACTTGGATAACAAATCCTTATTAAATTATCTATTCTGTGCTACTTCCAGGAAATGACAGACTAAGATAATGATAAGAAAACTTGAGTCCCTTTTCTTTGTTTTCTTGATCTTTAAAAACCTTGTTCAAAGAATCATTAAATGGAGTTCTATCCTACCAACTACCCGCCTGATTAATTCTTTATCACACCTTCACTCACACTTGGGGCTGGCACCCAGTGGTGCCCGACACCATTCCTTGGCATAGTAGCCTATGTTGCATATTGTCCACATTGACTCTCCAGGTAAGCATCAAAATTCTTACTTCTAAGAACAAGAAACACACTATTGCCAGGTCTTCTTTCCCTGTAACAGAAAATTTCCATTCTATGAACAAACAAATAAATGAAAGAAAAAACATTTATTAAGCACTCACTATGAGTCAAACATGACTATAAGAGGCCAGCTAGGTGAAGACTCATCCTCCTGAGTTCAAATCTGGTCTCAGACACTCACTAGATGGGTGACCCTGGGCAAGTCACTTAACCTTGGTTGCCTCAGTTTCTGCATCTGTATAATGAGCTGGAGAAGGAAGTGACAAAGCATGCCAATATCTTTGCCAAGAAAACCTCAAATGGGGTCAGGAAGAGTCAGACATGACTGCACAACACAACAACAAGAACAAATGAGTGAAACACTAGGTTAAGTGTTAGGGATGTAAACACAGAAGCAAAGTTGTACTTAATAGACTTGCTGTTTCATAGGCAACCATCTTTTTTTTCTATTCTACTATGTTATAGAAATACTTGTTTTATTTATTAAGTTAAGAATCAAATAAAATTTTAAAGATAATAATAAAACTAGCAAAAAAAAATTTAGCCTTAAACAATTTAAATTCCCTGAATTCTGCCTTCAACCATACTAGTAGTAATCAAACCATTGTTGCTTATATCACCCTGGGTAGACTTCCTTGAAAACCTTCCCTCTTATAGCCTGTGGGGCTGTTTGGGGTTTTTTTTAAGGGGAACATTAAGGGAAAGCTGAGAGCATTGTTATGTAAGGGGTTAGGAGCCAGCAAACAGGAGAAGTTGAAGACAAGGGAGGAGGAAGTGAAGGGTCAAGCTCCAAGACCGCACAGGTGGTTGGCATTGGGAAAGAGAAGGGTGACTCTTAGGGTCTTCAGCAAAGGAAAAACGAATAGGAGAGAATGCAGATAATCTTTTGAAGTATGGAGTAAAGGAGAAGAGAGGGGAGGAAAGGAAGTGAATTATTTTTCCCCTCACATTGGGGGTGGGAGCTGGGGAAATACAGTGCAGAGAGCAATGTATTTTGAGTTAGAAGAATTATTTTTTTTTCTCTTAAGCAAATAAAAACAGGAGCTGGTTGGGAATCTTGGCCCTGCAGCTTTCTATCTGTGTGACCTTGAGCAAATTGCTTCAATTCTCAGGATCTCTGTTTCCTCACCTGTAAAAATAAGGAAGTTGGTTCTTGCCCTGGGTTCTATAAACTTGTTAGGTTAGGTTTCTTTTTTATATTTTGATAACTACATTTCAATATGATTGGCTTCCTTTGTAGCACTAAATATTTTATTTTGAGGATTTAGAAACATGATTCTGGGGAGTGTCATAGGCTTCACCAGACTGTCGGAGGCACACATAATACAAAAAAAAGGTCAAGAATGTCTGTACTAGGTGATCCTGAAAGCTTCTTCCTGCTCTGAATCCTATAGTGATTACATCTTTACAGATCTTGGTGACTCTATGCAGGGACCTCATAGTCGAGACCTTAGAAGTACTATAAGTGTTCATTAGTTTGTTGTTTATCTTTCTTTCTTGAAGAGCACCATCAAGAAGGTGATGTCATGACTTGCAACTGAATTGGATTTAAGTGAGAGAGGGCTGTGCAAAGTCACCAGCTTCACTCTCTCCTCCAGAGTCATCTGGGTCCAGTGGCAGGATATAGATCAGGACAACTGGAGATGACCCTGCATGCAATGGGACATCTTGGCCTTTTTAAGCTAAGGTCTTTCACAGGTCTCAATTTGATTAAGTCAAAGCCCACTCGGTGATTAAGGCTAGGTAAGAAATGAGGCAAAGAATGACCTCTTTTGCCTAGTTAAAACAACAACAACAAACCCAAAAAGAAAACCAAAAAAAATCAATCTGAGAGGTGAAGACCCTCAGGGTTGTGGGCCAAAACAGAAATAATTGCTATTGACACTCACTCTGAGCTGTCAGAGCCCAAACCATGATAAAGTGAGGTTTGGGCTGGGACCTATTGTTGGTCAATCAATGAAAGCCAGAGTGAACTGGGTTTAAGGCATGCTCCTTAAAAAAGAAATCTAGTTCATAAACCACAAGATACCTTGGGAGGTTTTGGTGATCAAAGATCAAAATTTATATTCCTTTGGGAAGAGCAGCACCTTTCTGATGTTATGGCGTTCTTTCAGAAAGAAGGACAAATATTATCTATAAGTAGTAGTAGCTGCCTGACTGGGGACCCAAGTGGCCAGTTCAAGCAGTTGGGTAATGCAGCTCCATTCTTCCTTCCTTCCTTCCTTCCTTCCTTCCTTCCTTCCTTCCTTACTTCCTTCCTTCCTTCCTTCCTTCCTTCCTTCCTTCCTTCCTTCCTTCCTTCCTTCCTTCCTTCCCTCCATTCCTACCCTGCCTCCCTCCTCTTCCTCTGTTCATATAGGGAATCATATGGTAAGTGCAGTCCCAACACAAATGTGGAGAAAGGGACCTTGAGCCAAACCAAACTCCCTGGTTTAAAGGGAAATGAGGCCACTTGTCAGACCTCCAACTCAGGAGGTCTGTCCAGCGATGTAGCAGAGAAACATTCATCCAAAATTCCAATACAGAAGGTTCTACCTCCATTTAGAAATTCCAGCCAACCTGTTGTTTTCCAAGACTCATCTTGGTCAACAGAATGGTTGGGTTGCCCTTCAGACTCTTCCCCTTGCATCTTCTGCTCTATGGAAAAGCAGCCCAGCTATCTGACACATGGTCTTCAGTTCAATTCTACATCTAACCAAATTTTCCAGATGGCTTGACAAGGGCCCCCAGAGGTTAAGTGATTTACCCCAGGTTACAGAGTGAGTCAGCTGCTCAGCTATGTTGTAAAAAGTTGGGTTTATTCTGGTTTCCAGGATTTCTCTCTAACCATCTGACCACATGGTCTCTTTTCTGCTATAGGATAGGCCTGCTTGAAGAGAAATGAGATTAAGTCATTAAAGAGTGGTTTCTGAAGTCTGCAGAAGCAACAGCAACAATGGCCATTTCTGCATTACATTTTGAGAATGCTATTTGTTTTGGCAGCCCAGCCCTTTATTACACATTCCTGCCATTTAATTGTCCTTGCAAAGATAAACATGAAACCTTCTTTAGGAAGGCTGAAAACTGCAGAAGCCGCCAGTTTTTTTCTCAGTGTGGGAGTAAACTCCATACATCCAGCAGCAGCCTGGAAGGTGGCCCCTTCTCCACTGGGTCATTTGTTTCCTACACTTCAGCAGACATGCCCTGTGAAACTCCAAAAGGAAAAAGAATCCCACAAATGTTATAAGTCTCTGCCTCCCTCTTCTCCATTTCCTATGACCTTCAAGAAGATTTGGCTCACGGAGGTTACAGGACCAATATTTTCTCTTCAAAAGTAACACAAAGCTTTCCTTTTTATATTATCATTGGAGTGCTGAACAGGGTCATGGGATCACAGATTTAGAACTGAAGATCAACCAGTCCAGGGATCTTGACCCTTTTATGTATGTGTCATAGACACCTGTGGCAGTCCCATAAAGCCTAAGGAATTGTGTTTAATTGGTGCAACAGACAGAGGGCTGGGTCTGGAGTCTGGAAGACTCATCTTTGTGAGTTCAAATCCAGCCTCACACATTTACTAGCTGTGTGGCCTTGGGCAAGTCACTTAACTCTGTTTGCCTCAGTTTCCACATCTGTAAAATGAGCTGGAGAAGGAAATAGCAAACCACTCCACTATCTTTGTCAAGAAAACCCTAAATGGGATCATGAAGAGTCAGCCATGACTGAAAAATTACTAAATAATAACAAAGACATTGGATTACAAAGGGAACCAATTCTAGGGAAAATAGAGAGGTAATTGTTTTTATACACCCCTGACAATCTGTCCATGGACTCCTCCTTTCTGCTCCTCAGATGAATATCCCATTCAACACTCTCATTTTACACATGACAGAACCAAGTGCCATGGTGGTAAAGTCACCTGTCCAAGCTGGCAGTATGCCAGATTCAATCCCAGGTCACTGGATTTCCAAGTCAAGGCCCTTCCCATTGCTATGTGATTCTGAACTTGACCCAGTTTCATCAGTTGACTCAGGTTCACAAACACTTCCTAGTTATGGGGATGTGGGGAAGTTCTGTCTCCTTGCTGACCTTCCCCTTCCTTAAGTAAAATGAGGATGAGAGGGGCCCTCAAGCAAATTACCTGGAAACTGAACAAAACACTTTTTAAGCCTCCAAATGCTCATGATGGAAGGGGTTGGATTAAATGACCTCTAAGACCTCTTCCAGCTCTAAATCCTTATAATTATTACAATAGGGAGCCATAGTCAAGATTAATAATAATAACAGTTAGCATTTATGTAGCAAAGTGTGCCACACACTTTAAGCTCTTTACATTTTTCATTTCATTTGATCCTTACAACAACCCTAACAGGAGGTGCTATTATTATCCCCATTTTGCAGATGAGCAAACCGAGGCATATGGACAGTAAGTGACTTGTCCAGAGTCACAAAACTAATAAGTGTCTGAGGCGAGATTTGAACTCAGGTCTTCCTCACTCCAGACCCTGTACTCTATCCACTGCACTACCTGGCTGTCCCTAGGTTCCAGAGATACTAAGGCCCACCTTAAGTAGCTAAATCCCATATAAAATATACATTCAACATTATACCTCTAAAACAAAAGAAGCATTTAATTAGATATGCAGATCACTGTCCCTGGTGTTATGGGGTAGAAAAGAAGCCATAGTTTAGCCAAAGTAGAAAAATGGCACAAGCAGAAGTTTGCACTCACAGAATGACCGAATCTCAGTGAAGGCAGGAGCCTCAGAGGACATCTAGGCCAATCCCCACCTGAGCTAGAAAGCCCTCTACAATATACCTAGCAAATGGTCATCCAGCCTCTGCTTGGAGCCTCCCCATGAGGAGGGAGCCCCTGCCTCCCAAGGCTATCCATTCTGCTTTTGTTAGCAAATGGCTCCCCGAATGGAGTTTGTCTGTCCTTCCTAGTTCCATCCTCTGGGGCCAAGAAGAACAAATTGAATCCCTATTTCTTTTGGTAGAATATCAAATTATTGAAAGACAGCTAATATCTCACCTCTATGCCTCCCACCTCAGTCTTCTCTCACTCATTCAGTGCATTTCAGCTCAATTCAATTCATTTATTGAATGTTTACTATGAGCAAAGCACTGAGCTAGTTACCAGGAGAGATGCAAAGATAAATAAAAACCAAGGTCCCTGGCTTCCTGGACTTTCAGTGCCTTCTGACAGTGTCTAAGAAGCTTTCAGGGACTGGAAGGGACATCATAATGTCTTATTAATTATAAAACCTGTTTTATAATCCTGGAATCTTCACAAGGGTCCTCTGAGCAGAGGCAGTAATAATGTTGCATTTTACATGTGGGGAAACCGAGACACAAGGAGGTTTGCTGACTCTTCTGAGGCTGGAACGAGAATCCAGACAGCCTTGCCTTTTTATTAAGTGCCCTTCCCACTGTACTCCACTTCATCCAAAAAAGCAAGAACCTATATGAAGGAAAAATGTACTGGATTTAGTGAGTTTTGTGGGAGGGGAAGAGCGAGAGGCAACCCACATTTCATCACTATCAAAAGCTGATGTATAATCCCAGTAGAAAGATGGGGGGTCATTTTTCAGTCAATACCAGCAAGCCGAAAACAATTCCCCAAGTGCAAGTTAATTTAAGGGTTGTTTCTAAAGGACCCCTACAGTATTCAGCAGACTGTTTTACCGTAAGAAGAGATAGTTTAAGGTAATGGACAGGAGTTTAAAACTCAATAGAACACCATTTTTACATGGATCAGATTTAGATGCATGTACCATTATGTTCAACTTCTCCCTACATAGAATAGGACTACATAGGACTTAGCACTAGGTGGGATCTTGAAGATCAATGAATTAACAAGTGGTTTTTAAAACCTCTTCTGTGTGCCAGGCATTGTGTTAGGTGCTTGGGATACAGAGAAAAAATGAAACAGTCCTGCCTTTAGAGAGCATGTGCTCTGTTATGGAAAAAACAGACAAACAAACAAAAAATGCTCATATAAGTAGATGCAAAAGGTATGCAAAGTATAAGTGAAACCTGCCTGTGAGAAAGAGAGACTTGGGAAGAAAGATGACCTTGACTGCCAATCTTACCCCTCAATCCTTTTTTTTTTCCTAAAAAGGAGTTATGGGAAAAGGAGATTCAAGAGTTGAGCAAATAGGAGAAGGATACTGGAGAGCTGGGAAATACAATGGGAAAAAGGCTATCAGAAAATCTGGACAGCTCCTGCACAGTCCAGTGGACATGGAAGTGATAATGCCTAAGATCCTCTGCTCTGGGGGCACTGAGAGCTGGTCAAAGAGACAGACCACTGCAGGAATCTCTTCTTTCTAACAATGCAGCTTTTTCTCTTCAAATTTGGCTGGATGTGCTAGACTGTCTGTTCTTAATCTGTTGTTTCCATTTATGATTTACTTGATATAAAACGATTGACCAACAAAAATGCTAAACTATTTCCTTCTCTAGTGGATTAAAGCAAACAGAAGTTAAATGACTTACCCTGGGTCACACATATAGTAAGTATCTGAGGCCAGATTTGAACTCAGGTCTTCTTGATTTCAAGCCCAACAATCTATCCAGTGAGCCATCGAACTGCCTTGGGAGCAAAAGTGCTAAGTGTATTTTTATTTAACACTTAAAAATAGAGAAGGAATAGGAAGAGAACATTCATTATTTTGATGCAGGGGTCCTTAACTTGAGATCCATGAACTTCTTTTAAAAGAAAATTATTTTGAGACTTCCATTTCAATTAATTAGTTTCTTTTGTCCTATGTACTTTATTTTATTTTAAAAACAGAATTCTGAGAAGGGGTCCATAGGCTTCAAATTACTGTCAAAGGGCTCCATGACAAAAAAAAAAAGATGCTAAGAACTCCTGTTCTAGGAAGATAAAACAGATCAGTTGGGGCTGATCTGGGGGTTTGAAGCGATTTGGACAAAGTGAGAGAGTGGTTTCAGACTAAACATGCATGGCATATCAATTTAGTCATCAAATATTCCTAGAAATGAATTGTAAGTTGATATAAGTAGAGGGCTTCAAGGTAAGGAAACATGGGGTAAGCTTGTTTTCGTTTTCAGAACAGCAGCCACCATTTTTGACAGACTGAACTTGAAAAGAAGGACACACCTCTGAGAGAAGAGAGAACTTAAAAAAAAAAAAGTTATATTGATAGTAAAGAGAGAATTTTCTCCTCCCCAAGTCACTGTCAGTTCAGCCTGACTTGCTAGCTAGCACCATCTGCTTTCTACAAAGGGTATTTTTCAAAGGAGAGGGTTGTGAGAAGATCCGATCAGCCATGGGGATTAAGAAAGGCTGATATGATGTAAGGAAGGGTCTTTGAAGGGACTTTGAAGTAATCTAGGGATTCTGTGAGATGAAAATGAGGAAGGATTATATTCCAGCTATGAGGAGACAGACTGTGCAAAGGCATGGAAACCAGAGATAGAATCACATATACAAGGAAAGGCAAGTAGGTCAGGTTGGCTCCACCACAGTGAGTATAAAGGGGAGTAATGAGTGTAACAGGACTTTGAAGACTGTCCAGATCATCTAAGACAGTGGAATGGACGCGGGAGGTACCCAGGACCTGCTTTTGAGTAGTGAGGTTCAGAACCAAGGTGACCCAGTTCTTCAGATTATTAATCCAATGACATTTAAAGCCTATACAGTATAACTATTGTGCTCATCCTATTTCAGGGCTTTTATTAGAGATAAAATGGGATAACATTCATAAAGTGCTTCAAGCACAATATCAATGCCAACTCTTATTATTGTTTTAATTTTACTCAAATTTACAAAGGGCTATAATTTCCAAGGCAGTTTAGGGGCTCACTGGATAGATTGCTGGGCTTGGAGTCAGGAAGACCTGAGTTCAAATGTGGCCTTAGATATTCGCTATATGTGTGACCCAGGATAAGTCACTTAACCTCTGTTTGCTTTAATCCACTGGAGAAGGAATAACAAGCCACCCTAGTATGTTTGTCAAGAAAACCCCACATGTGGTCATGAAGTCAGAGATGACTGAAGAGTCAGACTTGACTGAACAACAACAATTAACATATATCTCCAAAAGAAGGGAGAATATATCTAAAAAGTAAATGAGACAAATCTTTCTTTCCTTATGAGAAATATATATAACAATGTAATCTGTTATTCAGTTAATTGGCACAGAGACCATAGACATATATATTTTAGCATCCACTATAGTACTCAATCTACTCAAGTAGCCTTGAAATAGAGCAATTATCATACTGAATTTACATCTGCTTATTGGAGTACCCTGACTTTTAATAAATCTTTTCTTGATGGTGATAACGTCTTTTTGTTGATAAAATTTAAAAATTAATTTCCATAGTCTCCCTGTGAAGAAGCAAGTCATTGACTATCTTTAGACACTGGCCTACTTTTCTGTGAAATGAAGATACTAGCTTGGATGATCTCTGAAGGTCCTTATGGCTTTAAATCTTTGATGCTATGATTGATATTTCCTATGGAGGCCTTAGACAGTTAAGTCACCTATTCAAAGTCAATGGAAAGGCCAATCTAGCATCCCAAGACTCCAGACTAAAAATTCCATTCCCTTTTCAAAACAGTGAATGAGTCTTCGGGGTTGGATTTGCCTATAGACCTCCAGAAGGGAGTACTAAATGGGAATTAACATGGCTATCTTCTGGCCATGACTGACTATGACAGTCAAACACAATGCATAGTTCCTAGAATTTCTTCCCACCTACTTAGTTCTGTCTTGTGGCAAGATAATATTTGAAATCAAACAGAAGCATCCAAAATTATGGAGAAGAGGAGTCAAGTTTGAACAGAGAGGTTTAGCCTGTATTTCATTTGCCTAGTATTCAAACTCTGGGCCTCTGGGTTCAAATTTACTCACTGAATAAGACAGAGAAAGCTGCCCACCAACATGCCAGGAGTAGCCAAGCAAAGACAGAGCTGTGTGCCACCTAGTGCATCCTGCTATTATTATTATTTTGCATTTCCACATTGGCTGTGCCATAACCAAGGAAGTAAGTCCTCCACCCGGGCTTACAATAATAAATAAAAGCAGTCTAAAACAAGGAACAGAGCTCTTTTCCCTCTGGAGCTTCCCGTGGAAAGACTCAGTGAAACAATATAAGCC
The DNA here is from genome assembly GCF_028583685.1 of Petaurus breviceps papuanus. Taxonomy (NCBI): domain Eukaryota; kingdom Metazoa; phylum Chordata; class Mammalia; order Diprotodontia; family Petauridae; genus Petaurus; species Petaurus breviceps. Next base: position 9,279,942 of record NW_027185903.1, read on the forward strand.
TGAGATGTAGGTTGGGATGAGTCCGGAAGTTTTCAACATACCATCTCATTGAATTACTGGGTTTTCAAGGGGCTTTTTGAAAGGGAAATATGGAAGGGCCATCTAAATGGTGACTGGCAAGCCAAAGAGGGGGTGGGGTCCAAGGACAAAGTGTCCCATTTCTTCCAGGGAGTCTTTGTTCCACAGGATTTTAGTCCTGGAATAATCAGCTCATAAAGTCAATGAGGGGGGAAAACCCTAGCCATTTGTCCAGATCTGCTTTTATTTTAATGACCTATGCTTTTAGACATTAATATTCTTCCAACTTTCCACTTGCTAATTAATTTTCTGTTGACTCTCAAGCAACTGAAGATGTTTTGGAACAAGCAGAAGTAGCTATGATGCAAGTGAATCTGAATAACAGGATAGATTCAGTTGGGATCAGGTTACTGTGCCTAGAGCTACAGTGACTCTCAGCTAAACTGGGGCTCTGGCCTCTCTAGAATGAGTTCTTTTGTGAACACATTCAACATAAGGTCACTCTTCTCATCTTATTCAATAGAATATAAGCTCCTTGAGGGTTGGGAATGATTTTTTGTTTTTGTATTCCTAGTACGTAACACAGAGCCTAGCATGTAGTAGGTGCTTAATAAATGCTTATCAACTGATTGGTGTTTCCCGAGTCCCCTTGAAAGACTAAGCAAACCAAGAAGTCACCCAGGGTCAGCCCTAAATGCAGTTATAAAGTAGGTAAAGATTGTCTTCAACTCACAAGCTCCCCTTTCTTTGAATTCTCCTCCTAAGTAGTTCCTCTTTCCTCTCTCTCTCATTCCCTTTGTCACCACCACCATCCCACATTAACACGCCCTTTCCCAAAATTTACTCAAAGAAAAGGATTCTTGTGCCAGTAATTTACCCTTTAAATGTCCATTTAATTTGAGTTACCTCTCCTAGGGGTATTTTCATTCTAAACTGTGAGGTGTAGAGTAAAGAGTGTTGTACAGGGGACATTGTTGTATCTCCTAGCACAGATGCTTAGTAGATATGTGACCAAGAGTGTCTTTCTCAGCCCCCATTTTCTCATCTTTAAAATGGGTATAATAACTCCTGTGCTACCACCTCATTGAGTTGCTATGAGAGAAGTTTTGTAAAGACTACACAAATATAAACTATTATTATCTCTGAGAGATAATTTGGCATTTCAGAAAAATAAAATTGGAGGAAGAGTTAAGAAACATAGGTTCAAGTCTTAGATGTGCTACTAATTAGCACTGTTACTTAAGGCAAAGCATTTAATATTCTATATCTCAGTTTTCTGAAAAGATAGCTGGCCTCTTTGATCTCTATGAAACAATCTAATTCTAAAATCCCATGATTCTAGTTGTGGAATGCAAAGCTTTGTCACCATTAAACCAGTTTCAGGCATCAGCAGAAACAAATTAGGGGATAGGGGAGTGGGGAGTGTAAAAGGATATTTTGAATGGGGGGAAGGTGGAAGAGGGACTTCTGGGCTCCTGAAAACATACCAAGGTTATCTGCTAAAAGGGCACCTAGGTGGTACAGTGCAGGAGTGCAGGGCCTGGAGTCAGCATGACTCATCTTCCTAAGTTCAAATCTAGCCTCAGACACTTACTAGCTGTGTGACCCTGGGCAAGTCACTTAACCCTGTTTGTCTCAGTTTCCTCTTCTATAAAATGAGCTGGAGAAGGAAATGGCAAATTATTCTACTATGTTTGCCAAGAAAACCCCAAATTAGGGGAAGCTAGGTGGCATGGTAAATAGAGCACTGGCCCTGGAGACAGGAGGACCTGAGTTCAAATCCGATCTCAGACACTTGACACACTTACTAGCTGTGTGACTTTGGGCGAGTCACTTAACCCCAATTGCCTTGCCTCTCCTCCTCAAAAAAAAAAAAACATATATGGTCACAGAGTCATATACTACTGAAACGTCTGAATAACAACAACAAATATATGGTTGATTCATAGTACCATAAATTGTCTGGTCTTAGATGACTTTTGGAGGTCTTCTGGGAATGACATACTAGGAAATGCACACTGTTTTTCATGCCTAATTTAAGACTTATCAAAATACCAAAGTCCTCCTAATTCTAGCTTCCAAAGAACCAAGTCTTCCTGTATGCCCACCCAAGCAGTTCTTAGGAGAATGTGAACACTCGGCAAATATTAAACAACTAAGAAATTTAAAAACAAACCAGCAATGATCCTGAACCATAGCTGTGGCTCCTTTCAACAGGTTTTGAATTGTCTGTCCATGCATTCCTTGAGGCATGGCTATCTTTAGAACAAGTGTGGGAGTCCAGAGACATCTGTTGGGAAGTTGCAGGGATTTGCACTCTTTAATTCTGTGTGGATAGATACACTACTTCTTTACCTGGGTTTCTTAAGTCTTTTCTCCAGTGGATGTACCCTTATTGTACCATGGGGTCCTTCCTCTCCAATTACAATCTCAATTTTCTGCTAGCCAATCTAACATGCCAACCTTAGAAGGAACAATGAGCCAGAAGCATTGCCCACCTCTTCCCTACTAATCAATCAATGAAAAGTCATCGATTGAATACTTACTGTATAAACTACCTTACTGCCAGATGTTTGTGGGGATAAAAAAATAGAGTATCACACATTGTTCATAGGAACTTTACAGTCTAACTGTACTCGTGAAATTATTTTTGTTGTTCAGTCATTTTTCAATCATGTCCAACTCTTCAAGACCTCATTTCTTCAGCTCATTTTACAGATGAGGAAGCTGAGACAAACAGGGTTAAATGACTTGCCCAGGGTCACATGGCTAGTAAGTATCTGAGGCTGTATTTGAACTCACAAAGAAGAGTCTTCCTGACTCCAGACCCAGCCCACCCAACTGCCCCACTATAGACTAATTCTAAAGTGCCCTCAGTTAACTCTTCTCCTGCTCTAGCATATCCTCCTTACATTCTTTTCCAACACACTCTTGGAATTATTTTATGGAACAGCCCATTTATTTTGATGGCATCCATCCATTTATTCAATCCAATTCAACAAATATTGATTAAGCCCTTGGAATAGAGAAGTGCCCAGACATCATCCAGAGAAGTAATCTCTATAAAGATGAGCCTTGGCAAATGCTTCTGAGATGCCACTGTGCCTCAGCAGTCACAGTGACCAAAAACCCAGAAAAGAAAGTTATCTACATCAAGGTCCTCAGCACTATCAAATAATTCAATACCCAAAACAAACGTGGTTTTATCAAAGGAAATGACAACAAAGAAGATGTATCTGTTTTGCTGCTTCACCTTGAGGATCATGGTACTTTTCAACTTGGCAACATAAACTCCCTATATGTGTGGTCTCCCCTAAAGAATGGTAACTCCTTGAGAATATGGACTGTTTCAAATTTTCTGTTTGTGTCTCCATAGTAAGTGCTTAATGAATACTCATGCAAGATTTAAATGAATACAATACCTTTCCCCAGTTTCAGGGCATATGACACACTAAGAGCAAGAACAATAACTGACATTCATATCGTGCTTTAAGGTTTGCAAAGAGGACTGGACATGGGAGCCTTGTTCTTAGAACATGTTCACTGGACTCTACCTGCTATAATCAAGCATGTCCAGGTATTCTATGACTGTTTCCAAACTGTATATTTTGTGGTTGAGAAAAGGAACCTTCCGTTTAGCTTGTGACCCTGAACTGAGAGTGCTTACTAAAAGTATTAACATGATTACTTAGTCCTTTTGTTGCCTGGGTTTTAAGGAGGAAGATGAAGCTGTTCTAAGCCTCTGTGTAGGGAGAGAAGCTTCTATCTTCCTTCTCGGCCACCAACATGTGATCATAAGCACAACACTGCTGATTTTCTGTATCTGTTGTTCTGTTCTTTCAAGAAGTCAAAGGCCCTTTCCTTTGTATAATGCATGAAAGGTACATGGTGAAAGTCCATGCCTGAGGCCAGCATTGGTATATGAAGAACATCCTGTGGGACCCAGCCCAGCACTGATCAGCCTGACAGCCGAGATGCCCCACTGGGTCCTACAAGTAAGGATCTTGATTCTGTCCATCAACTGTACCTCATTTGGAAGTTAATTTGGTAGGACATGTTTTTTAGTAACTGCTTTAAGTTTGAACCCACTCTCCCCAGACATCATGGTAGTATAGAGGAGAATCGGTCCCTGGGTATTGAGGAAAATGTTTATACTTCTGTTCTTGATATGTCTTCTCAATAAAAACTACTTTGTAGAAGCTAATTGATGTTATTTTACTAAATGAACCTAAGTACTAATCATTGAAGGGTATTTATTATATAAAGGAGATACTAACTATAATTGGAGATTGATATTGGGAGAAAATATCTTACAATGAGAGCTCAAACTGAAATAGTTCTGTTGGAAGGGTATTTGAGGAAACACCACAGCACCTCAGGGGTACCCTGAAAATCCTGAGGGTGAAATGTATCTAGTTTTGCATTGGGGTACCTAGATCACTGGTACTGGTTCCCACTCATACCATCCCACTCCCAATCATCCTTTGATAAGGATGCCCCAGAGTTTATAAAGGATCCATATACATTCTTGGTGATAGAGTAAAAACAAACAAACAAAAAAACCTGGGTCCAGGTTTTGCCTCTGATACTTACTATACGTTTTTGAGGGATTTGAAAAAAAAGTTCATATGGCCAAAGTCCTTGGCATTGTCAAGTGGTTCACCATCATAAATGGATATGATTTTAACAGTAGAAATTATGCAAAAGAAGAAACACTGCCATCTGCTTTACCGCTATACCCTAAGGACCCTGGGAACTTTCCATCTGACTTGCATTTGAAACCTCTTCTATGTTTTGTCTTCCCCATTAGAATGTGGGCTCCTTGAGATTAGAGGCTGCCCTACTTTTCTATTTGTATCCCTAGTGCTTATCACAGAGCTTTGACTGTCAAGTACTTAATAAATACTTCACTCATTCGAGTCATTAAACTTCCTTGGGACTCAGTTTCCTCATCTATCGGAGTTGACTTCAGAGGCCCCTTCTTACCCTGTACCTGTGATCCTATGATGTCATTTGGTCATAAGCACTACTGATGTCATTTTCCCATTTTTAAGGAGGAACCTGAGACTAAGAGCAGTGAAAAAGCGTGCCCTATTGTGAGGAGTCTGAAGAGGAGAAGGCATGCAGAGTCTGGAGGGATCAGAGACCATTTCCTCATGAAAGTGACATTTCCCCATAGGTGAGTTCTTCGTGGAGTCTCCATTGCAGAGAAGAGCCCAGAACTGTCATCTTTTTTTTTTCCTTTTTGGACAGGGGAAGGTAGGGCAATTGGGGTTAAGTGACTTGCCCAAGGTCACATGGCTAGTTTTTGTGTTAAGTGTCTGGGGCCGGATTTAACCCAGGTCCTCCTGACTCCAGGGCCAGTGCTCTATTCACTGTGCCACCTAGCCACCCTAAGAACAGTCATCTTTATCATTCATATTTTACCACCATGCCTAGGAGCAGATAGCCTCCCTTCTCCCACCCCACCCCCAACACTTTTCAACTCCCTTTTCTGTTTTGCTTTCCATTAGATTATAAGCTCCTCAAGGGCAGGAACTGTCTTTTTGTTTATGTTTGTATCCCTAGTGCCAGGCACATAGTCAGCACTTAATATTTGTTGAGGACCTTTGAGTTAGGCTGAGGGAGGGCACTGATAGCCATGGTGAATGGCAGGTGGAATGGGGAGTTTGGGGCCAAAGCATAGAGTATGCAGAGGGAAACATTTTGAGATAAGGCTGAAAACATGTACAGCTCTGGGCTACGTGCTTTGTGCTGACTGTGTCTTGTCTTTCCTGTTAGCCGGCCAGCAACTTGAGGTCAAGGATAGTGGCTGCTCTGTAGTGGCTGGTCTGGAGTGCCAAGTCCAGAGCTATGCTCCCTGGGATCACTCAGAAAAATGTAGCAAAATCCTGTTTTTATAGAATCAATCAGAAACAAAGTCCTTTCAAATGCACAAAAAAAGAATTCTTCCCAAAAGACAAAAGGTGGTCATTTTCTGTAAGAATTTTGTTTTTGAAATTCTATCTCATTTAGAAGATAAGAGATAAATAATGAGGCATGATACCTCCTTTTAGTCTACTGAAATATATCCTAAACCCCATAAAAATAGCAAAAAGGAGTAGAATCATCAGTTTAAAAGGGACTTTAAAGACCATGTAACTAACATTTCATTTTACAGGTAAAGACACTGTTGCCCAAAGATAGGGAATGACTTACCCAAGGTCACAGAACATGATCAGAGGCAGAGCCAGGACTAGAACCTAGAGGGGTTTTGGTTTGTTTTGGAGGTAATGGGGTGACTTGCCCAGAGTCACATAACTAATAAATTTCTGAGGCTAGATTTGAACTCAGATTCTCCTAACTCCAGGTTCAGTGCTTTATCTACTGTGCCCATCTGATTGCCCCTATAATTTGATTTTCTTGACTCCCAATCAAATGACCTATCATCTATTATGCATTTCTGACACGTAAAAATCTAACTCCGGACTTCTTGGCTCAATGTTTCCATTTTGTAAGTGTCACTTCCATAAAACAACAACCCCCGTACATTCATATACATGTAACATTGTCTACCCCAGCCCCCACTTCCTAAAGGCCAAAGATGTTGCCTTTCAGCCATATCCCAGGTTCTCCAGGACCCTTACTGGGGCTTGGGAGATGTCTAGGCTCTCTACCAATGACTTCAGCCCTGACTGATAGTGTTCTCCCAAGTGTAAGGGGCAGATTAACTTTTACAAAGGAACCTTTACTTCAAAGATATGATAATGATATACGAATATGTTCCACAATGCACGAGAGAAGCATAGCACCCCACCCCAATATTATCTCATACTTTAGAGAGAAAAAGGGAATTTGACAACCCCAACAATGATGATGATGATGATGGTGATGAGGGTGATAAGGACAGCTAACACTCCACTTACTATGTTCTAGGCACTTTACAAATATTATCACATCTAATCCTCCCAACAGCCCCGGGAGGTAGGTGCTATTATTATCCCTATTTTACAACTGAGGAAACTGAGGCAGGCATTGGTTAAGTGACTTGCCCATGGCCACATAGATAATAATTAGTGTCCTTAGATCAGCCCAATTTCTACATAGCACGGTCCCAACTTCCAAGTTCAAAGTCCCTCTTGGGCTCAAGTCCCAGGTATTCTGATTTCTCAGAGCTTCCCTGTGGGGAACCCCCTAAATACAGCATTCTGTGTGAAATGCTGGCTCCATGATCATAGTTCAAACTCCCTGGTCTGGTAAGGATTGCCAAATGCCCCTGGAAACTGAGAAGTACAAACAATACAGAAGAGGAACAAATACCAGGCCAATTTCTCTGAGCCATAGAGTAAAAAATAAAGAAGGCATCCACCTGTCCAGGTGTGATTCATGGCATTTGTGCTATGGGTGAACTATGTGTGATTTTTTTTTTAAAGCAATTGGGGTTAAGTAACTCAAGGTTACGACCATTTATTTCTGGGTGTGGTGCTGAATATCTGAGCCCAGATTTGATCCTAGGTCATCCCGATGCTGGGGCTGTTGCTCTTACTCACTGGGCTACCTGGCCACTCCTAAGCAATTGGGGTTAAGTAATTTGCTCAAGGTTTCGTGGCCAGGTGTTTCTGGGTGGGTGCTAAGTGTCTGAGCCCAGGTTCGATCCCAGGTCATCCCGACTCTGGGGCCAGTGCTCTTACTCTCTGTGCTACCTGGCTGCCCCAAACTGTATGTGATCTTTACCCTCAACACAACCCAAAAAGAATACACAGACAAAAAGAGAGACTGTCCCCATTTGGCAGTTTAAAAGACACGACCTGTTCTGGTTGTTATTCAGTTATTTTAATCATGTCCAACTCTTCATGACCATATTTGGGGTTTTCTTGGCAAAGATACTGGTTTGCCATTTCCTTCTCCAGCTTATTTTATAGATGAGGAAACTGAGGCAAACAGGGTTAAGCGACTTGCGCAGGGTCACACAGGTAGTAAGCATCTGAGGTCAGATTTAACTCAAGACTTTCTGACTCCAAGCCCAGTGCTCAATCTACTGAGTCACCCAGCTGCCCTTTTGTGCTCACTTCTAATTATAACACCAACCAAAGGAAGCTACAACCACCTGTATAGCAGGAGAGCACTAGGAAGCGGGCACCTCTCTATCAGTGATCTGGGTCTGCTCCAAGGCCCCCACTATATACAAATGGGTTTTCATGATGCTTGTTGGTTGTCTGGATGACCACATAGAATTACACAGGAGTCCTACTTAGAGAGAGAATCTTATCACATAAACAATATGTAAAACTCTTCTCAGAGAAGCACAGAAACCTAGAGCTTGAAGAGCCTACCTACTCTTCCTAATCCAATGCAGACTTGAGCAAGAATTCCCACTACAACATTCTTGAGAGGTGGTCATCCAACCTTCACTTGAAGACCTCCAACAACAGAGAATTTACTAGTCCCCAAGAGAGCATTCACTTTTCCCTTTTATGCAGGAGGAGAATAGCCAAATATCCTTCCAGGAACAAAGTCGGGAGATTTTCCTATCTTTCTGGATGCTCTGTCTAGAACAACTCAAGATACCTCTGAAAATATCTCAATATAGTGGTTTCCAAGCCTTTGGGATCTGCACATGGTAGTTTTTTTATACAATTTGATGATTCTTCCCCTTGCTCTTAAAAGTGCTACAGGTTAAATATTTATTTAATAATTTTAAAAGAACTAAAATTACCTTTATTTTGAGCATTTGAGAGCATCTCTTTGATCTAACTGGAGGACAACAAAGGCTGGAAAACAGTTCCTCATGTAATTGGTTTTAGCCATTGGAGAAGGGTTGGCAACATAAGACATGTGCAAGGCATTCATTCATCCAGTCATTTAACAAATATTTATTGCATTCCTACCACCTACTGTCAGTGGGCTATGTACTGAAGGGGGCAAGATGAGTAAGACACGGTCATTCTATCAAAGGGTTCACTGTCTTAAAGCTAATACTGATTTTCCTTGTGTCCTATGAATCGACTGTCATAACATGTTACCACTGTCTTACTATTATTGGAAGTTACTAATGACTGCCCCCCACAGTGAATTTTGGCAGCTGGCACGGTCACAGTCTCCACTCCTTGCCCTCAATCCAAAGACCAATCAAGCATTTGTTATTACTTCTCCTTCATTCCCTCTACACACAGAAGAAAAGAACTTTTTACTACTTTTTAGAAGATTGCCAACACCTACAATAAGGTGACTGGTTAAACCATAGTGACTTTCTTTGCCAGAGAGCACAGTCCAGGAAATTCTAGGCACATATGGTGATTGACTCCCTCCCCAATCCTCGTCCTTAGGTATGTGGATACAAGGACCTGAGTTTACACACAGGGATGATGCTATTCACTATCTTACTCTGCTGTGCAAATCTTTTTCACTCTCCTTCTATCTCAGTTTGGTCAAAGGCTAGTGAAATAAACTTAGTCATTAATACTGTTTTGCCAATTGTGGTCAGTTCAATTATGTTTAAAAATCAAATAGCAAAATGGTAACTGAAACCTGTAGCAGAGAGCAGAAAGAGTTCTGGGACTGGAGTTAAAGGCTCTGAGTTCAAGTTCTCATGGCTAATTGTGTAACTCTAGAAATCAGTTAGCCTCTCTGGGACTCAGTTTCCTCAGCTGTAAAATTAGAGTACCAGACTAGATGATCCCTAAGGTCCCTTCCATCTTTGATGCTTTGAAAAGCAACTTAAAACTATAGATCAGGGGGCGGCTACGTGGCGCAGTGAATAGACCACCAGCCCTGGAGAAAGGAGGACCTGAGTTTAAATCTGGCCTCAGACACTTGACACACTTACTAGCCCTGTGACTTTGGGCAAGTCACTTAACCCCAACTGTCCTCCAAAAAGCAGAAAAAGAAAAAAGAAAAAAACTATAGATCAAATACTAGCAAATATTGATGTCAAACAATTATAAATAAAATCTATGCAAGGAAACTACCAAAATAAATCCCCCAAATAATTCACTATGACCAAGTTAGTATGAATACCATAGATGCAAGGATGGTTTGGTAATAAAAAAAATAACATAATTACATAAACAAAAAAGGAAAAAACCCCACATGCTTATTTCATTAGATAAGGGGGAAAACCCCTTTGACAAAATAGAGGAGTTATTTATGTTAACTCAAAAAGCATCACAGGCCCTTTTTTAATGTGATAAAATGCATATATTTTAAACCAAGAGCTAGCATTGTTCACAACAGAGAAACATTATAAGGTCTACCAGTAAAAACATGGCAGCTACCTACAGTGGCTATGGGACCGAACTTGGAGTCAGTTTCCTCCAAGGGGCATAATGATAGCACCCACTTCTCAGGGTTATTGGGAGGATTAAATATGATAACATGTGTAAAGCACTTTGCAAACCTTAAAATGCTATATAAATGTTAGTTGTTGTTATAATGTAAGTGAAGAAGTCATTAAAAAGAAGTTGAAGGGCAACTAGGTGGTACAGTAAATAGAGTGCCAAACCTGGAGTCAGGAGGACTTGAGTTCAAATTCAGCCTCAGACACTTGACAAAAAAACTAGCCATGTGGGTAAGTCACTTGGGCAAGTAACTTAACCCTGGCCTTCCCTCCTTCAAAAAGCAAAAAAAAAAAGTTGAACTCTGAGTAATAGAAAAATCAATGACAGTCCTTGAGAAGAGATCATGAAACACATCTGGGGTACAGGTAAAGCAGGTGGGGTGGTGGGGTGCAGGCAGGACAGAATAGTGCATACAGTACCAGGTCTATGTATCTGGATATTTTTGCTTAATTGTTCTTTGTGACACTTAAAGGTCCATCTAGAGGGGATAGGAAATGACTGACTTAAGAGTATGGATTATTTCATTCTTTGTCTTTGTGTCCTCAGTGCCTGGCACAGTGCCTGACATATGGTAGATGCTTAAAAAAACACTCATTAAGTGATTGACACAAAGGAAAAAGACATCAATAAGACCTATTTTTAAACAGAAAAACAATTTGGTCCTCCCTTAACCAATGGTAAACTATAAAGGCAAATTCAGAGCAATGTCAAGGACATTTTAGTGCTACTACTCTGATCTCCCACCCTTCACCTCTCTCTGCTCTTGGTCCCTAGTCCCACTCTTCCCTACCCTCTCACATCCTCCCTATTCCCCATCTGAGCCAATCAGAATCTGGGCAAACCACAAAATGAACCTGGAGGTCTGGTTCATTGTTCCCGGGGGTATCAACTTCAGGCTGTTGGCTCATAGATTGTTAGTGCATTTCTTGACCAATCACTTTATTGTTTCAGGCTATCAGGTTATTTGTTCTCCACCCTTTCTTCCTGTCTCCTTCCTAGTCTTTTTTTCTCCTTCGTTTTCCTGTAAATGGGGACCCTATCTTAGGAACTTTAATTAGTTGTCCTGTTGTTTTATCAGAATTCTAGGGATAAGAATGAATCACAGTGAGAAAATTCAAGCACAGTGTTTACTATATGTGACTGGGCCGATAGGGCCCCTTTGCATGTTTGTTATTTTTGTCTGTCCTGGAGTGTGGGATCTGCTTCCATCTGTAACCATTCTGAAAAAATAAACATCTGTTCCATTTGTTCCTAAGGCCTTATTATAGCAATGAAATTCATTGAAGGAAGATGCGTGTGAGTGTGTGCTTGCAGTAGGGGTGGAGAATCTGGACCCGGGCTTTCATCAGTGTGGGGTAATTCCTAGTATAGAAACTCCCTCCACGGATGCAATTTGGCAGTTTGCAAAATGCAGCGGATGTAAAATGGTCATAAATTGAATCAGTAATTTATGGCCTTGGAGTTGCCTGAGGACACTGGTCATCTAGCCACTGTGCCACGTATGAGATGAAATATAGAGAAAGTTGTTCTCTTTACATTAATTTTCAAGGATGCAGTAAGAGAGTCTTTGTAGAACTGGCTTTAAGACTGAGGACTAGGCCCTAGTCTTAGAGGTTTTGTTCTCTCTGGCTTTTGCTTTACATATTTGTTAAGTTTAGGAGTCAGAAGGAGCAGGAAGGGCAGAATTTCTTCTGCACCGCCACTGTGTGGTGGCTACAAAGCTGGACCTGGAGTTAGGAAGACCCAAGTTCAAATGCAGCCTCAAATGCTCATTGTATGGCCCTGAGTAAGTCACTAACCCTCTGCTTCATAATAACAGTACCTATCTCACAGGGATGTTGTAAAATCCTTATCACAACAATAAGTTGTAAAACACTTATTACAGTGGCTGGCACATGTTAGGTATGTAATAAATGCTTATTTCCCTTCCCCAGATCCAGGTAATAATGAGTTATACTAGACTCATTCTCTCCCTATATAAATCATGTAAATTTCAAGCCAGAGTCTAAAATGAATTCAAGCCCAAATAAATCATGCCCTAGATAGGTCATAATTTAATTAAAAATTGAAAATATGACTCAAGGCACTTAAGTTTACTAATGTTTACTGCCAAAAGATGCATCATCTCAACGACAGTGGTAAATTCCTCTAGGGGCATCTGCAATATTGGAATAGGTATAGAAATTAACATATGCATTCAAAGAGTTTCCCGTAATTGCCAAGATTAATACCTTCATGACAGTGATGGGGGAGCAATCTCTAGACACATTAGCAGAAAAACAGGCAGACAAAAATCTTTGGTCATATCTGCCTTCACTCTTCACCTAATGAAAGGATGACATTTCCTTTATCCTCTTGTTCCCAATTCATTTTATGGGTTAAAATGCCCTCTTTTGCTCTCTTTCCCTTCATTCTTTAGCTTTTCATCCTCATGTATTTTTGGGAAATCTGTTCAAGCTTCCCAAGGGTATAAGATCTTCACCCAACATTCAGTGGTCCTTTACTTAACCCATTGGATGCTTTTCTCTGTCCCCTTCCTAAAATTATGGTTATGGATATTGTTGTACCTTAAAATGGCTGAAGTTATGCACCTCTGTTAAATTATTATTAGTTAATTAATAATAAGCAATAATAATAAATAACAATAATAAATTAATAATAATAATCAAAGCCATCATTTCTATAAGACTTTAAAGTCTGCAGAGTATTTTACATAAACCATCTCATTTGATTAATAAACCAACTCTGGTCTTTCACCTCACCCAACAAATTGGCAAAGATGACAAAAGATTAAAATATTCAGCAGTAGGCCAGGCATACAAATACACTGTTGGTGGAACTGCAAATTGGTCAAATTTTCTTAGAAGTCAAATTGGAATTACACTAAAAATGTAACTAAAATGTCCATACCACAGAGATCCCCACTGCAAAGTTTATATCTCAAATAGGTCAAAGACAAAAAGAAAAATGAATAATCACACCAAATATTCATAATAGCTCTTTTTGTGGAAATGAAGTATGGGGGGGTAGGTGTCTATCTATTGGGGAATAACTAAACAAATTGTGGAACATGAATATAAATGCAGTATTATTATGAGCTTATTAGTGCTTAAGAAATGCTCATTTCTTTCTTCTTTCCTATAAGAAACAACATATATTGAGAATTCAGAGTAACATGTTAGACTTTCATGAACTGATGCAGGGTAAAGTGAGTAGAACCAGGAAAACAGTATACACAAGGAATACAATAATGTCGATGGAAAGATGTATTTTTCTTTCAAATGTAACTGAATACTGTGCAATTATATAACAACCAAGCTTGGCATTGGTGAAGAGTGGGGACGGGCAGGAGGGAATGAATCCTATTTACCTCTTTGTAGAGGTGAGGGAACATGGTGAGGAAATAGCCTGTCACATATGGTTGACATTTCCGTTAGGTTTTGCTAATTATTTCCTCTTTTGTTATAATAGATGATTTATTGGGGAGGTGAGGGAGTAGAATATACTTTAAAACCTAGGTGATATCAACCCAAAAGATATAAATGGATGAACAAAAACACATTTATTTATCTCATTTGAGCCTCACAATCTTGTGGCTATAGACCTCAAAACTTTGGCCTCACACATTCCAAGTCTAATACCAGGGACCAACCCCAAAATTTACTCATTCTTTGTTTAGAGTTTACTCTAGAAAATCCCAGAATACAGCTTGAGTCTAAGTAGCAAGGTCCTCAGTTCTTTAAATGATCATACAAGTACTCACAGTAACAAATGAATTTACTAGGTATAGGACAGCCTTTTCTTCATCCTACAGATAACACAGAAAATGTAAAGTACTACGAGGACCCTATAAAAGGCAGCTTGGTTGCTCAGTGGATAGAGCACTGGGCTTGGAATCAGGAGGGCCTGAGTTCAAATCTGACCTTAGACACCTACCAGCTACAAGACCCTGGGCAAGTCATTTAACCTCTCTTTGCCTTAATCCACTAGAGAAGAAAATGGCAAACCACTCCAGTATCTTTGCCAAGAAAACCCATGGACTTTATGGTCCGTGGGGTCAAAAAGAGACACAATTGAACAACAACATAAAATGATGAAGAAAAATGTAAAAGACTTACAATAGCCTATAAGCAATCAGCATAATTCTCTTCCCATCTCATTGGGTCTAGGGACATGCTGGTATGAAGTCATGTGGCCTTCTAGGTTCTTGGATGCACCCTTTTGATTGAGTCCAAGTTTTACAGAACAAATCTTTTTATTAAGGGGCTTCTGTGAAGTTTGGATTCAGTCAAAGGGTTGCACTTGAGGACCTAGAGGGCCACATGTGGCTCAAGGTCACAGGTTCCCCCGCCCCAGCTAGACAATCAACAAAACCATGAATCAGGATCTGATTTGCAGAGTTTGCCTACTTCCAAGGTATAAATGCTCCCTCTGAGTATTTAACATTTGACTCTCCTGAGTCAGTTGGAGTTGTTACCAGCACACTCCTGAGTAGATACCAGTTTTCCACAAGCACCAGAGAGTGGTTTGGATTCTTTGTTAGGAACCTGAACTGAAGGTTGGCAATGAGGCATTCCTTTGGCATTCCAGGGAGTCCCTCTTTCCCACAAGGACACATGTAGTTACCCCTAACCTCATAGCATAACTCTGTGGCTTGAATTCCCTCCAGAAGGAAAATAGACTTTGGGATTGCTAAACAGGCAGTACCCTAAGATTTGGTGAGTTCCTTTCTCACTCCACAGTGACCCTCTGAAGGCTTGGATTCACCTGGAAGGGAAACATGTTTAGTTGCTAGTCAGGTAACTTATTCCCCTTCTACTGAATTGTACTGTCCAAACAACTGGTTATAATACATAGGAAAATGCAGGGTGCAAGTCCCTTGCTCTTTCAGATTATGGCTTCTGATCCCTCTTTGCTGTTTTGTCCAGAGGCAGGAGCCATGCAAATAGTCCTCTTCCCATTCCTTGAGGCACATTTCTCAGGAAATTCCCATTTGCTGAATAGAAGACCAGATCTTCACATTATAAAACTTGGGGATTACATGGGATTACTACCCTTGATCCTAGTGCTGCCCAGGAAATTCCCCTTCTCTAGCTAGAAGGCCAGAGTCTGGGCTCTATCTGCCTGGGAAATCCACCTGCAACTAGGAGGGTTCAAGCTTGACATTATCCAGGCTATGGGTATAAACACAGCTACTCCTGCCACAGGTCTCTTCAAGGTCACCCCTATTGCCTCTTGGTTTAGATGGGGGATGGGGTGTGAGAGAGGCACCCATACCCGACCGTGTTCTCAAGCTCTCTCCAGAAGAAAGGTGCTACCAGGGGTTTGTTTACTCTTGTACACAAGTTGGTGCAAAAGAATGACTCCTCCCATAAGAGTTTGTCCTTCCAGGAATCTAACCAGTCCTTCTTGGTTCACCACCTATCATTGAAATTCATCATCCAAGAGTTACCCAACAGAGAATCCCAACCAATGAACTCATTTTGGGATCAACCCCAGTCATTAAGACCTAATTAGAAGTCTTCAGTCTTGTCAGCCAAGCACCGATGTTCTCTAGCTGGAGATGATCACAACTTCTGAATAAAGACTCACCAACTATCCTAAGATGGTCAAAAGAATCAAAAGGATGAAAAACTCTCTTAATCAACCCCCTGCCCTGCCTTGCCCTGAGAATATCTGCTTTCCTATGTCAACAAAACCGAAGTCATGTGTCCCTCCCTGATAGTAATAGCTGGCATTCTGTAAATAAGAAAACTGAGTCTTAGAGGTCCTAATTAGTGTGAATAATGAATCCCGTGAATAGATGCATATATTTGAACTGCACTATTTGAAATTAGAGTTATATAAAATATGACAATCGATTCTAGTCCAATGGAAATACACAGTGAAATCTGGATAATGTGACACCTCAGATCATTCATTATTTGTATTGATGGGGACTCATTTTTGGTCCAGCACCCTTTCCAATACACCATACTTCCTCTGCTTAGAACTCAAGACCACTGGCTGCTTAAGAATCTCCACAAGAATAATAATAGAAACAATAAAAATAATAATTGCTGATATATAAGGAGGATTTAAAGTTTGCATTACCTCATTTTATCCTCACAGTAATATTATGAGTGATACTGAGTAAGTATTTATTAAGAACCTACTATGTACAAAGCACTCTGGGGAAATGAATATAAGCAAGCAAGACAGTCTTTGCCCACAAAAAACTTACCTTCAAACTGAAGAAGGATGTGTATTATGAGTCCCATTTTTAGCCAAGGCTCAGAAATGTTAAATGATTTACCATGGCAGTGCAAAATCTTGGTGTTTGGGATGGACTAGCAATTCTGCATCTGGTCCATGGTTCCAAATAATAGGGTTGATGGGAAAGCTGTCAACATTTGTAGAGACCTGCCCTAGGAAAAACCATCAAGTAGGTGAGGTTTGTCTCTGGTCCTCTTCCCTTCTTCCTCTTGGTCAACAGCCCCTCCTCAGTGCCCTCATGCTTTTTTTTCTCTTGCTTCCCTGAGCCCATTCCATATTCTGGACTTATTTTAACTTGTACTTCTTCCCCATCAATGGCCCACTTCTCAGACAATATTCACATGGAAAGAGCACTGAAGTTCAGAAGACCTGATTTCAAATCTTAGCTCTGACACTCACTGACTGTGTGACCATGGGCAAGTCACTTCCCCTCCGCAGGCATCTGTTTCCTCCTCTGTAAAATAAGGTTGGATTAGATGAGCTCCAAGATTTCTTTCAGTTCTCATAATCCATTAATCCAATTTTTAACAAAAGTCACCAATTCTTTTACCTGATGGAGCAAATAGTCTGGAAATCTCCATTGAAGAAATAAATTATTTTAATCAGGGAAGGCTTCAGCATCTCTTAATTCATAACAAGTTGGTGGGACTGCTCTAAATATGACCATTGCTGAAATTTAAGTTAAGGATCTTGACAGAGAATTGTACTGGTTGCTTATTCTAGACTCCTCTTTGGGTTGGTAGAGGTGTAGAGTATCCCAATGAAACAGTGCCAATAAAGTATTTATAAGCCTCTGGGAGACAGGGGCAAGAGCCCGTTTCTCATTAGGAAGCACAAAAGCTAGAATTTCTTTTTGACCCCACCCTTACTCAAGGGAGCATCCAGTGTGAGTTGTTACAACGGGAATTATGATAGACTTGGACTTGCCAACCTCTCTCTCCCTTTTTAGGATGAGCCTGGGTGTGCCTCTGTCCTAAAATAAGGTGGAAAGAACATAGGTCTTTAAATCCTAAAATGATAGGATTCAGAGCTGCAATGGCCTTGGACAAGATTACAAATTTTCCTCCCTCATTTTACAGAACTGGGATTCAAATCTGATGTTCTGACTCCATGTCCACTGCTTTCCACCACACCAAACTGCCTAATTTGGAGTCTCAGCTTTGATCCTTACTAGCTGTGGGACTAAGTCACTAATCTTCTCAAATCTCAGTTTTCTCATCTCTAAAATGGGAACAATCTACCTATTTCCCCCATAAGGTTGTTACAGAGGAAATTGCTTTGCAAGCCTTAAAATACTATAGGAATATGTGTTGTTATGTCTTCTATAGAATGCAAATTTGGCTACTTTTCCTGAGCACCCCTTAGGACTAGAAGAATTGAAGGGACATCCCCAAACCAGGTTCATGCTAAAAGGAATGCCTCCTCGAGCCATGTTTATAAGGAAGTCTGGCACTCATGACTACATGCCTGTAACCCACCAAGACTTTCCCTCTAAGATAAAACAGATAGCCAAAGAGAGCAATCTTTACCTTCAGGGCCAGCTCTGAGCTATCTCTGATGGAATCATGGTACTCAATCCTTTCAAGGTACAAGGTGGAGGAAACTCAGTTTCCAAAATGAAAGAAACCAGCTCTTTTGCCTAAAAATCTCGGCTACTGCCGGTGGCTCCAATCAGCCCATGCAGATTTCTAGGGTAGACCCAAAGCAAAGGGTGTAGTCCTTGAATTTGCTGCCGCTGGTGCATTGGAACCACGAATCCAGCGGAGGGGAAGACTGAGCGCTTGGAAAGAAGTCAGCGGGGCAGGCTGATGCACGAGCCTACAGCGCCACCTAGCCCACCCATCTGGGATCTCCTTCCATCGTAACACAGAAAGGGGTTTCCACTTCATTCACAAAGTTCTGGGAAAGGGAATCTGGCTCAAAACCTCTGTTGTTCATGACTGGAAAGAGTTATTCAAGTAGAGGGGAGTTTCAAGCCCACTGCTAATGGAAGAATTTGGCCTCAGATCAGCTCTATCAGAAGCTTTGGGAGTAAGAGGTTAGCTCTCTAAACTTGAAGTTTTTGCCTTTGGTCTTTCTAGTAACATCTGTGTTAAACATTCAGTAGTAAACATTCTGTAGTAAATGTTCAGTTTGCAGACTCACGTGGGAAGAGCTTACTTCTGACTCAGGATTTAGAGGTTGAAATACTCCATCTAAAGGGTGAATGACATTCCCCCCTTAACCTGTAACACTCCATCCTCTTTCTGCCTCTCTCCCTTACTTTCTCCCTCTCCCCTCTTTCTTGTTCATTCAGTCTACAGCCCTGAGATGCCACTGACAGTCTTCCAGTCAAATAAAATGGGGATCAGAATCTGCAATGGCCAGGATCATGCAGATGATACGAAGTCAAAGTCAAGTATTAGAGGCAGCTTAGTTGCCCAGAAGATCTGGGTTTGAATTCTGCCTCAGAAACTTACTTACCACCATTTACCACCTGGGAAAACCACTTAACCCATCTCAACCTCATTGTCCTCATCTTTAAAACAGGGGAGATAGGAATAATCCCTATATCATGAGAGCTGTTGTGAGCAACAAATGAGGTCAAAGCAACCTACAAAATCTGCAAGGTCAGACCAGGTCATTAAAGTGTGTGCTGGTGCTTTAATGATTCCCATTAGAGCCATTTTTATGCCTGAGCAAATAGCACAAAATGACTTACAGTAAATGGCCCTGAGTGTGCCCTCAGCCACTTTGATGGAGGCTTTCATGGGACAAGGGGTGGTGGACGAAAGCAGGGAAGGATGTCAGGCTGAGGAAGAGGTCAGCTGGTCACTCTGGCCTGGAAGGAGGCAGCCAAGGGGAGGAGGTACATTCTACTTGGTGGCTTCATTTTAAATAATTTTAATTTTAAATAATTATTTTTGGTAACCAGTGGCTAAACTCAGTAGTTTCAACCTATTAAGAGCTAAACGATTTTGAAATCTCAGTGGCCTGAGGCAAAGCCCTGACTGTCCTGCTTTAGCTAAGGCAGGAAAGGAGGATGGGATTTCCCTAGGCTTAGATGCCACAGGATCACAGGTCGCTGAAGGCAGAAGCGTGCCTGCCAGTGTACCCAAGAGCCTATTCTCCCAACATGCCATGGGCATTCCCCACTTCAGAGCTGCAGGGGCCCCTTGTACAAGTAATTGGGTCAACCTTCAAAGTGACCCAAAGTTCCCTTTGAGAGGAAGGAAAGTCTATTTTCAGATAACAGGAGGTGAAGATAGCCTTCACCTTGGGTGTGGGAGGGTGGGCTGAGAGGGGAGTCTATTTACATAAGAAATTTATAAACTTATCCCAGAAAAGAAGCAATTGAAGATGAAAATAAGGTTCCATTCCTTCATCTGCACTAATTGTCTCATCAAGCACAAGAAAGGCTTTTTGGAAACTGCATAAATGCATACCCACATTAGAATTTACTCATTTTAATAAATTTATACACCCCAAATACGAAACATTGATCAAAAAAATCCTGAGTAAATGTTGACCCATTTATTCTACCTCCATTATATTTGAGAGCCTGGAGATTACTTTAGGACCATTAAGAGTTAAGTCAGATATTTAGGCCAGAAACAATGGCATCTCTGTTTGTCATGAAATCTTTCAAGAGCTCAGGGCTACTTTGTAAAGGGAATAGGCCTCTGGACTCTGAGAAACATGCAGATAAATTCCCAACCTAGTCTAGGACAGCAGACCCTGATCTGTCTGCAAAGAGGTCCCACAAACTTACAGAATCAGTCATGGAATACATGAAACTCTCTCACTTTTCCCTTTCCTTTCTCCTTTTCTCAGTCAAGTAACTATGGTGCTCAAAGATCCTGAAGCATAAATGTGGGAGAGGAGATAACATATCAGACCTCTCTTTCGCACTAATCTTTATCCTAGAACCCCCTGGGAAGTGTAGAAAGCTGGTATATCATTGACACATGTCAGAGACAAACTTAGCATATAAAAAGATGGGAAGCTGGAAAGCCTTCTTTGGTGGCTCCTCCCCTCCTCTCTCATCCTCTCCCCTCCCTTGTCCTCCCTACTCCCCATGCCAACCACCAGAAATTAAACTGACACAGATTTCCCATCTCAAGTCACCCCCAACCCCTCTCCCTGACTTCATCAGCTCTAAAAAAGATCTTTCAATAAATTGAATTTGAAAACCTAAATTTTGTGCATGGGCTCCCTTTTTCCTTTCCAATCTTAGACATCAAACTGATTTGCCACAAAAATCACTGATATAAAGAAGTATTTGCTGCCAAATGTAGAAGGCAAAATGAGAGGGAAAATATCAATTCTCCTTTTCATTTTACAAAGAATCTTAGGGACCTAAGCTAGCACTACTACACAGGGAAAGAGGGTACTCTATAGGTTGCAAATCAGGTTAGAGAAAAAATAGCATCTGTTAGTCTCCATCTCTGAGCTCTACTTCTGAAAAAAAAAATGGGAAAGGAAACAAATTACAGACATTATCTTAATTGATCCTCACAAGAGGCCTGAGTCACAGGGCTATTATAATTCTCATTTTACAGTTGAGGAAATCGAGGCAGGCCCAGGTTAAGTGACTTGCCAAGAGTCACACAACTGGTAAGTGTCTGAGGCCAGATTTGAACTCAGGTCTTTGTGACTCCAGGCCCCACACGGTGCATCTATGGATATATTTTGTGTTTTTGTTTTCCTGCTACCCCAAGTTCTAAATTACGTCTGCTGATCTACCACCAACTCATCTGCTGAAATCCCAAAGTTTATCATCATTAAAAGGCATTTTCAGGGATCATTATGCACCCCTCCTATATCCCACTCACATCTTCCCTTTCCCCCTTCCTGAAAGGCCTAATTTCCAAAGTGTATCAGAAGACAAAATTTTCAAATTTATTTTGCTCTTCTCCAACTAAAATCCCAGTGTGATGCCTCATCATGATACAGTAAGACCCTGGGATCTCAAATGCCATGCCAAGAAGACACAAGCCCCCAAAGTTCCTTCCTATTAGAAAGAACTAGGTGATACAGTGGCTAGTGTACTGGGCCTGGAGTCAGGAAGACCTGAGTTCAAATCCAATACTTACTAATTCTGTGATTTTAGGCAAAGCAAACCTTTGTTTGCCTCAGTTTCCCCATCTGTAAAATGGGAATAATAACACCTACCTCCCACAGTTGTTGTGAGGGTCAAATGAGATAATATTTGTAAAGTGCTTAGCATAGTCCCTGGTACACAGTAGGGGTTTAATAAATGCATTTCCTCCTTTCCCCGTTGGAAGGACTTAGGGTCTATGGTAAGAACTATGCAGCTGTCATTCTAAAAACGACCCTGCTCAATTTAGAGAGCTTTAGAAGCCTTGGTTTCCAATCCTGTCTCTGAGACACTCATTACTTGTGTGACCTTGAACAAGTCACTTGATTTCCCCAGTCCTCAGTTTCCTCCTGTCTAATGGGAGTGGGTTAGACTTGACAGACTTGGATGTGCCTTCCAGATCGACTTCTATAATCCCTGGATCTCTAACAAGTTGACTGCCAGGCATAGATTCTTTCAGCCCAGAAATTCACCAAGCACAGCTGTTCAGGTGTGGAACAGGTTGTGATCTGCCTAGGAAGAATGGGCAAAGTACAAGTACCTGAATATGGAAGCAAGCATTAAATTGCTATTAACCACAACTACAGGATTTTGTGTGGATTGCTCTGTGAACAGACCTCAGCAGCCATTGTCTCTATTGGCCCTCACTTCGACCTTTGCTACTCTATTTGTACAGAGTGTGTGTGTGTGTGTGTGTGTGTGTGTGTGTGTGTGTGTGTAAATGATTTGCCCAAGGTCACATGGCTAGTTTGACCTCAGGTGCTCCTGACTCCAAGTCGGTGGTCTATTCACTGCGCCACCTAGCCGCCCTTACTTAGCTTTTTCTATTTCTAAGGCCAGCTCTCCTCTAGTTACCTTGCCAAACAGGGACTCTAGTAATTACTTTTTCCATAACATTAATAAATCATTTATACAATTCCATTATTTTAAAAGATACCTAGAGAAAGATTTTATTTTCAGTTATGAGCAAAATTTTCTGCTCCAAGCATTTTTCCCCCAGGTCAAACTTCAGAAAGCATGACAAAGACAAGCTACATGAAAATCAACATTTCAGGGAAATTAAATTGGGGAGGATAGGGGTAGAAACCCTGGGACATAGAAAGACCACTGTGCCTTGGGGGATGGAGTAGAGTTTGTCCAGGATGTGGTACCATTTAGAAGCTTCCTATTTTAATAAAGTATTCTTGCTAAATTCAGTGCCAAGCTCGTTGTTTCTATGCTACTGAACGAGTATAGGTGCTATTAGTCTTCTGAATTTCAGCACCCTGAGGCAAAGCCCTGGGTCCTCTGCCTAGCTGTGACTTTGTTCATCAGTCTATGCCAAGACTGTTTGCAGGTGGATATTTCTGAAAAAAAGGGGAGGGGCAGAAAGTGAGTTGTTTCCTTAAAACATTGGATGGTGATCTCAAGGCACCAGCCAAAAGCCATGCTTTCTCAATAAAGCATTTCCTTTAACAAAGGACAAGTAGCAATGCTCTGACATTAAAAAGTTCATGGCTAATGAGTCTATGAAAATTCACTAGAGGTAGAAGATTTCCAATTCAATCTGTGGTAAGTCTAGAGTAAGCAGGTGGTCTTTCTACAGTAATTGCCTTCAAGAGCCTCAAGAGATGACTCAGAATTGTCCATTGTATATTGTTGGAGAAATATAACAACCACCATATCCTGCCAGACCAAATATGAGCTCTTGTCCAAACCTCAGATTTTCTTACTGCAGCTCCATGCCAAACCATGCTTCTCTGCTCCTGTAAGAAAGATGCTAAAACTAACAACAAAAGGGGCCTTTTAAAAATCTATGTTTGGGCAACAGGAGAAAAAAAATTATAGGACCCCAGTCCCCAGCTTGGTTGTGATGGGATCCTGCTAATGGTCAATGGCAAGAAGGAGTTTCTCAAATTCTATTTTGCTTCTGTTTTCTCTACCAAGGAGGATGAAATAAGGATTGAGGAAGAACAAAATAGAAAAATTGTTAAGAGGTCATTTAAATGCCAAGGTAAGTGAGAAGATGTCAAGAAAGCAATTGGCTGCTCTTAGGGAATTCTAAATACCTGTCCCAGACTTATTATATCCCACATTTGTGGATGTGTTTGTTAAACCACTCTCTGTCAGCAACCCTTAAAAATCATAGAGGGTGACACAGATACTAGAAGATGGAGACAGATCAATATTGTCCCTATTTTGAAAAAGGAGAAGAAAAGAGATTTTTTTTTGTCTTTTTTTGGGGGCGGGGAAGGCAAGGCAATTGGGGCTAAGGGACTTGGCCAAGGTTACACAGATAGTAAGTGTTAAGTGTCTGAGGTTGAATTTGAACTCAGGTCCTCTTGACTCCAGGGCTGGTGCTCTATTCACTGTGTCACCTAGCTGCCCCTTGAAAAGAGATTCTTCAGACTAAAAATGAATAAGTTCAATTTGAATTCCTTTTATAATGCTAGCATACATTAATAAATGAATAGTTTGTGAACACTTGAAAAAAGAAACTAGTCATTATGTCAGCTCTAGACCTGGAATAGACTTTTGAAATCATCCAACTCACCTTCACCATTCATTTCAATAAACAATGATTACCTACTACATTCAAAGCTCTGCTCAAGGCATTGCTCCAGAGACTCACACCTCTTCTTGGTATCCTGGATACCTTTGGCAGCCCATAGACTCCTTCTCAGAATCATATTTTTAAATGCATAAAAATAAAATACACAGGACTACAAAAGAAACCAAAGTAAAAACTTGAATGTGATTTTTCAACATCCACATTCATAGAACCCCTGAAGTTTACCCATGAATTTCAGTTTACGAACTGCACTTGAGAGGTATAAAAATGAAAAACAAAAATAGTACCTGCTTTCAGAGAGTTATGAGGGAAAGTATAAGACATGCATAAATATGCATCATCTGATATAAAATATGCTGGAGGGAAAGCAAAGGACCAGACAAGGTCCTTTAAAGAAACTGGAAGAACAAGAGAACACTTTCAGCTAGATAACCAAGTGGCTTCTTTCAGGAGGTGGTATCTGAACTAAGCCTTGAAGAAACAGGTAGACTTTAATAGTCAGAAATCAGGAGGGCACTGCCGGGATGGGGAATGGCCTACGCATAAACAAGTAGGCAAGAAGCGACAGGATAATTGAGGAGGAATGTTTAGCTCTGCTGGAGAGAGGGCAAATAAAGCTTTAAAGGCAAATTGGAGGCAGATTGCAGAAGAACTTATATGCCAGATCGAGAATGCTTTATTTTATTCTAGAGCCAATGGGGACTCACTAAAGGTTTTTTAACAGGATAGTATCAGGGTCAGACGTGCACTAGGAAGATTATTTTGGTGCCTGGATGAACTCTAGAGGAAAAAGACACAAGGCAGAAGCCAGTTGGGAATCTATGGCCTAAGCCAAAGGAGATCAGGACCTGGTGGTGGCAATATGAATGGAGAGGAGGGGAATTAGTGCAACAGATTACATAGTGATTCAAGGTTTGCAAAGCACTTTATAAATATCTCACTTTTATCTTCATGATAACCCATTTTATAGATGAAGAACTGAGGTAGAAAAGTTGTGACTTGTCCAGGGTCACAGGGTTAGTCTAAAGTGGGATTTAAATTCAGGTCTTCCAGACTCCAGGGTCAGCACTGAACCCATTGTACTGTCCAGTTGCCTCTAAGGAAAGTTGTTAACCTGACTGTGTAACCATTGGGCTTGAGGGGATGAGAAAGAGAGAAAAGAGAACACTGATTCCAAGGCTGTAGGTCTTGTGACTGGTAGAATGGTGGTGCCATTCACAGAAATACATAAGTTTGGAGGAAGAAGAGGTTTAGGGAGGAAAATGATGAGTTCAGTTTTGAGTATCAGGTGCTGTTGGGACATGTAGATGTTTTGTACGATGGACTGTATCTCCAGGGAGTGACTGAGGTCGGATAACTAGACTTGAGAGTCATCTGCATAGAAACTGTAATGGAATATATGGTAATATACAAGATTCCTAAGGTGGAATACGGAAAGAAAAGAGAAGTTAACAGAGGCCATACCTTTGGGGATGCTGATGATAGGAGGCAGAGGATGATTGGGAGAACTGATGTCCAAATAAATTAAGTATTTTGTCCAAGATCACACAGATAGTAAAAGACTTGAACTCAAGTCTTTAGACTCTTTTGATGTCATGTTCTTTCTAATTGGGCAGGGATGACAGGAGGTCTGCGAGACTGAGAAGGCAGAAATCAACTTGTCTGCCAACAGTCCTGATGAGGACATTTATCTTTCTTCCATTCAGAGGCTGCCCACTGACAAGAGGTAAAGGCACGGCAAACCCAGACATCAAGAATGATTTTTCTCAACAGGTCCTTATATTATGTCCCTACAGTTGAATGTGTTAAAAGGAGGGAGATCGAGGGAACCTGGCAAAACTTCTATGGCACAGAATGGTGCAGCCCTAGGGAGTGTGGGTGGTATCCCCAGCATGTCTGTGTTTGTGTTCTCCCATATTATCTATGACTTTGTAAGTACCTACACAGGACATAGATGGGATCAGCAATAAGGGGACTGGTAAAATCCTATGGAGTGGTATTCATTTGAAATATTATCTTGTATATATGGTCTGGTCTTCTAGGTCTGCCATGCATGAGGGGAAAGGAAAGGGAATAAGCATTTATTAAGTACCTCCTATGTGTCAGGCCTGTGTTAAGCATTTTACAAGTATTATCTCATTTGATGCTCATAGTAACCCTGACAGGTAGGTGCTATTATGATCCCCATTTTGCAGTTGAGTAAACTGAGGCAGGAAGAGATTAAGTGACTTGCCAAGGATCACACAGGCAATAAGTGTCTGAGACCAGATTTGAGCTCAGTCTTTCTGAATAATAAGCCCAGAGAATCAACTAAAAACCTGCTTGAAATAGCAAAGTTTCAGGATATAAAACAGACCCACATAAATCATCAGCATTTCTAATACTACCAACAAAGTTCAGCAAGAAAAAACATAGAGAGAAATTCCATTTAAAATAACTGTAGACAATATAAAATATCTGGGAGTCTATTTGATAAGACAAACCCAGGAACTGTATGAAAAAAATTACAAAACACTTTTCATACAAATAAAGTCAGATCTAAATAATTGGTACAATCCTGAATAACTTTTCTGTGAAAAGTTTTTTGTAATTGTGTTCATATATTTCCTGGCTTTGTCTTGGAAAGCAGACTCCCAATTTCTCTTTCCATCCCTTCTTGTTGAGCATTGCTGGTAATATATAGAAATGCTGATGATTTATGTGGATTCTCTAGAATTATCTAAGTACACCATAAAATCATCTACAAAGTGATAGCTTTGTTTTTTCATGGCCTAGTCTAATTCCTTCCATTTCTTTTTCTTCTGTTATTACTAAAGCTAACATTTCTAATATAATATTGAATAACAGGTAATAGTGGGCATTCTTTTTTCACCCTTCGTCTTATTGGGAATACTTCTAGCTTATCCCCATTCAGATAATGCTTGATGATGGTTTTAGATAGACATAGTTTATCATTTTAAGAAAAGCTCCATTTATTCTTATACTGTCTAGTGTTTTTAATAGGAATGGGTCAAAAGTTTTTTTCTGCATCTATTGAGATATTCATGATTTCTGTTGGCTTTGTTATTGATATGGTCAATTATGCTGATGATTTTCCTAATATTGAACCAGCTCTGCATTTCTGGTATAAATCCCACCTGGTCATAGTGTATTATCTTCATGATAAATTGCTGTTATCTCTTTGCTAATGTTTTATTTAAAAATTTTGCAATAATATTCATCAGGGAAATTGGTTTATAATTTTCTTTCTCTGTTTTGGCTCTTCCTGGTTTATGTATCAGCATCATGTCTGTGTCATAAAAGGAATATGGTAGGACTCCTTCTTTGCCTATTTTTCCAAATAGTTTATATAGTATTGCAATTAACTGTTCTTTAAAAACTTGGTAGAATTCTTGTAAATCCATCTGGCCCTGGATTTCATTGATGGCTTGTTCAATTTATTTTTCTAAAATGGGGTTATTTAAATATTTTACTTCCTCTTCTATTAATGTGGGCAATTTATATTTTGCAAATATTCATCTATTTCACTTAGATTTATTGGCATAGAGTTAGGCAAAATAGCTTCTAATTATTGCTTTAATTTCCTCTTCATTTTTGCTTTTGCTTTGAGATCAGGATTCTTACTTCTGCTTTTTTTAAACTTCAGTTGAATGTACTATTAGTGGGATATAAGATCTTCCCCATGCATTAATAGGTGTCACTGGCTTTCTGTGCTGCGGCCTCTGGGGTTGATGAGCTAGGGGGACCTGTTATGGTTGTGCCTGTTGTGCCTTGGGTTCCTGGGCTGGCAGTTCACCTGTTGTACTGGGGCTGGAGGCTTCACAGCTGTCCTACTGCACCACAGGCCTGCTGGGCCAGAACCACCGGGCTTCAGTTGCTGATCTGTGCTGTGGCTAAGAGCCTCCTGCTGGCTTACCTGTACACCGGCTGGACTGGGCTGTTCCCCTTTTATCCAAGTTCCTTTTTTTTTGTGGCAAGGCAATTGGGGTTAAGTGACTTGCCCAAGGTCACATGGCATGTGTGTGTGTGTGTGTGTGTGTGTGTGTGTGTGTGTGTGTTGTCTGAGGCCGGATTTGAACTCAGCTTCTCCTGATTCCAGGGCTGGTGCTCTATTCACTGCACCACCTAGTCACCCCTCAAGTTCCTTTTTTCACCCAAAAATCAATTCTGAAGTCTTTCTAAGTTATCTTGGACTGGAAAATTGTTTCACTCTATCTTTTTGTGGATTCTGTCACTCCAGAATTCTTTTAGAAGCTTGATTTAACACTATTTTCAAGGGAAACTAGGGAGAGGTCAGGCAACTTCCTGGCTTCTCCTCTCCACCCCAAGCTAACTACTTTTTAGAAGGGCTAATAGGCTAAACAAACCTGGTTGGTTTTCCCAGGTCACAATATGGCATTTCACCATAAATGTCATTTCCCCCCCTAGTTCCCAGGTCCAAATTTAATCTAGAAGATGTATTGTTAAGATGTAAAAATGTGAAATCTACTATTTATATTTAACTTAGCTTGATGTCCCTCTCTCCCCACTCCTTAAAGGTATTTGACTCTACCAAGTCTCTTCCCTCACACTCATAGATCAGACACTTAGTATGCCTATCATGAAATTAAAATGAAAGGGATTTTGGTGTAGATAGGAATCCCCAAGGACACACACCTGCTATCCATGAAGAGGAATGGGTGAAGGGAGGTGGCATTTTCTTCTGCATCTCAGATTCATAGATTAAAGGAAAACGAAGACAATTCTATTTCCCTCATTTCACCAGCCTGCTGGCACACAGGATCAGAGGAGCAGCTGGGCCTGAGCAGATTCTGGGAGGTGCTACTCATGGCTGTGTTTCTCCCTGCCCAGCCCAGTTCCAGGATGCTCTATTATCTGCAGTTGTGCTTGCTGGGCATGCTCTGACTGTCCTTTTCAGCAAACTGACACTGCCATTTCCCAGGAAGAAATAGAAAATGGAGAAAAAGAGAGGACGAGAAGCCAATTTAAAACACAAAAATGTTGAGAGCACCCTGTTATCCTATTGTGCTGGTTCTTAATTCCTTTCACAAAAAGAATCATTATTAGGCCCAGAGAAGGAAAGGTTAGTTCTTTTCCTAAGCCAGGAGCTCAGAACTTTGTTCTGCCTGCCTCTCTGTGAATCAGTTCCTTTTGCTCGAAATATCTTCCCAAGGTCTAGAAGGCAAGAAAGATTCTCCTGGACTATAAGTATGTGTGTGTGTGTGTGTGTGTGTGTGTATCCAGGAAAGAGTTGTGCACCGGGCTGGGCTATAAACTGCCAAAGCTCTTAGATATATAACCCACCAAAGGGCTGGGTTATGATGATTCTATCCCAAGGTAATCAGCAGCTGAGTCCTCAAAAATTTCTGTTGAGTTCTTCCTTGTGTCCTACGGCAAGACTGAGGCAGAGATCATGCAATCTCACAGGACTCTGACACGTTAGACTAAACGTACTTCCTTTTTTGACATGATTACTTAACTGGAATATCAGGAGAAAGTCATGGACATAGTATACTCAAATTTCAGAAAGGCATTTTATAATCTTGTGGTATCATCTTGGGCAAATGGAAGATATTTGAATTAGATGAAAATACAGTTCAGAATTGATTGAACAACTAGACCAAAGGAGTGTTCATTAGAGGGCCAATGTCACTGTCAACCTGGAATGAGATCTCCTGTAGAGTAAGTGGCATTCAACTCTATTTATCATGCAATTATGTTCAACATTTCCATCAATGTCTGTTAAAGGCATAGGTAGGACATTTATCAAATTTGCAGATGGCACAAAACTCGGAGGGCTAGCTAAAAAAAAAAGAATGAAAGATTTGGGCCTAAAATTATTTTGACAGGCTAGAATGATGGGATCAAATATAACCAAATGAAATTCCATAGGCATAAAGGTTAAGTCTTGAAGTTTTCTAAAATGCACTCTAAAATCCGGCTGCCAAATACAAGTTGGGGAAAGTATAGCTAAACAACAATTTGTGTGAGAAATGTCTGGGAATTTTCATGGACTGTGGGCTCAGGATGTGTCAATAGTGTGACATAACAGCCAAAAAAAGACAATACATTATCTATCACATTTGTAGTAATAGCTGCGTAGTGTACAAATATAAAAGAGTGCCCATCTATTAATCTGTCCTAGTCAGGCACATATCTGAGGCACCTTGCTACTTTGGGGAGGGCACTGACAAATTGGAGCAAGTCTGGAGACAGGTGACCAGAATGTTGTGGGGGTTGTTGGGCTGAAGTGCATTGAAATGAAATGAATTGACTTTGAAGATGGCTTGAAAGAACTGGACACATTTAGCCTGGAGAAGAGAAATCTTGGCGTCTTCAACAGAATCATCCGTCAGATATGGAAGGAGGTGCCACATGCCAGAAGGATTTGATTTACTGTTCTCCTCCCCAGAATCCAGAACCAGTGGATTAAAATTACAGGTAGGCAGACCTTAGACCAATTTAAGGAAAAAATGTCTTAATGCTAACTGTTAGAGTTAACGTGGAATGGGATGTCTTCTTCCCTTCTGTCTCTTTTTAGAGTTTGCTATCAGGCCTTACTTAGCTGCTTTCTAACTCTGGAATTTCCTTCAGGATCCAGGGTTTTCTCACCCTGGAACATCTTCCCATCGCACCAGCTTACTTCTCCCATTGGTGAGGTGCTTCCAGACGGCCTCCATTTTGGGACATTTCATCTCCCTAGCAGATGTGCTTCTGACTTTCTTCAAACTTCATCACCATGTCCCTTGTGAGTACCATTTTCTCTCCTCTATCCTACAGCTTTTCAGTTCCCTTTTGTGTGCTTCCCCCCTCCCCCCATTAGAATGTAAGCTCCTTGAAGTCAGGGACTGGCTTGTAGGTGCTTAATAAATGTTTGTCACCTGCCTGCCTCGGGGGTTTTTAGTAAATTGCCCATACCTGGAGGTTTTCTTTTTTTTTTTTCTTTTTGGAGGGCAATTGGGGTTAAGTGTTAAGCCCAAGGTCAGACAGCCAGTTTTTGTGTTAAGTGTCTGAGGCCAGATTTGAACTCAGGTCCTCCTGACTCCAGGACCAGTGCTCTTTTCACTGCACCACCTAGCCGTGCTCTCCCCCTCCCCCCGGAGGTTTTCAAATTGGGAAATATAGAGGAGATTCTTGGGTTGTGCTACGTGATCACATGGACCCAATCCATCCTATAGTTCTTTAACCTACTCCTTCCTGAAACTATCCCAGACTCAGCTCTTCTATCACTACAATCACTTAGGAATCTCTATATTAGGAATCTCTATAGTTTGTTGTGAATTTTTATGTTTTTATTTCTCTCCTTTGGTATTACAGGTTCTTATTCATGCTTGGTTCATTTTTCCAATTAGATTTTTAAACAGAACCACATTCTATTCTTTTTAAACATTGTTCTTTAAGTATAAAGATGATGCTACTGACTAGTTGCAGTTGTTTTTTTGAAACCTTTTGTAGTCTACCAAAAGAGAGAAGAAGGCATCTCTTACCCTTCTTTGAAGGAGTGAGGAACTATGGGTGTAGAACACAACAAAGATGCCAGACTTTGTCAACATCGTGGTTGGTTTTGCAGAGCTGTTGCTTTTTCTTCTTTCTTCTTCTCTGTTACAAGGGATTACTCTTTGGCAGGAGATAGGAGGAAGGATACATTGGCAAATGTAGGTTATAGTAAAAATAAAAGGTAGCAATAAAAAAATGTAAAGAAATTCTTTGTACTTGGTACAATCTTAGTGTTGTAAATGGTGTTGAGTGATTGACTTAAGATCATATATCAAAGAGTTAGAGTGGAAAGGATTTTAGAGGCCATTTAGTCTAACCCCTTAATTTTACAGAAGAGGAAACTCAAGCTCATAGAGGTGGTGTGGCAAGCCTGAGTTCTGCTTGGCCTGATTTCAATCACAAGGAATGAGACACCTCTCCCAAGATAAACTCCTCTTTTCTACTCTCAGCGCTAAGCCACTAACTCTAACACTGAGGGATGCCACTTTTATCAGCCTCTTTTCCCCTCTGATTGAAGGGCCAGAGGTCAGAGTGTCAAACTCCTTCCAAAACCTTCCTTTATAGAGGGAGGAGACAAGACTCTCACCTCCTCCACTGTACATTTCAGCTCTATGGAACAAGATGAACCTGCCCTGGGTGCACCCTCATTTCTTCCCTTCCCACTTTTCTGCTTCCTTTTGGGTGTTGTGGCCCCCCCCCCATTAGATTATAAACTACTTGAAGTCAGGAATCATCTTTCTTTTTAGTAATTATATTCCTAGCACTTAACACAGTGCCTCCTGACACATAGTAGGTACTCAATAAATGTTTATTGAATTGTATTGGACAATAGGCAGTAAGTGGTAGAACTGGGATTCAAACCCAGGTCTTTGAACTCCAAATCCAACATTCTTTCCACTCTGCCATGTGGCTGCTTCTCATATCTACTAAAAATTCTTTCCTTCCAGTTTCTGCCATAAACATTGTCTAATTTGTCAGTACAACCTCTGACTCACCCTTTCCCCTCAATGAATTCTTGAAATAAATGTAATTACATCTAGCCATAGATTTCATAATTGTTTATTTTCTTTCTCTTATTTAGTTGCCAACTCCTTAAGGACTTCCAGGATCATGTCAATCCTTCATTACCTACTCCCAAGCAATGAGAAGCTCCTATTCATGTTGGAATATCTAAATACCTTGGTGGTGGCTTACTGACTGCCTTTGGGCAAATAGATACCTATTCAGAGCCTGTTCTGAATCATATCAATGGCATTAATACTATTGCCAAGCATAACATGAGCATAGCTGAGATCTGTGCTATTAACTAGTAGAAACAAGCCCCCATTTTCTGATGAATGTTGGTGTTATGGCTAGACTTCTGGACCTTACCACTGAATCTGATCCATTATTGCCTTGAGTCAAATCCCTATCAGGAGCCCAAGCTGCAGCAGTATTAAGAGACTGATTTTTAGGGAGTGGCTGGTGAATGTCTGTTCCTGCAGGGTGGGTGTCAGTAAAAAATTACCAGAAGCCCTTCGGAACATGGTGAGTAATGCCAATGAGAGAGAATCATTTTCTGCAGAAGGCATGGGATAAACATTACATCAGTAGATGAAGACTTCTGAAAGCTTATGCAAAGGACGGAAGCTTCTATTTGGTGGGGAGTGGAGGCAAGCAGGGAAAGGGTGGTGCAATGAAATAATAATAAATCCAAGAAAGAGGATCACAGAATCATAGGTTTAGAAGTGCAGTCTCTAAGTAGGGGCTCTGGCTATGACCTCAGGGAAACTATGGCATGACCCCATTTTGTAGATGATCTACTGGTGAAGAGGGTGGAAAGATGGATCACATCCCACTCTTCCCACTAAAACCACTCCAGGGTTTGTGCCTAATACAGCCACACACTACCGTCCAACCCTGTGCCCATGTACATCTTCTTACCACTGTGCAAACTCTCAAATTCTCCCCCACCCACCCAATTTCTGCCACAGGGATCAGTCTTTCAGGACAGTTATAACCTAACCTTGACTCTTAGAGAGTAGACTATTCACTGAGACAATGACCAGTGAATAAGACCCCTGCCCCTTTTCTTTTTTAAAAACAATTAATCTTTTATTTTTCCCCAATACATGTGAAGCCAATTTTTAACATTTGTTTTTTAAAAATTTGAGTTCCAAATTATCTTCCTCTTTTACCCTCCCAACTTCTTTAGTTTTTTCTTCTTTCTTTCTTCCTTTCTTCCTCTCTGTCTCTCACCTCTCTCTCTCTCTCTCTCTCTCTCTCTCTCTCTCTGTCTCTGTCTCTCTCTCCCTCTCTCCCCCCCTCTTCCCCCTCCCCCCACCCTTCTCTCTCTTTTGACTAAACCCAAGTGACTTGCTCAGTATGAGTAGGCATGGATGGGTTTAAATTCATACTATAGATTTCATTATATTAGCTTTCTCATTTTAAACTTACCTATTTTTGCCAAGGGTACCACCACCCTTCTATCAAAATCTCTCTATGTCATGCTTAACTTAGCACTGTTACTCACCTCATAGAGCCAGAGTTGCTAAATCTCATCATTTCTATCTCCACAACTTCTCTCAAACCCAACCCTTTCTTCCCACTTGTACACCCTAATCCAGGTCCTCATTATCTCTCCCTTGGACTCTTGTAATAGTTTCCAATTTAGCCTCCCTTCCTCAAGTCCTTCCAATTGCTTTTCCACATGCCTCCCAAAGGGATTTCCCTAATATTTTGGTGTGACCATGACATTCCTTTATTCAATAAACTCAAATGGTTCCCTATGACCTCTGGGATCACATAGACTTATCTGGCATTTAAAACCCTTCACATGCTGGCCCCAAGCTAACTTTCTAGACTTATTATATATTACTCCTTTCCTGCATTCTACAGTCCAGCCAAACTGGTCTTTCTGCTGTTTCTCACACTCATACAAAAAAAAAAACCACAACTAAAATACACAAAGATGAATGGGGAATTAAGATACCATCCATTAGCAGAAGCATGTAAAGAAAGACAAATGGATTTACAGTGAAAACTTTCAGCTCTTTTGAAAT
Organism: Petaurus breviceps papuanus; assembly: GCF_028583685.1. NCBI lineage: Eukaryota > Metazoa > Chordata > Mammalia > Diprotodontia > Petauridae > Petaurus > Petaurus breviceps. Next base: position 9,314,700 of record NW_027185903.1, read on the forward strand.
CAGAGACAATCCATTTTTGTCATTGTTTTTACATTGTGTGTGGTAAATGTCTGTAAACAGAGAAATGTGACTCCTGATAAGGCAGCTAGGTGATATGTTACTGAGTCATTTCAGACTCTTCATGACCCAATTAGGGGTTTTCTTAGCAAAGATACTGGAGTAGTTTGGGAACTGAGGCAAACAGGGTAAAGTGACTTGCCCAGGGTCACATAGCTAGTCAGTGTCTGAAGCCAGATTTGAACTCAGGAAAATGAGTCTTTCTTATTGTTATCAAATGCTTTATTAATTTCTAGTTTACATCATTCATTTCTGCAAGATTTTGAGTTACAAATTTTCTCCCTGTTTTTCCCCTACCCACCACCCCAAAATAGTGATCACACTGGATATCCCTACTCCAATCTGCTCTCTCCCATGTCTTCTCCCATACCCCCTCTGACTTTCCAGGAGGACACAGTGGATCTCTATGCCCCAGTGCCTGTATATCTTATTTCCCAGTTACATGTAAAGTAATATTAATAATAGCATATATATATATATATATTTTAAACATTTGATTTTAAAACTTTGAATTCCAGATTCATTCTCTTCCTCCCTTGTCACTCACCCTTACTGGGAAGATAAGCAATTCAGTACAGGTTATACATGTGTAGCTATGCAAAACATTTCCATAGTGGATATATTGTAACAGACTGACTATATTTCCCTCCCTCCTATCCCACCTCCCACTTGTTCTATTCTCTACTTTGATCCTGTCTCTTTTTCTTTCTTTTTTTTTTAGATTTTTCTTTTTGCTTTTTGGAGGGAGGAAGGTAGGGCAATTGGGGTTAAGTGATTTGTCCAAGATTACAGGGATAGTATTTTTGTGTTAAATGCTGAGGCAGGATTTGAACTCAGGTCCTCCTGATTCCAGGGCCGATGCTCTATTCACTGGGCCACCTAGTCACCCCCAATCCTGTCCTTTTTTAAAAGTGGGTGTTTCCAACTTCCCTCCCCTCCCCAGTCTGCCCTCCCTTCCATCATGCCCCCTTTCATCTCCTTCCCCCTACTCTCCTGTAGGGTGAGATACCCTATTTAGTGTGCATGTCATTCCCTTCCTAAGCCAAATTCAATGAGAATAAGGTTGACCCATCCCCTTTTGACTTCCTCTTGTTCCCCTCCATTATAACCTTTTTTTTGCGTTTTAGAGGGCAATTGGGGTTAAGTAACTTGCCCAAGATTACACGGCTAGTTTTTGTGTGTGGGTGTTAAGTGTCTGAGGCTGGAACCAAACTTGGGTCCTCCTGACTCTGGGGCCGGCGCTTTACTCTCTGCACCACCTAGCCACCCCCATTGTAACCATTTCCCCTTACCTCTTCTATATGAGATAGTTTACCCCATTCTGTCTCTCCCCATCTCCTCTCATTACATTCCTCTCTCACCTCTTAATTTCACCTTTTAAGTATCATCCCTTCCTATTAAATTGGTCCTGTGCCCTCTATGTATACCTGTAAACACATATATACACACATTTACATATGTATTCATATGCCCATATCCCTCCTATATAGACATATACATGTGTATATATATATATATACATATATATATATGTATATACATTTGTATTCCCTTCAACTATTCTGATACTGAGAAAAGTTTCATGAGTTACAATTATCATTTTTCCATGTAGGGATGTAAATAGTTCAACTTTGCTAAGTTCCTTATGATTTCTTTTCCCTGTTTACCTTTTCATGCTTCTCTTGCTTCTTGTATCTGAATGTCAAATTTTTCTATTCAACTCTGGTTTTTTCATCAAGAATGCTTGAAAGTCCTCTATTCCACTGAATGACTACATTTTCCCCGGAAACATGATACTCGGTTTTGCTGGATAGGTGATTCTTGGTTTTAGTCCCAACTCCTTTGACCTCTGGAATATCATATTCCAAGCCCTTTGATCCCTCAGTGTAGAAGCTGCCAGATCCTGTGTTATCCTGATTGTGTTTCCACAATATTCAAATTGTTTCTTTCTGGCTGCTTGTAATATTTTCTCCTTGATCTGGGAACTCCAGATACGTTCCCCATAATATTCCTAGGAGTTTTCTTTTTGGGATCTTTTTCAGGAGGTGATTGGTGGATTCTTTCAACCTCTATTTTGCCCTCTGTATCTAAAACATCAGGGCAATTTTCCTTGAGAATTTCTTGGAGGATAACTTCTAGGTTCTTTCTTTGATCATGGCTTTCAGGTAGTCCATAATTTTAAATTATCTCTCCTGGATCATTATTTCACATTGCCTTCTATTTTTTCATTTGTTTGGATCTGTTTAATAGTATCTTGATTTCTCATAAAGTCACTAGCTTCCATTTGCTCCAATCTAATTCTGAAGGAATGATTCTCTTCAGTGAGCTTTTGAGATTCTTTTTCCATTTGGAAAATTCGGGTTTTTAAGGCATTCTTCTCCTTATTGCCTTTTTGAGCCTCTTTTGCCATTTGAGTTAGTCTGTTCTTTAAGGTGTTATTTTCTTCATTCAGGTTGTTGACTCTCATTTCATAATTTTCTTGCATCATTCTCATTTCTCTTCCCAATTTTTTCCTCCACTTCTCTTATTTGGTTTTCAAAATCCTTCTTAAAGTCCTCTATGGCCTGTAACCAGCTTGTATTTTTCTTGGAAGCTTTTGGTGCAGGAGTTCTGACTTCACTGCCTTCCTTCTGTTCCATGCTTTGATCGTTTTTGTCCCAAAATAGGAGTGTAAAGTTGGGTTGCTCTGCTTGCTTTGCTTCCCTCATTTGCTCATGTTGCCCCTCAATTATTTGACTTTGGGGCTTTTTGCCACAGTAGGACTCTGCTACCAGACAGGGGAGCTTTATCCCAAATGCTGGGATTTTCACAGCTGCTGAAGGTATTAGTTGGGTACCCTCTCTGAAGCCTCTACATGCTCTGGCAAGCTGGTCACACACCCTAGGACCTCCTCCCTAAACCACAATCCAGATCCAAGTAGGTTAAAGCAAGGGTGATTACCCCATCAGACTGGTCGCTTCATCCCTCTACAATCTGCAGGGCAGAAACTGAAGCTGCCGCATGGTGGTGGCTGCCTGGCCTCGGTGCCTCAGTGGCTTCTCCCTCCAGGGGATAAAGGCCTGACCTTACTCCCAGACTACCAGATCCCAAAGTCCACACTGTACTGACCTCTCACTTTGTCCTTAGCATCTATGGGTTGATAATTCTGGAAACCACCACAGCTGCTGGTGATCTGAAGTCCCTCCAGATAGTGGCTGGTCAGGCCTCCCTGAGGCTAAAACCTCTGCCTTGCATGGGGCTGGGGTCAGCTCCCAGAGTGCTGCCAGCCTGCTGGACTGTCCTCACGGGGAGATTAGCTTCTCTGTGTCATTTTGTGGGTGCTGTAGCTCCAAAGTTTTGTCAGAGTCACCTTTTACATGAATTGGAGGAGGTGGAAGCTGGAGCCCCACGAAAGTCCTGTTTCTACTCCACCATCTTGACTCCGCCCCCCAAAATTAATCTTTCTGACTTCAGGCTGGGCACTTTATCTACTGTGCAAGTACGTGGCATAGAAGGTAGAATATTGGGCTTTGAATCAGGAAGACTTGTGCTGAGACACTGACTATCTGTGTGACCCTGGGAAAGTCATTTAACCCTGTTTGCCTCTGTTCCTCATCTGTAAAATGAGCTGGCGAACAAAATGACAAACCATTCCAGCATCTCTGCCCAAACACAAACAAACAAAAAATCTAAAACCAAACCAAACACACACACACATACACACACAAAACAAATGGAGTCATGGAGAGTTGGACAAGAATAAAAAACAACTTAACAGTACAGGTGATACAACAGAAAGAATACTGGACCTGGATTTAGGAGGATTTGAATTCAAATCCAGCCTCAGACACTTAATAACTGTGGGAACCTGGACAAGTCACATAGCCTTTGTCTGCCTCAGTTTCCTCATCTGGAAAAAAGGATAATAATAGCACCTACCTCCTAGGGCTGATGCAATGATAAAATAAGGTAATATTTGTAAAGGGTTATATAAATGTTAGCTATTATTATGTTCATTGACTCATAACCTATCATTTAATTATTTCATATCTTTCAATAAAAGTGACTTTAAAAAAATACTTGTGTAGCTGCCAAATTGATCAAATTAACTGAATAACTTACTAATAAATAATTATTATTTATAAGTCTTCTCTAACTCCCAGGACATACAAAGGCATTTTTCTAAAATAATGAAATGCAATTAGCCATATTACTTTCAAAAGCAAAGAGTTTTAAAGTAATTAATTCATAAAATGACTTTGAATTTTAAATATTCTTTACTTCTCTAATGTTATCTTGTATATTTATCTTATCTTAGGTGGGTGCCACAATTATCTTTATTTTACAGGTGGGGATCTGAGGCAGACAAAGTTTATGTGACTTGCCCAGGGTCCCACAACTATTGAGTGTCTGAGGCTGAATTTGAACTCAGATCTTCCTGACTCCCAGTACAATATTCTATCTATTGTACCACCAACTGCCTCATAAAAGCTTTTAGGCAGAGGTCAAATTTCTCTGTGTAATGATGTTTACTATGCACAATTTTAATTTCTATTTCATGTGTGTTTTAAATGGGCATAGCATGTTAGCATAACAGTACATTTACATAATGTATATTAAACAAATATCCATTTTTGTTGTTTTTTGAGTCATTTCAGAGCTGTTCGGTAATTTTTTACTAGTAGAAGTGAATGAGAAAAAAGCCTAGAATTGATAGGGACACTAGTGATCATCGGGTCCATCATCCCCATTTTTTCAGATGAGGAAATTGAGACCTAGAGAGAAAAATGAACTTGTCCAAGGTCACAGAGGTAGCAAGTGGCAGAGACAGGATTTGCACTACGTACATCTGACTCCAAGTCCAGAATTCTGTTCAAGAGTGTCATTTTAATTGCTTTAAAATGGGTAAAATTTTGATAGTCAAAGTGAGAAGGGGAAGGTATTTTTAGAGGAAACACAATGGGTAGAGGCGGAGACAGGAGAGTGAAACGTGTTTGAGACACAAAAAACAGTCTAGTCTGACTATAGTGTTGGACAAATGTCAGAGTGTTAAGTATACACTTAACACGTATATGTAAGTATAGCTTTGGGGCTATATTAGGAAGGATTTTTAAAAAGACTTTAAAAGCTAGAGGAGTTTGATCTTTCTTCAGTAAACCATGGGGAGTCATTGAAGGTTTTTGAACAGGTGAGTGCTTTCAGAAGATTGATCTGGCAACAGTTTACATAGCATGTAATGAGGCGAGGAAGACAGGACCATCCAGAAAAGAAGTAAGTTGAGGACCTTGAGTAGTAGTACTAGAAATGAATAGGAGAAGGCAGATTCAAGAGACATTGCATAGGTAGAAGTACCAGGTGTTAGTTCTGGATTTTGGCAGGGAAAGATAGGAGAGGAAGGACCAGAATCTGTGCTATTCCTAGGAGAAGGTGTGTCCCTAGACCCCCAACATTTTTTTTATTTTCTTACATCACTCTCATTTCTCTTCCCAATTTTTCCTCTACTTCTTTTACTTGATTTTCAAAATCCTTTTTGAGCTCTTCCACAGCCTGTGATCAATTCACATTTTTCTTGGAGGCTTTGGATGTAGTAGTTTGACTTTGTTGTCTTCTGGTTGTATGTTTTGATCTTCCTTGTCACCAAAGTAAGATCCCCTAACATTTTTGTGGGTGAGTGTCAAGTACAGCATCAGCCTGCCAACAGAATATTATAGTTCTCAATCACATAGATGTGATGATGTTGTATTCCTTAAATACTTCAATGTTTCTGTCATCTCATAGTCATGGATATTCCCTTCAATGATTCAAATTTCAACCCATCTATTCTTGTCTACCTCTTGAGAGTCTTGTCCCTTTGATTCAAAGTTCACCCAATGTGCTAGGGGCCTTCCTGGCTTCTTTCTGCTACCAATGTATTGTGCATCTGTCTACCTGTTACCCCTCACTCTCACCCCATAAGTGACCAGCCCATTTTCTTTTTCACTTATGTGTTATATATCATACCCTGCTTTTCTCATCTGCAAGGCCTCCATTTTAAAATGAAATGAAATAACAAAGTTCCAAAAAATGAAAGAGCTTGACCAAGGTCAGCCAGGTAGTAAGTGTCAAGTCTAGAATCAGAACCCAGGTAATTGTCTGTGAGTGGCTAAAGCTAATGAGGCGGGTCTCTGTTGATCCCTGGGAATGGGGCTGTGACAGCAGCTGTGGACTCCACATTTTTTCCTTGTCATGGCGCTGAAGGTAAGGTCCAATCTGAACCCAGTTTTCTTTTGAATTCCCTGTCTCAGAAACTGCTGCAGGAGCCAAGGGATGCTGTGAGACTAAAGTGAGATAATCACTGTAAAGCACTTTGCACACCTTAAAGAATTATCCAAATGGAAGTTATCACCATCATCATCATCATCACCATCACCCTCATCATCATCATCATCACCATCATCTGAATTATTATCCATCAGTGACTCTGCTTGCTTCAGGCTCCATGGGACATCATACCTCCCCCAAGATAAGTCGATCCCCTAAGATCTCATCATCATGCAGATTGACTCAGTTTGTGATACTCAACACCTCCTCATCACCCTCAGTTGCCTCTCTCCTCTAATTGCAGAACTGGAGGATGGAGGAATAAACTCCTCCTACAGTCCTCTTTTATAGAAAGCTCAGAATTTTTCAGGCAAATTCTCTATTTCCCAGAAGCAGCTCTGCTTGATTTTGACTCCAGGGAACATCATGCCCCTTACCTAGTCCCCCTTGGTGGACCCCCCTTTTCAGCTTCCTGTTGTATATCATGTCTTCCCCCATTAGATTGTAATCTCCTTGAGGACAGGGACTGTCTTTCTTTTTCTTATTTGTATTCCCAATCTTTAGCACCATGCCTGGTACATAGTAGGCACTTAATAAATGCTTATTAAATTATTATCACTCCTATCCCTATGATTATTTTTATTGGTCTACAATTTCCAGGACTCCTGTCTGGTAACGACTTCATTACCTGTCCTGCTGAGTTCACACATTTTTATAGAGCAATACAGGGGTGTGCTGGTCAATGTTTTACAACTGGGATCTCTCCTTCCCCACAAAAAAAGCCAAACTATGTGCATACACTTTTAAGTTTAATCTGCATCACTAACACATTCTTAAGTCTAGACAATCAACCGAACAAATTGAACCCTTATTTGTAGTGATTACTGACTTCTAAGGTGTAAATGCTCATGCTAAAAATTTAACAATCATCTCTCACACATACAAGTTAAAGCTAGTTCCAGCGCAACCCTGGGACAGAGTCTCTTCTGACTCTGCAGGGATGTCTCAGAGAACCTCAGTGTTAAAAAGAAACTCAGAGAGCCCAATTCAACTCATACCTGAATAGAAGTCCTCTGTACAACATCCATCCATAAGTGCTCACTTTGCTTGAAGGCTTCTCTTGTGGGAAGCTTGATACTTCTTGAGGAAAGTCAAGTCCACTTTGGAAGAGCCTTCATTAGTGTCATGCTGGACTCAGCTCATACCAGCGCAGGAGAGTCACTTTGTTATATTTTCAGTGTGAACATTAAAAACTTAAGAAATCAAAAGCAGGCATTGATTTATTTTGTTGATCATCTAGATGTAAGAAAGTGATAGAGAACATTTTCATAATGAAGATTAAACTTATAAGTCTGTAGTGGGTATTTTTTTTTATAACAAGTTGTTAACATTTACCAGCACATCCCTGGCTCTAATACCTATAACCAAGAGTAAATCTGCCTCCCTGCAACTTCCACCTATTTCCCCTACTACAATAATAAAATGTACAGCCTTGTATGAAGAGCTCAGGTCTCTTCCAAATTTGGAGTTTTGGTGAGGGTAAGGGGGTGAGATATCCCAGGTTCTAGGTCTCCCTGTTGTTTATGCAGGCAGCACCCTTGCTACATCCCATTTACTTTCCCTTGCTATGACAGTAAAGGCAGAATTCCTGATGTCATACAAGATCTGACCTCATAATGGTATAACAACAATGCAATATTCACAACACTCACTGTGATTATAAATATGCTGGTGTAGTTGTGAATCACAAAATGTAACAGGCTCTCCACATGGAGGATAGAGTCAAAGGCTTTATTCAAATACCAGAAAGCCAAGTCCCAAAACCAGAAAGTCAAAGTCATTACAGTAGCCAGGAAGTTGGTACACATAGTTAATGCAGTGAACATCCACATTCCCAAGCCTTCAAAACAAAACAGGCTCCCTCAGGCACAAATCCTCCTCTCCTCACTCACAGTAGCTGTTCAGCCTCCATGCTGCTCTCTCCCAGCAGTTCTGGCTCCCAGCAATTCCAGCTCCCAGCAGTTCTCGTTCCTGGCAGTTCTCAGCAGAAGCTCTGACTGGCTCTCAAAAGAAATTCTGCTACCACTAGTTCTGTTCTCAAAATCTCTTCCCTGCCCCACCCCTTCCTGCCATGTCAGCAAGTTCATCCCACTGTGGGATTCACAAGTATGGGTCTCAATACTTGACACAATTATGAACTTGAAACCAAGCACCAAGCACCCGCTAACTTGCCAATACAAGGGGCATGGAAGATCTTCAAATTCCTTTACCATTACAGATGGGGAGACATGTCCTGTGCAACACAGGCAATTCACTTATATTCTGAAACAGATGAGATCTCCTCAGGGAGAGAGTAGGGAGCCAGGCAATCAAAGAAGGGAAAGAATCATAGGATGTGAGAGCTGCAAGGGACCTTAGAGGTCATCCAGTCCAATCCCATAATAAAACAAGCATTTCCATAATATAGTGTAACAAAAAGATGATTATAGATGAAACTCCAAATCTGTTATGTACAACTTGCTATTCCTTTTAAATATATAAGAAAATTACCATGTAAATTTTTTTAGTTCCCTCCCTTTCCCCCTGCCCTAGAGATGGCTACCATTAGACAAATATATATGTGTAAAATTATTCTATACATGCTTCTATGTATCAGTTCTTTCTCGGATACAGATAGCATCTCTCTTCATATGTCCTTTATAGTTAATTTGGGTATTCATAACACTCAGAATAACTTAGTCATTCACAGTTATTCTTCAAACAATATTGCTGTTACTGTGTACAATGTTCTCTACTCATTTTGCTCTTCATTATTTCATGCAAGTCCTTCCATGATTTTTTAAATCAACCAGCTCATCATATCTTATAGCACAATAGTATTCCATCACTATCATATACCACAGCATGTTTAACCATTCCTCAAATGACAGGCATCCCTGCAATTTCTAGTTCCTGGCTACCACACAGAGAGCTGGCATAAACATTTTAAAACATATAAGTTCTCTTCCTTTTCTCCAATCATCTTTGGAAACAGACCTAGTAATGGTATTGCTGGGACAAAGGATGTAGGTAATTTAATAACTCTTTAGGCACAATTCCAGATTGCGCTCCAAAATGGTTGGATCAGTTCACAATTCCACCAACAATGAATTAATTTCCCAATTTTTCCACATCCCCTCCAACATTTGTTGCTTTCCTCTTCTATCATTTTAGCCAATCTGGTAGGTATAAAATCTCTCTTGAGATATCTCATGTTTGTTTTAGTGTTCATTAATCAATAATCATTTGGAGTATTTGTTTCATAGGACTATAAATTGTTTTGCTTTATTAATTGGAAAACTGTCTCTTCATGTCCTTTGACCATTTATCAGTTGGGGAATTTTAAAGAAGAGGAAACTGAGGACTCTAAAGTCCAGAAAACCTCTAAGTTCAAATCCTATGAAAAGCATTCATTGTGTGACCCTGAGCAGATAGATGCCTTTAACTCACTTCATCTTAGTTTCTACACCTGTAAAAATGAGGGTGTTAGATCTGATGACCTCTCAGGTTCCATCCTCTTCTGATTCTATGTCTCTGTGATGCTAGGTAAGAGTATTAGAGACAGAGTGATGATTAGAACCTAAGTATCTTTCCTCTCAGATCACTTTTTTGTCACCATTGTAATTTTGTAATTTTTGTCACCATTGTAATGACTCCCATATTCAATGCCCTTTTCACTATACAGATGCTGTGGCTGAAAAAATATCATCATTGGGTGTCCAGCCGGTTGACAGCTTTCTCTGAACTTGCCTAAGCTTTTCTTGATCCATCAACATAAATAACCCAAAACGGACCTATTAACCCAAACATCTCTAGCTTGTGTAACACACAATACTCAACACCAGAGGGCACTGTGGCATGTTTATCAAACCCCGCCTCTGCCTCTCAGACTTGGGAGCTGGTTAACTGTGACCCTTTATGCAGATATCAGGTTCTTTCATCAGTCTAGGTGGTGGGTTTGCATCTTCCAGTGAAATTCCTGGCAGGTATGCCACCACTTACTTAGACACCCCTATTCATTACATTACATTACATTAGAAGGCAGTGTGAGGCAGAGAAAAGAATGTTTAATTTGGAGCCAGAACACCTAGGTTCAAATAGTAGCTCTGCTACTTATCACTTGAATGATCTTGGATAAGATACTTACCTCTTTGGCCCTCAGTTTCCTCACCTGTAAAATGGGAGAGTTGGACCAGATTGCCTCTGAGGGATCCCTTCCAGCAATTAATCTATGATTCAGAACCATGATACTTTCAAGAATACATTGTATAAAGAACCACGTGGCCAATTGATGCACAAATTTTCTTGATGATATATTAAATTCCAATACTTGTAGTGGTAGACATAATTTTAGAAATAAATCATAGTAGGTCAATATCAATGCAACCAGTATATACATTCTCAGTCCATAACACTTTGAATCCCCACATCAGTCCCCTAAAGTATCAGGCAGGGTGAAAGCCCAGAAGCAAAGTTCCTTGTAGGTCTAAGCCAGTGATCCCCAGTGTTTTCACTCAGGGCTTTTTCACTCACATATCACCAGGCTGGATCAGTGTGTTGAAGCAAAGTAGGAATTCAATACTCCCTGAGGGGGAAGGAGGGAGTTGCCACATCTCTCGTGAAGGTGACCCAGGTTGAACAGATAACTTCCTAGGTCATTGGTTTTGTTTCCAGCCTACAGCCTTTCTACTCCCCATCTCTGCCTCTTACCACCTTGTTATCAGGAGCATGCATATAGAGGCATCTGTCCTAGGTCTAGACAGGTCTGAACAGGTTTCACTCATGGGAAATAATAATAATAATTACTAACATTTGTTTGCAAAGTATTTTATATCTATTATATCATTTGATTCTCAACTTTAGCCCGCAATCTAGGCACTCTTGTTATCTTTATTTTACAGATGAATAAGCTAAGGCTGACATCCTTTACTCCTCACCAACACTCGCCTCCTATCCAACTCTGTTGCCAAATCTTGCCAATTCTGCTTTCACAATATGTCCCATATACATTTC